>NC_137674.1:87440367-87835367 GCF_963989245.1 Nansenia antarctica | reverse complement strand
CCGGTGCTAGTGACCAACGAAGAAAAGCCCTGCTAATTCACTCACTGGGCAGCGAGGGACAGCGGATTTTTCGGACTCTCGGACCCGCTCCGAGATACGCGGACTGTGTGACACTGCTCAATGGACATTTTGCTGCTCCACAGAATGTAATGCTCCGGCGGATAATGTTTCGCCAACGTCGGCAGCAGACGGGTGAGTCTATCCACCATTACGTGGCTGATCTGAGGGGACTAGCCAGCCTCTGTAAATTCGGGGTGCTGGAAGACGAACTGATACGGGATCAGCTGGCTGAACACACTAATAACTCAAAGCTCAGAGACAAGTTGTTAATGATGCCAGACGACCTAACTTTAGCTAAAGCTGTGGATTTAGCATTCCAGCTCGAGTCAGCAGCAGCCTTGAAGTCACAGCTAGCGCCCACCTCCAGCTCGTTTCCCCCCAGACCCATGCTACTAACTCAAATGGTGGCACCGCCCACGGAGCCTTCCGAGTCCGGTTTCCCAGAGGACGGCCTCGATGTGAACTTTGCTGCACGCCAGGGTACGACAACACGCCGGGCCTGTGGTAATTGTGGCTCATCATCACACCAAAGCCGAGCCCCAAACTGCCCTGCCAAGGGGCAGCAGTGTCAGCGCTGTGGCAGGCAGAACCATTTTGCCCGGGTCTGCCGCTCTACCCCCACAACAGACAGTCCACGGCCACAAGGTACACCGGGACGGCCCACACAGACGACCATCCATTCAGTGACTGCCACCCCCCGACCGGCTAAGTGGTGCACTGTTGAGCTGGATGGGGTTCGCCTCCCACTGCTGGTGGATACGGGGGCCTCCAGGTCGCTCATGAACGCTGCCACGGTACGGCGGCTCTTTCCACTCCGAACGCTCACTGCCAACGCCGAGGACCTATATGGCTATGGGCGCTGCAAAATAGACATGGTGGGCACAATCGCCTTCACTGTGCGTTACGGGACTAAGGCCCTCCCCTCATTCACCTTTCAGGTGTCTCACCAGGGTTCTAACCTCATGGGTTTTGATTTGTTTTGCGAGCTGGGTTTCACCCTCACGGACAATGTTGGATCCGCCATCTTGTCTGTCGGCTCGCCGTGGGAACAACGCTGGCCTGCTCTATTCAGCGGTTTGGGCTGCCTCACCGCCTTCAACCACCAGCCCCTCCTCAAGCCCGAGGTGCATCCGGTGATACAGCCCATACGCCGCCTGCCCCTCGCCCTACGCGACGACGTCACCGCCGAGCTCCAGAAACTCTCGGATGCGGGCATCATCGAGCGTGTCGATGCCTCCCCCTGGATTTCGAACCTGGTGGTGGTAAAGAAAAAGTCAGGGGGCCTGCGTCCGTGCATCGATCTCAGGTCAGTCAACAAGGCAGTGATCCCGGACAGGTACCCGCTGCCCACGGTGGAGGAGCTGGCTGCACATTTCTACGGTTCCTCTGTGTTCTCGAAACTCGACCTTCGCCAAGGCTACCTACAGGTTCCGCTGCACCCCGACAGCCGCAACCTGACAGCTTTCGTGACGCATGGCGGGGTGTTCCGCTACACCCGCATGCCCTTCGGTCTCAGCTCAGCCCCCAGCTGTTTCCAGAAGATCATGACCACCATCTTCGCCGGCATCCCGGGCGTGGTCATCTTCCTGGACGACATAGTGGTCCATGGTGCGACACCGGACGTCCATGACGAGCGCCTGGCGAGGGTGTTGGACGTCCTCGCCAGCCACAACCTCACGCTAAATGGGGAAAAGTGCACCTTCGCCACTCCGGTCATCGAGTTCGTGGGGTTCCGCCTGACCGCCGACGGACTCAGCCCGCTACACTCTAACGTTGAGGCTGTGCTGCGCCTGCCAGAGCCGTCCTGCCCAGCTCAGCTGGCTTCGTTTCTTGGGATGACGGCCTACTACCTGCGTTTCCTTCCCCGATACTCCATGACCACCTCCCCACTGCGTGAACTATTGAAACAGGACGCGGTCTGGGAGTGGACCCCGGCCTGCTCTGCTGCTATTCACCAACTGAAGAAGCAGCTGACCTCACCGCCGGTGCTGGCATTCTTTGACCTGGCGAGCCCCACACTCGTGACGTGTGATGCATCCAACACGGCGATCGGGGCGGTGCTGTCCCAGATCCAGGGGGGCACGGAACGCCCGGTGGCATTCGCCTCTCGGTCCCTCAACACAGCTGAACAAAAGTACTCGGTGGGGGAGCGGGAGGCGCTAGCCTGCGTCTGGGCGTGCGAGCGGTGGCATATGTATGTGTACGGGCGACACTTTACATTGCGAACTGACCACCAGGCTCTCACGGCCCTGCTCGCTACTTCAGGTTCGGGCCACAAGCCGCTGAGGATCTACCGCTGGTCGGAGAGGCTTCAACCGTATGATTTCACCACACTGTTTACCCCCGGCAGGGAAAATGTAGTGGCTGACCTGCTCTCCCGAGCCACCCCCGTCCCAGCACCCGGCGGCCCCAACCCCGGCCCGTTGCCCAACAAGGGCCCAGACGAGATGGAGTCAGAGCTCGTGCTCATGCTGCACGCCCCACTCCAGGCCACGGTTTCCCTGGAGGACCTTCAGCGCGCGTCGACAGAGGACCCCACGCTCTCCCATCTCCGCACTTACATCCGGGAGGGTTGGCCCACGAAAGTGCCGGAGGAGCTGGCGCCTTTTCATCGGGTCAGGAATGAACTGACCTGCTGGAACGGTGTCTGTGTGGCCCGGGGGCTCCGCACGTTCATCCCCAGCGACCTCAGGGCGCGCGTCCTCGCCATGGCGCACGAGGGCCACCTGGGCATTGTAAAGGTGAAGCAGCGCTGCAGGGATTTGGTGTGGTGGCCGGGCATAGACCGTGATATCGAGATGATGGTGAAGGAGTGCACGGCCTGCCTGGTCAGTGGGAAGACGGGCCCGCCACCCTCACCACCCCTACAGCCCTTGCAGTGGCCACCCACGCCTTGGGAGCACATCCAGCTGGACATATGTGGCGAACTTCATGGCGTCCCACACCACCAACGTTTCCTCCTAGTGGCCTACGACCTCCACTCAAAGTGGCCAGAGGTGGTCGCCACGGGGTCCGTAACAGCTCGGGTGGTCACTGACTTCCTCTCCTCTCTGTTTGCTCGGTGGGGCAATCCAAACGCCATCACAACGGATAATGGCCCGCAGTTTGTCTCAGCGGAGTTTGCCGTCTTCGTGGAGGAAAGGGGGATCAACCACATACGAACGGCGTTCTACCACCCGGAGGCAAATGGGGGGGTCGAGCGTTTTAACCAGACTCTGAAGAATGGGGTCAGAGCACACCTGGCAGATGGCCTGCCGTTCTCAGCCGCGCTGCTCCGCACCCTGCTTCACTACAGAGCAACGCCGCACTCAACTACCGGCAGCTCCCCAGCACTCCTGATGATGGGCCGTGAGCTGCAGCTTCCTCTCAATCGGCTGCGGGCCCCAGCGGTCGCCACGCCAGCAGCAGCACCCTGCCAGAGCGCCAGGGTCGCAGACGCACAGTGGCGGATGAAGCAGCGGTTCGATAGGAGACGGAGGGTGAGAATACCTCCCTTCACAGAGGGGGACTGGGTCAGGATTCGCCGCCCTAACCGGGACCACAAGCTGCTCTCGTTCTGGTCTGCGCCGATGAAGGTCACCGCTCAGCTGGGCCCAGCCTCGTTTCGCCTGGACGACGGATCACGGTGGCACGCAAGCCGGCTTCGGAAGGTGGCATCGCCTCCCATCATAGACCCAGAACAACCGCAGGGTCCAGCTGAGTTCCCACCTGAACTGGTGGAGGCCGGGGTTCGCCCAGAGGCTCGTCCGGCCCGTGCCCGGGTCAGACCAGCACACCTGAGGGACTATGCCGTGGACTGGTGAACCCAAGGGTAGGGTTTAGGGCATAGCCTGTTCAGTGGGTGACTGGCAGTCTACCCAGTTCATTAAGTTTAAAAAAAAAGAAAAAATAAGTTTGATAATTATAATGTTGTGTTATTCATTGTGTTCTTCTGGTTCCTGTGGGGGGGGGTAAATGTTATGTATGTGGGACTGCACCTTTAAGAGACACCGGAAGTGTGTGGAGTTACCCCCGGTTGACACGTGTTGTTGGTGTGGAAGATGGCGATGTGAGGAGATAATAAAGTGATGACTGTTACCCACGGTGCGGACAGTTATTAATCATAACACTAGTTATCATCAGAACCCAGATGGCCTGATTACAGATGGTCCACACCACCTCGTCTGCTACCCACGGTGGAGTGGGCGTTATGGCTGCGCTGCGTATGGCTGCTGCCACTGGAACTGGCTTCTCTGCCGACGTAACAGCTGACAGCACCAGCAGAATGGAGTTCTGAAATCTGAAGTCGGTTGAAGTACGAACAGATGCTTCCATCCCATTGGTACTGGCAGTGCTTCATCATACAGCAAGACAATGACCCAGATTGAAATCCAATCGAGCGGGCTTTTCATTATTGATGCCGAAGAGGGAACTTGCCGACCCAAAACGTCCTCGAAACAAACAAACAAACTGAAGATGGCTGCAGTCAGTACAGGCCTGGCAGAGCGTCACCGTGGTTACAGCACAGACCTGGCAGAGCATCACCAGAGAGAGAAGACATTCAGCATCTGGTGGGGTCGATGGGTCATACTTTCCAGACAGTTATTGTACGCAAAGGATTGTCGACTAACCACTAAACACAAGTGCGTTATTTCGACATTACATTTTTTTTACAATATTTTGGAGCCCTGAAATAGGGAGAGTGTGTTAGAAAATGTACTGTGATGAAATCAATCAGTGAATTAAATCTGGGAGACTTTTATTTCAAATGCTAGGCTAACTGTTTATAACTGCTAGGCTAACTGTTTATAAGTGCTAGGCTAACTGTTTATAACTGCTAGGCTAACTGTTGGAGTCTTGAGGTAAAAGAAGACAAAATACGTCCTCTTTCCAATACTTATGGAATGGCTCTACAGGGAATATATTCTATACAATAATAATAACTAGACAGGGACAAAAGTGCCCACAGCCAGGATAAAAACGATAAAAAAAACTGTACATTCAGCAACTAAAATAATAGTAGCCTAAATATAGCACAGTAGGGGTTTGAAGTGAAGAGTAATTCATGACAACTGTTTTATCCTCTCAGCAAATGGATTAAATCTAACCAGACGACACCAGTAAGGCTTTGACACTGTTTTCACGCTGACTCATTCAAGAAATAACGGCTTAGTAAACAGCTGAGCTGGAGTACTCCGACTCAATATGGGACAACGTGTATACCGTAGGATTTCTGTTTACTAAGTAAATGGTAAATGGACTGACTTATATATTGCCTTATTCTAAAGTGCTTTACAACGGCCTCTCATTCATCCATTCACACACCCATTCACACACCCATTCACACACCCATTCATTCACACACACATTCACACACCAATGGCGGCAAGCTACCATGCAAGGCGTCGGCCCGCTCACTGGGAGCAATTTGGGGTACAGTGTCTTGCCCAATGACACTTCGACATGTGGCCAGCCAGGGCTTGAACCGCCGATCTTGCGATCATTAGATGGCGGTTCTACCTCCTGCGCCACAGCCGCCCCAAAGTAGAGATACAAGTATAATGTCTCAACATTTACAACACAGAGCACATGGATCAAACACATAGGCTACAGACAGAAACAGGTAGCCTTATGGCATACGTTGATGTCACAAATTATGTGATGTAATGTGTGCACACAGACTTCTAGTTGTCCCAAGTCCAAATGTGGATTGATTTACAAACGTATGTGAACACAAATGGCATTGTAGACTTGCCTCCTCTGATGCATAAGGAAAGTAATACGTGTGTCTGTTCACCAGAATGTTTTAATGCACAAAATAAACATTACCTTTCCTTAGAGCACACAGGCAGAGCGGTCTCTCCTTGTGCTCGTCTACACACACACACAAACGCACGCCACGCGCGCACGAACACTCGCGCACACACACACACACTCTCTCTCTCTCTCTCTCTCTCTCTCTCTCTCTCTCTCTTCTCTCTCTCTCTCTCTCTCTCTCTCTCTCTCTCTCTCTCTCTCTCTCTCTCTCTCTCTCTCTCTCTCTCTCTCTCTCTCTCTCTCTCTCCTCTCTCTCTCTCTCTCTCTCTCTCTCTCTCTCTCTCTCTCTCTCTCTCTCTCACACACACACACACACACACACACACCCACACACACACACACACACACACACACACACCCTCTCTCTCTCTCTCTCTCTCTCTCTCTCTCTCTCTCTCTCTCTCTCTCTCTCTCACACTCACACTCACACTCTCTCACACACACCCACACACTATTTCGGGCTGTCTAGATGTGACAAAGCCATGGAGCCAATCAGAGGGGTATCGCATTCGCCATAAAATAATTGGCAAGGCTCCCCAGCTTATTCAACCAATCAAATTGTTACAATGATGTGAGCTGGCTCCCCGCTGTGCAGAGGCAGGTGGAGGTGAAAGGTCAATCTAATAATAACCCTGGGTGTCTAACAGCCACATGTTAAATGCAACAGTGACATCTAGTACCTGTCAAAAGTTTGGACACATTTTCCCATTCAATTGGCTGGTACTATACTTCTCTAGTTATGCTTTTTTATGCCTAATATCAGCATTCAGTTTATCCCTGGACCCACCAGGGTGGCTAGTGAATTTGATTGCGTTTCCACTCCTAGCGAAACCGACCCAGCTAGCTAATACCGAGAGACGAATAAGATGAGAGCTCTCTGATGTGATTGAATCAATCCCTCTATGATTGAATCTATCATGAGAAATGTTACAAGAACTATTTTGGGGCGCTATTAATTCGACAATCGCTGTGTGACAACCGATCGCGTGGGGTTTGGCACTATTGAACAGCATTGAAGTGCATGCACACACATTATTAAGTTTGCACAACTAGATATATGTGACACGTTCTAATGCTTTAATCCGCATGTCGGCAACCAATCAAAATGTTCTGACTTTTCTTTTGAAACACGGAACCAACGTTTCAACGTTGTTGAGAATCACAACACAAACTCGCTAGTCAAGCCAAAATACTGCAACAACGCAACGGATTGGGTGAGTAATCCCCACTGCTACCTAGTTAACTAGAACACTACTTTACATTGTTACCTAGTTAACTAGAACACTACTTTACATTGTTACCTAGAACACTACTTTACATTGTTACCTAGTTAACTAGAACACTACTTTACATTGTTTCCTAGTTAACTAGAACACTACTTTACATTGTTAGCAGTCTCACAAAACAAGCTGTGTTAGGTGACTAGCGACTAGGGATGCTCCGATCTGGATTTTTGGGGCCGATACCGATCACCGATTTTTTTCCTCAAGATCAACCGATACCGATACCGATTTTTTTTTAAATACATAACTGTAGGCCTACTGACTGGATAGCCTACATATTTTTTGCTTTTTAGACAAAAGTTTTGATCCATTAGGCACCAAGCAAACGCAGACCCATTTTTATGGCATAGTAAAGGTCTGGCCTATCACCCAGTTAGGGCCTGAAGCCCAAGTCAGTCGATATGGCTGTATAAAAGACATCATAAACGTGGCCTTCATGGTTTACATACTGTTACGTCCTCCTATGTTTTCTGTTAAGTTATCTGTCTTCCCCAGGAAAAGAAAAAAAAAAAAAAAAAAGAGCGGTTTTTGCCATTTTTGCCGATCACCGATCGAGTCATTTGGAGTGAAATCGGCCGATTTCAATCGGTGGCCGATAAATCGGAGCATCCCTACTAGCGACGTGTCGTTGATTTTCAACAACGCGGAAATGTATTCACATTTTTCGAAAGAGGTGAGGACCAAAGCATTAGAAGGTGTCACATGTGTGCACAAATCTAATCGGTCCTCGTGTGAGGTGAGGTGGCATTAAACTCTGCCATACAACTCCACTGTAACAGAGTCGTGGTGCCAGAAGCACAAAGATATGGTTGCACAAAGGTAAGCCCCTCTTACCGCTGGGGAAAGTGAAGCGGATGACTGGAAAAACCCCCAGAAAGAAAGAGGGGCTTTTCAAGTGCACGCATTGTCTCCTCTGAAAGCAGGGTCGAGGAAGGTCATGTTGAGCCCTGAGCATGCCCGAGCCGCCTTTCAACCAGCACACCACGAACCTCTCTCTAGCACAAAGAGTAGCTTCATCCCCCCAGGCTTTAAATACTCTCTCCAAACCCTCTCGTGAGGAGGGAACTGAAAGATTAATGATCATTTGTACATCGCACACCTAAAACCAAACCTCTAATGTATGGAAGCTGTAAGCTATAAGCTATTAAACTAGGAAAAAAAACGAACCCTCCCTGTGTATAGTGTATATTCAAGGGAAAGATTAAAAAGATTCACAATAAAGAACTGGTGGTGGGGTTGCAAAGAAAGAAGTGAATAAAAGAATAAAAGCACTGAACAAACAGCACACTTCATTGAGGTGAGCGTGATGGGAGGCTGTAAGGCTGCGCCTGGCCTTTGCGCAGGGTTCTAAATGACAGGCTGTTACTTCCTGGTGCCCCACTAATGCTGCAGGATGCGACACTGGTAACCTGAGTGTCCCTGGGGCCCCTCAGCTCCTCCACTGCACTGGAATCAGGGCCAAGCTCCCTCTCTCTCTCTCTCTCAGCCTCTCTCTCTCTCTCTCTCTCAGCCTCTCTCTCTCTCCCTCTCTCTCTCTGCCTCTCTGCCTCTCTCTCTGTCTCTCTCTCTCTCTCTCTCTTTCTCTCTCTCTCTGCCTCTCTCTCTCTCTGCCTCTCTCTCTCTCTCTCTCTCTGCCTCTCTCTCTCTCTGCCTCTCTGCCTCTCTCTCTCTCTCTCTCTCTCTCTCTCTCTCTCTCTGCCTCTCTCTCTCTCTCTCTCTCTGCCTCTCTCTCAGCCGCCACCCTGCAGGTATATACTATACAGGAAGAGTGAGTGTTAGGTTGGGGCAGAGGAGGAGAGAGGGAGGGAGGGAGGGGGGGAGGGGGGGACTGCAGTGCAGTGGTGGAACAAAGCATGTTAACATCAACACGGTGTCGAACAAGTTAGGAAACAAGCAAGGGGTTTCCTTTAAGTCAGGGTTGGAGGGTTGGAGGGTCGGAGGGTTGGAGGGTGGGAGGGCTGGAGGGTTGGAGGGCTGGAGGGTTGGAGGGTGGGAGGGTTGGAGGGCTGGAGGGTTGGAGGGCTGGAGGGTTGGAGGGTTGAGGCTGGAGGGTTGGAGGGTTGGAGGGTTGAGGCTGGAGGGTTGGAGGGCTGGAGGGTTGAGGCTGGAGGGTTGGAGGGCTGGAGGGTTGGAGGGCTGGAGGGTTGGAGGGTGGGAGGGTTGGAGGGTGGGAGGGTTGGAGGGTGGGAGGGTTGGAGGGTTGAGGCTGGAGGGTTGGAGGGCTGGAGGGTTGAGGCTGGAGGGTTGGAGGGCTGGAGGGTTGGAGGGCTGGAGGGTTGGAGGGTGGGAGGGTTGGAGGGCTGGAGGGTTGGAGGGCTGGAGGGTTGAGGCTGGAGGGTTGGAGGGTTGGAGGGCTGGAGGGTTGAGGCTGGAGGGTTGGAGGGTTGGAGGGTTGAGGCTGGAGGGTTGGAGGGGTGGAGGGTCGGAGGGCTGGAGGGTTGAGACTGGAGGGTTGGAGGGCTGGAGGGCTGGAGGGTTGGAGAGGTGGAGGGCTGGAGGGCTGGAGGGTTGGAGGGTTGGAGAGGTGGAGGGCTGGAGGGCTGGAGGGTTGAGGCTGGAGGGTCGGAGAGGTGGAGGGGTGGGAGGGTTGAGGCTGGAGGGCTGGAGGGTTGAGGCTGGAGGGTCGGAGAGGTGGAGGGCTGGAGGGCTGGAGGGTTGAGGCTGGAGGGTTGGAGGGGTGGAGGGTCGGAGGGTTGGAGGGTTGGAGGGCTGGAGGGCTGGAGGGTTGGAGGGGTGGAGGGTCGGAGGGTTGGAGGGTTGGAGGGCTGGAGGGTTGAGGCTGGAGGGTTGAGGCTGGAGGGTTGAGGCTGGAGGGTCGGAGGGTCGGAGGGTTGGAGGGTGGGAGGGTGGAGGGTTGAAGGGGTGGAGGGTGGGAGGGTTGAGGCTGGAGGGTTGGAGGGTGGGAGGGTTGAGGCTGGAGGGTTGGAGGGCTGGAGGGTTGGAGGGTTGGAGGGTTGGAGGGCTGGAGGGTCGGAGGGTCGGAGGGTCGGAGGGTCGGAGGGTTGGAGGGTTGGAGGGTTGGAGGAGGGCTGGAGGGTTGGAGGGTTGGAGGAGGGTTGGAGGAGGGTTGGAGGATTGGAGGAGGGTTGGAGGGTTGGAGGGTTGGAGGGTGACGTACGCCGTCTCCCAGCGGAGGCGAGGATCTCTCGGTTGGTTCCTGACATTGTGTGTCTCTCCTACAGCGACTACACTCGCTTTACTGAAGTATATAGTCCTTCTGAGTTACACCCAAGACATCGGAGACTCTGTGTTCGTCTGTTCTAGGCCCTAGTCCCACAGAGATATGGGTAAAATTGGCCAAAAGATTTCTCTGTATTTTTCTTTTGTTTGTCTGACCCCCCGTTTACACTAGGACTTCATTTAGCGTGATTGACCTGAGTCGCCCCGTTTACACGCGTCAGCGCAATGCAGGTAAAGTGGGAAGGGATTCAGGGAGTGTTTTGGAGGGTGGAGGAGTTGTACAGTATAGATGCGCAATACTCTTGTTTTAAATCGTCAGTGTATCTCTATTTAGTATAAAAAAGGGTGACATTTAGCTAATATATTATATTATACAATGTATTTAGGGATCGTAAATAGGCAAATCGTAAATACGCATATATAATGACAAGACGTGCATTTGACATACATCTGACCGCTGTGAAAAAAAACATTGTGCATTGTGACTGCCAATGGCCACTGGTCCTAGCATAGATCTGTTTTCTTATGATGACTGACGTATAGATGATTCACTTACTTTAGACAAACATACTTGCTGTAAGACGCTTTGGATAAAGGCGTGTGCCGAATGTCTAAAATGTAATGTAGTATAATTCTTACAATGTCTTTAGCTGTGTAGTTTTGTTGAGTTAATAGAAATGTCTAAAGTCTGGTCTAAATGTCATGTGAATAGCTGCAAATATGTTGAATTAAACAAGTGTTGATGTGTTGAATACTTATGTCCCCAACTGTATAATAACCTCCTGAATGTTTCTCCTTATCTCCATCTTATCTTCATAACTTACTTCCTCAAATGCTTTGAAATTACACATACTGATGAGTGTTGATGCCGGTGCACCCTGCACACACTACGCCAGAAAAAGTCCCCTAACATTTAAGAAGAACATATTTTAGCATTGTTTTTCATAATCATAACAACAGTCTCTCATTCACCCATCCACACACACATTCACACACCAATGGCGGCCAAGCTACCATGCAAGGCGCCGGCCGGTCTGCTCACTGTGAGCAATTTTGGGGTTCAGTGTCTTGCCCAAGGACACTTCGACATGTGGCCAGCCGGGGCTCGACTCGAACCGCCGATCTGCCAACCTTGCGATCATTAGACGGCGGCTCCTCTACCTCCTGCGCCACAGCCGCTTGTAACCCAGCCCACACCACCCCCCGTGCTTGTAACCCAGCCCACACCACCCCCCGTGCTTGTAATCCAGCCCACGTCCCGGAGACACTTTGAGTCCAATAGCGCCGGCTGGGTCGCCCTGATATCTGGTCCAATCATATGAAAGCAGACACCCCCCCATTAGTCACCTTGATTAATGCTAATGATATTTCACACCGCTTGATCACTGCTCTCTGACCTTCGCTCTAAAAAAAAAAAAGCGATGAAAAATGATGTTCATGGGGATCCACTTCTCACAATCCGGAAGAGTTTCACCTCAGCGAGGTGTGACTGTGGGCTCCTCTGATTTGACTAGCAGGAGATGACAGGATACCCCCAGACTGGCCATCGCTCACACAGAGGCCTGCTGCCATGCTAATGATCAATAGCTGGCGTGTGCGTGGGTCCATTTTTAAACACAGTAAGATCCACACAATGTGCTGAGCCTGCCCTATGAACACTCACAACGCATAGTTAAGGTGCAGCAACTTTTTAAGCAGTCGAACAAAGGTAATATGCAGATTCAGGCTATCGCTAACGGTCCTGAATGGATAGCAGCTCATTTAGCATTAGCAATGTTGCTACGTAGGCAGTGTAGTAAAGCAAGTAAGTAAGTAAAGCTTTATTTATATAGCGTCTTTCGTGCATGAAATGCAACTCAAAGCACTTTAGAATAGAACATATACAACCAAAGATTACAAGAAGGGGTGGGGGTGGGGGGGAGGGGAAACGAAAGTACATTCACTTTGATACACAATCCCCCCCCCCCCCCCCCCACACACACACACCCCTGAACTATTGCCCCCCCCCCCACCACCACACACACACACACACACACACACACACACTTGACTATGACTCTCAGTATCCACCCCCACCTTGGGATACTATGGCTATGACAATGATAATGCCTATAGTATGATGACAATGATGCTCATCCCTGGTTAATGTGATCACTCTATAACCTTTGACCTACTGATGTTTACATTACTGCCTTTTATTATTGCACATTGCACATGTCTCCTGATATTAGGGCTGTCCCAAACGACTATTTTTCTAACGATTAATCTAGCGATTATTTTTCGGCTAGTCGATTACTCTAACGACTAATTTATCGATTAGTCTAACGGTTATTTTTTTTACTGTTCGGTAAATGTATCACTTAATTTTCCCCAAAATAATGGCTGTATTGTCTCTCTCTGTTTAACAGTGTCTTTATAAAGCACTCTGGGTAATAGCTGCTGCTCTTATAAAAGAAAGCAGCGTGTGACATGCACATTACTCAGACGGCCGCCCCTTTAAATGATCAGCTGATGTATGGGGGCTGTCTGTGGGCCCGCAATTAAACACAGACACCTTTAATTCGGCGGCCTACTACTACTACTACTACTACTACTACTACTACTACTACTACTACTACTACTACTACTACTACTACTACTACTACTACTACTACTACTACTACTACTACTACTACTACTACTACTACTACTACTACTACTACTACTACTACTACTACTACTACTACTACTACTACTACTACTACTACTACTACTACTACTACTACTACTACTACTACTACTACTACTACTACTACTACTACTACTACTACTACTACTACTACTACTACTACTACTACTACTACTACTACTACTACTACTACTACTACTACTACTACTACTACTACTACTACTACTACTACTACTACTACTACTACTACTACTACTACTACTACTACTACTACTACTACTACTACTACTACTACTACTACTACTACTACTACTACTACTACTACTACTACTACTACTACTACTACTACTACTACTACTACTACTACTACTACTACTACTACTACTACTACTACTACTACTACTACTACTACTACTACTACTACTACTACTACTACTACTACTACTACTACTACTACTACTACTACTACTACTACTACTACTACTACTACTACTACTACTACTACTACTACTACTACTACTACTACTACTACTACTACTACTACTACTACTACTACTACTACTACTACTACTACTACTACTACTACTACTACTACTACTACTACTACTACTACTACTACTACTACTACTACTACTACTACTACTACTACTACTACTACTACTACTACTACTACTACTACTACTACTACTACTACTACTACTACTACTACTACTACTACTACTACTACTACTACTACTACTACTACTACTACTACTACTACTACTACTACTACTACTACTACTACTACTACTACTACTACTACTACTACTACTACTACTACTACTACTACTACTACTACTACTACTACTACTACTACTACTACTACTACTACTACTACTACTACTACTACTACTACTACTACTACTACTACTACTACTACTACTACTACTACTACTACTACTACTACTACTACTACTACTACTACTACTACTACTACTACTACTACTACTACTACTACTACTACTACTACTACTACTACTACTACTACTACTACTACTACTACTACTACTACTACTACTACTACTACTACTACTACTACTACTACTACTACTACTACTACTACTACTACTACTACTACTACTACTACTACTACTACTACTACTACTACTACTACTACTACTACTACTACTACTACTACTACTACTACTACTACTACTACTACTACTACTACTACTACTACTACTACTACTACTACTACTACTACTACTACTACTACTACTACTACTACTACTACTACTACTACTACTACTACTACTACTACTACTACTACTACTACTACTGTAACTGCCTCTGTCAAACAGCCCCAGACACAGGGCAGACTCACTGCTATGTTTAGCCAACTTGAATGCCAACATGGCCATCAGGGTTTTTCCTGGCTCAAAATGAGGCGGAGGTGGTACCAGTGGTGTTTGATATCGGGGGGGGACCCATGAAGCAGGGCTGTCTGGGGGTCCTTAAACATCAAACACTTAATTTCTTGCATTCTGGTGAATTGATATGCACCAATTTGTGCCCTTTCTGCATCAATTTATGGTGGAAATGTCATTATTTATGTAAAGGAAAACACAATATTCAGGCACCAGATGACCATTCAAAATATAATGTAATACAATGTAATATAAGGCTCTCAGGCATTCTGTACTTTCAAATATGTATTCTCCTTGAGCAGTCAACATACTATCAGCTATTTCGCTAGCAAAAACGAAAGCTAACTTATTTGCGAAACAGCGCCCCCGCCACCACGTTGGCGCAGTGCCGCAATTGCAGTTAGATTTTTTGGGGGGGGTTTTGCGACGCACCGACGCACATTACGCAAGTCGACGTATTGACTACGTCGATTGCTTCGACTACTTCGACGCGTCGTCCCAGCCCTACCTGATATAGCTTATTTTATACTTCTGCACATTAGATACTGTACATAAACTACCTCACTGTACATAAACTACCTCACTGTATATAGCCCATAACTCTACATAACCCATAACTGTACATAGCTCATAACTGTACATATAGCTACCTAACTGTACATAGCTCATAACTGTACATAGCTCATAACTGTACATAGCCCATAACTGTACATAGCTCATAACTGTATGTACCTCTAAACTATACTGATGTTTACAATACTACCCCTGCACATACTGTATATTACATAGTTACCTATCACTACCTCTTGTTCTATCGATATCATGCCTTTATATCCCTATTTGCACTTCTGGTGAAATTGCATTTCGTTGTATAGTATTTGTACTCTGTGATGACAATAAAGTTGAATCTAATCTAATCTAATCTAATCTGATCTAATCTTTAGTTGAGAAAGGGCAGATTTCATGCCTCTTACGCTGCATCTTCCATGATGATTCTGTTTACCGTTCATGTGAGTTCTCTATTTGAACAGCACTGAATAAATATTAATATTGCACTAGACATCATACTCCAGGACCGGACTGACCTAAATGGGCTTTACCACGTCTCTTATACCAAGAGACGACACCATTCAAACAGCGCAGATTATTCTGTACCTCAGCACCGACGTAAACTATTGAAACTTAATCTATACTTAGCTGCTGTTAATTTGTCAGACTACTGTACACTGAGACTCAGCAGTTTCTCCTACCAGAACGTTCTACAGACTCAGCACACCCGGTCTCCTCCCTCCCTCCCCAGTCATCTTTGAATATGTTGCCGTCCTCTAAATCACATAAGCTGGTGAGCGCGCGCTCTCCCTGCTTCTCATGTCCCTGCACATGGAAGCAGAAACAGATCTCCACTTCCCTGTGTGGAAGCACCACACAACAGGCCGGGAATACAGAATGTAAAAGCATGGATGAAGCCACAAACCCAGGGAAAATACTACTGAATAATGTATTTGAATCATACACACGCGTACCGTTACATCCATATGATATACATGGGTGTGTTTACAATTTACAACGAGCAGTCCAACCTACAGCATAATACTTTCAGTGAAACCAGGGGACGTGTATGTACGCAATTATATGACCCTGCCATACCATTCAGATTGGTGTGTCCAGGTATAGACATTATGTTACATCCGTAGTGTGTGTTTTTGTGTTACTACCTGTCATTTGTGTGAGTTTTGTTGGTTTCTTGTGTTTTCTCCCAGGCGACCGCACCTTCCGTCCTGCCCATCGTCATGGTGACGGCCTGATTGAGTGCAGGTGTGCTCAATCACTCACTTAAGGGTGGAGGTGGAGGTGGGGGGTGGAGGGAGGATAAAAGTGGTGTGGTGGTGTTTTACCTCAGGGGGGTAATTCCATCAACGTTGCTAAAGGAAAATCTAAGCTTATTTTGATCAATCTTGTGAGAATAAACCTGGACTTTCCTTTATAGTCTAGCAGCAAGTCCTCAAAAAAGGCTTTAGTTTTTGAGATACCCCTACCCGAGGTAGAGCAAGTTACAACAATGATTTTTCTTATCTTTAGGGTCTCCCATTAATGAAATTGATTGTTGTAAAATTTTATTTTTGGGGAAAAGATGTTTTTTTGGTTGTTCTTTAGAGCTACCCCAATCCCTGAAAAAGAGCCAAATTAGACCAGGCCGAATATGGGGAAGGTGACAAAAAAGCCCATAACTTGAGAATGATCACTCTTTTCCTCTTCAGATTTGCTGAGGTATGAACCAGGTGGTTGTCCTACATCACCAAATAGTCAGACAACTATTTACCTAAATAAATACTGAATTATAGTCCTGTAAACTTAGCTTTAGTTTAGACGGAAATTGTACTTTTTGGTGACAGGAACATAGGACTCCATCACTTTTCTCTCATTTATCAGAAAAACAGAAATCCCTGAAAAATATATCATTACTGAATTGTCTAGGGTGCTATTGAACAATAACCAGTAGTTGTATGGAAATATCTCATACAGTTCTATTGCAAATGAGATTTCTTTAGACATAGGCCTACCTCTTCTCTGATACAGTCAAATTCCGAATGGGGGATAAGTGGCATAATAGCCTATAAGTTAAGAATGCTCACTCTGATGGTCATCATATTTGGAGAGGGAAATACCAGGTGGCTGAACTACATCACAAAATAGTCAGAATAAGAGTAACCCAATAAAATAAAGTGTGTTAGTTCTAAATTGCAAGCCTCTAAAACATAGGTGTAAATAGTACAGGTTTTATTAAAACTGGAACCTTAATTCAAAGTACAGTATGGAAATAATTGTGAAGCTTGACAGTGGAACACTCTCTGCCACTCTGGTTTGAGTGACAGCTGCATGTTTCAAAACATTGTAGCCAACTGGTCAGCAGCAGCCATAACATTCTCCATCTCAGAGGGAGAGGGGCTGTGGATTGACAGTTCTGTTCAGATGATCACCAATCTAATGACAGATAACAGGTAACACATATGTCCAACTATGATATTAATATGTTGTTGAATATGTTGTTAGATTTGTGAGCTTTTAAACTATAGTGCAGGCATTCTGATCTAGGCAGAGGCTAGCAAGCAGAGGCTAGCAAGCAGAGGCTAGCTAGCAGAGGCTAGCTAGCAGAGGCTAGCTAACAGAGGCTAGCTAACAGAGGCTAGCTAACAGAGGCTAGCTAACAGAGGCTAGCATAAATTAATTGTGTGTGTGTGTGTGTGTGTTTTCCATATTTACCAGAGTTCACTGTAACAATGGAGCCAACAGGGCCAACGCAGACAGCTAGCCAGCCATATTTACAGACACTGGATGAAAAAGTCTGCTTATTATGTGAAAAAGCTCTACAAGGACATCAAAATAATCCATATGTCAAGAATCCCACTTTACAAGGACTCAGAACCATACTGAACGTTGCTCAAGGACGAGATGATGAAGTTCATAAGAGACTATCGCCCCACTCAGATGACATACTGTCCTTCAAGGTCAAGGTTTCATATCACAAGTCATGTCGGGCCAGTTATTCAAGCACAACTAACTATATGCCTACAACCAGTGATCAAGAACCACCCCAGGATCAGTGTCAAAGTAAAAGACTTAGACTGTCCAGAGACACTATATTTGACATCCGTAGCCAGTGTTTCATTTGCAGCCAATGTTTCAATTGCAGCCAGAAATTCACAAAGAGAGAAGGCCTGACCCCTATCTGTACCGGTACAGGTGAAAGTACAAGGTCAAAGGTCCTCAATGCAGCCTCAGAGAGGTTTGATGAAATAATACATCACCGTATGCTGACCTATCAAGATCTTTTTGCCTATGATGCAAAGTATCACAGAAGTTGCCTAGGACACTATCTTTCAGAAAGGAACATTCTATCAGCTCGAAACAAACATTTAACAGAAAAGAAGTTAAATGAACATGAAAGAGCTTTCATTGAGCTAACTGAAGAATTAACTAAGACAGTTTTTTCAAAGCATATGACTGTCACAACACTGAGTGCTGTAACTGAGAGCTATATAGGAAAACTGAGTACAGCTACAGAACCAACAATGTATAAATCCTGGAAACTCAAAGAAAAGTTGATCCAGCATTATGGGGATAAACTCATCTTCATTGAACGTCCTGGAAAATCTGATCTGATCTGTTCTGGTGCCATGACTGTTGGCCATGCAATGAGAGAAGCTTCTCTCCTCAGAGAAAACATAACAGAAGACAGGGAGACAATGCCTCCACAGAGAACAGAGACCCTCACTGACACTCAAATCCTCCACCAGGCTGCACATATATTGAGGAAAACTATGGAAAAGGTTGAGCATGAGCCTCAATTCTACATAAGCAGTGACAAGCTTTCCCTTCTCCAGTGTAGTGAATATGTGCCAAACACTCTGTATGATTTTGTGAACTGGTGTGTCAATGCAGGTGCATTTAAAAATGTGCAGACCTGTGACGAGGACCCAGCTCTGAAGAATAACACAAGTGTTATAACCTTTTGCCATGATCTAATTGCACAATGCTGCAGCAGACGTACACCTATCACACTAGGACTTGGGATTATGATCCATCATGAGTTTGGCAGCAAGGCCCTTATCAACAAGCTACACATGATGGGTCATTGTGTGTCGTATGATGAAGTGCGTCAATTTCTCACATCAGTAGCAGCAGATCAATTACAGAGAAGCAAAGGTGTTTACATTCCAAATGGACTGACAAGAACCACAGAACATGGGATAATTGATGCAGCCATTGACAACTTTGACCAGAATGAAGAGACGCTGGATGGCAAAAATACAACACATTCCATGGCAATTGTTGTATACAGAAGAGGTGATGTTGCCACAGCACACAACCCCATCCTGAGAATCCCGGAGAGATCTCTCCATGCCCTGGACAGCTGTGATTTGGATAATGAAGAGGTTCAGAGGTAAATATTATAGACCAACTATCTGCCAGACACATGCAATACTTGATTGAAATGGCTCGGATATACTGTATGTTAATGCAATATAATCCAATATTAAAATGTTAAATGTGTAATGTGCACTGGAGGCTTCAAGTTTCACATTACACTTGTGTAAGTCAGACTAGCATTTGTCCAATATTCAAGTTACACATTATTTGTGAGGTCACACATCATAATCTAAGGAATCTGGAGTGTTGTTGTTTGTAAGGGAATTTTGTTAAAGATTGAATTTTATGACAAAAGATGCCTAATGACTTGTTCTTGAATTTCAGATACATCAAGCCAGGTAGGCGATCTGAACCACCAGCAGTTCTACCACAGGTCCTCAAATCAGACAGCACAAAAGCTCAGGCAGCAGAAGGCCAAGACTTACTTTGGAAGGTGAGCCGTATCATGAAAGAAGAAGAACAGAGAATCCCAGGATGGTCTGCATTCAATGCCTATGTATCCACGTCAGACATCCCATTAACAACAGTACAATATATGCCCTTCATAAGAGCTTCACCATCAGACCTATCTACAATCTATACAGCTCTTTTGCAGCTCACACAGCTTGCTCAAGAACTGGGACAGAGGCATATACTTGTAACTGCTGACCTTGCCATCTACAGCAAAGCACAGCAAATTCTGTGGAGCAAACCTGAAGCTTTGGATGGCAAGATCACCATGAGAATTGGAGGAATGCACGTCACCATGGCCTTTCTGGCAAGCATTGGGAAGGTGTATGCAGACGGGGGCCTCTTTGACATGATAACCGAGTCTGGAGTCTATGCTGACGCAACAGCTCGGCAGATGCTTCAGGGTAAACAACTGACAAGAGGTGTGAGGAGCATCAAGGTTGTTTCAGAGGCTCTGTTCAGGCTCTTCTGGATGGCACTGGTCTCCTGGCTGAACAAAAAAGGCCAAAGTCCATTGTCTGCTGAACAAGAACACCTCCTGCGAGATGTGCAGCATGCCTTTCATGGCAACGACCAGGTCTCTGCCAGACAGTTCTTAAGTGAAGCGGAGACAGACCTTCCTGAACTGAGGAGAAGAATACAACAGTTTTCAGAGAGGGGAGTTCAACAATCAGCAACTTTTAAGTACTGGCTGAATTTCCTCAAAGGGGCTGATCTCTTACTCAGAATGCTACGATCAGAGCGTGAAGCTAACTTTGACCTTCATCTCAACTGCATGTCTGAAGCAATACCATGGTTCCGGGCTGCTGGCAGGATGAACTATGCAAAGTACATGCCAGTCTACATAGCTGAAATGAAAGCCCTTGAAAAAAGCCAACCAGAGTCCTACAAATTCATGAGAGAAGGAGGGTTTGTTGTGCGGCGCTCAGATGAGAGAAACTTCAACTGTGTAGCCACCGATCAAGCACTTGAACAAACTATCAACAGAGAAGGAAAGGGTCAAGGAGGCATTATCGGCTTCACACTACGAAAGGGAGCTCTGAAAAGATGGCTCATTACAAGGCATGTCACCAGTGAGTACTGCGATGCCATGACAGAGCTTTGTGATGCAGCGGCACATGCACCAAAATCCCACAAAGAACATGGAGCAGCCCGCATGGACAGGGATGAGAGGGAAACTATACAGATAATGGAGTTTGTGCAAGACAGGCAGAACCCATTTGATTTGGAGAAAGTTCCCGATGAGCTCATCAATATTTCAAGTGGACAAGTAGCATCACAAAAGGTGGCAAAAGATCTCTCAAGCTTTCTGGAAGATGGAGAAAAGCTAAATGCTAATTTCATTGATGAACGACTTAAGAGTGATACACCAAAAAGTTTCTGGGATCCTGAGAAAAGACATAAATTGGCAACATTCACAGATATGATAGCAGTAATAAAATCTAGTAAATCTAAGCAGCTTCAGATGGATTCCGATGTCCTCTTCAGGAGACTCCTGGCTGTTTCAAAACAAAGGGACGTATCATTGGAGAATGTGATGCGTCATGAATTGGCTGCTGTCCCACCCTCTCTCTTCTATGACGATGGGGCGATGAGAAAAACCACAAAAGCAGACCTTGCAAAAAAACTGGAGTCGGTAGTAGAAGTGATGCAAGAGCTGTCTGACACCACAGAGAAATCTGCATACATCATTGATGGCATGGCTATGCTTCAAAGCCTCCATGATTCAGCCTTCCAGACCTTCAGTGAGCTAGCAGAATGCATCCTGAAGAAGATCTTGTCACTTCTAAATAGAAAACAAGAAATGCAATGTGTGGTCATGGTATTTGACAGGTATGACGGCCCACAGTCAATCAAAGACCTGGAGAGGCAAAGGAGAGGTGCAAGTGATGGAAGGCCTACACATGTTATCACTGGCAACACAAATGTCCCAAACTACAGGAAGTACTTGAGGAGTAGTGGAAACAAGACTGCACTGTGCATGTTTGTGAGCAACTACATTGTCACTGCAGCCCCACAGAGACTACACTCAGATGACTCCATCATCTTGGCAGGTGGATTTGATAAAGGGGAGGAGGTGAAGAGCATCTGCACAGCAGGAGTCAGCAGTTTGACATCACTGTACAGTGATCAGGAGGAGGCAGACACAAGGATGGTGCTCCATGCCATACATCTTGCAGAGTCATATTCCCGCATCATTGTGAGGTCTGATGACACAGATGTGGAAGTACTGCTCATATACTATGCAAGCAAAGAAATGTTTGGTTCATCTCTGGTGTACATGCATACAGGCCATGGAATGAGAGAGAGATATGTCCCCATCAACACCATATCTGAGAAGATTGGAAAAGACATGTCTAACTGTCTACCAGCATGTCATGCACTCACTGGCTGTGACACAACAAGTAGTTTGTACAGAATAGGAAAGACAACAGCATTCAACAAACTCAAGACCCATCTCAGCGAGCTCAAAGATCTGGCCCATTTTGGACTCTCTGCCAGCTTGGAAGAGTCTTTGCCAGTCGCAAGAGAATTTGCGCTTCTCCTATATGGAAAAAAGAAAATGGAAAATGGATTGATGTGCACAAACCTGGATGAACTGAGGTTCATAATTGCATCAACATCTGATACAGCCTCTGCAAATCTGCCGCCAACAGAGGATGCATTTCAGCAGCATGTGCAGAGAGCAATGTTCCAGACAGCGGTATGGTGTCACAGCCACATGCCCAAACCCCTGTTATGGAGTCCTATTGGCAAGGGGTGGATTATCAGAGATGGGGCCATTCAACCTGTCCTTTTTACAAAACCCCCAGCACCTACAGAAGTGAGAGACATCACTCATTTATATTGCAAAGATGCAAAGTGTGGAGAGAGTGGAAAGTGCCAGTGCCTCTCTGTTGGCCTTCCCTGTACAGAGTTCTGCACCTGCTGTGCAGAATGTCAAAATGTGTCCCCTAATGTTTGAGGACTGTATTTAATTGTACTTTGAATTAAGGTTCCAGTTTTAATAAAACCTGTACTATTTACACCTATGTTTTAGAGGCTTGTAATTTAGAACTAATAAACTTTATTTTATTGGGTTACTCTTATTCTGACTATTTTGTGATGTAGTTCAGCCACCTGGTATTTCCCTCTCCAAATATGATGACCATCAGAGTGAGCATTCTTAACTTATAGGCTATTATGCCACTTATCCCCCATTCGGAATTTGACTGTATCAGAGAAGAGGTAGGCCTATGTCTAAAGAAATCTCATTTGCAATAGAACTGTATGAGATATTTCCATACAACTACTGGTTATTGTTCAATAGCACCCTAGACAATTCAGTAATGATATATTTTTCAGGGATTTCTGTTTTTCTGATAAATGAGAGAAAAGTGATGGAGTCCTATGTTCCTGTCACCAAAAAGTACAATTTCCGTCTAAACTAAAGCTAAGTTTACAGGACTATAATTCAGTATTTATTTAGGTAAATAGTTGTCTGACTATTTGGTGATGTAGGACAACCACCTGGTTCATACCTCAGCAAATCTGAAGAGGAAAAGAGTGATCATTCTCAAGTTATGGGCTTTTTTGTCACCTTCCCCATATTCGGCCTGGTCTAATTTGGCTCTTTTTCAGGGATTGGGGTAGCTCTAAAGAACAACCAAAAAAACATCTTTTCCCCAAAAATAAAATTTTACAACAATCAATTTCATTAATGGGAGACCCTAAAGATAAGAAAAATCATTGTTGTAACTTGCTCTACCTCGGGTAGGGGTATCTCAAAATCTGAGGGCCCTTCCTGCTAGACTATTAGAGATGTTGGTAGAATACCCCCCACAATGCATCTTGTTTTATGTACATTCCCATCGCCTCTGGTTCTTGTCTCCCTGGTTTATCGTCCAAACAACCAGATCTTTACACAGCTTTTTCTCTGGATTGTGATTTCAGGGGTAGCAACATTCAAATGCTCATGTCGTCTTCAACTTGTTTCCGATTTCAATGTATGACACATCATTTGAAAGCTTACAATCTGTAGTTTAATTACATGTAAAAACCTGAAAAATTACTTTGCCTTCTGGTTGCACATTTCACCAGCAGCTGTCACATATTGTTACTCCCCATATCCCCTAGATTCTATATGGTTTATCATATTGTTACTCCCCATATCCCCTAGATTCTATATGTTTATCATATTGTTACTCCCCATATCCCCTAGATTCTATATGTTTATCATATTGTTACTCCCCATATCCCCTAGATTCTATATGTTTATCATGTTGTTACTCCCCATATCCCCTAGATTCTATATGTTTATCATAGTGTTACTCCCCATATCCCCTAGATTCGGTATGTTTATCATATTGTTACTCCCCATATCCTCTAGATTATATATGGTTTATCTTATAGTTACTCCCCATATCCTCTAGATTCTGTATGTTTATCATATTGTTACTCCCCATATCCCCTAGATTCTGTATGTTTATCATATTGTTACTCCCCAAATCCTCTAGATTCTGTATGTTTATCATATTGTTACTCCCCATATCCTCTAGATTCTGTATGTTTATCATATTGTTACTCCCCATATCCCCTAGATTCTATATGTTTATCATATTGTTACTCCCCCATATCCCCTAGATTCTATATGTTTATCATATTGTTACTCTCCATATCCCCTAGATTCTATATGTTTCTCTTATTGTTACATCTAGATTCTATATGTTTATCATATTGTTACTCCCCATATCCTGTATGGGGTTGTAGCAGCAACATCCACAACCATCCACAGCTGTAATCTAATTAACTCTGGCACCTATATGTGTTCCCCTTTATAGCTCTATATGTAAAAACATCTGTTATGGCACAAACCATTTGTCCATTTCAAAATGCATAATGCTTTTAAAAAGCTGGTTTCAGGTTCAAAAGCTGGATTCTACAAAAAGCTTAGCGTTTGATATTTATTGGTATAAAAGTGAGTCAATCATCCAATATATCCATTATATATATATATATATATATATATATATATATATATATGTTACGGTACATGTGGGAATACGGTAGATGTGGGAAAACTAGGGGTAGGGTTAGGGTTAGGGTTAGACATGCCAGCATGTACCAAGTTGACGTTTTATGCTGCCATGTCCCCGGAAATGCCAACATAAACTGTTTTCCCACATGTACCGTAACATCTATATATATATATATATATATATATATATATATATATACCCTTATATATATATATATAATCAAATCAACAGGTTATAGAATACCCTGTGTTTCTCCTGACTTTAGTCCAATGATGTGTACCTGATCACTGATTACTGACATCACTTCCAATGTTCAGAGAAACATGTCCCTGACAACCGGCCCTTGTAAACCATAATCTCCCTCTCTGTCAAATTACTTTTGATCAATATTTACTATCGATCCGGCTTTCTAATCTAAATATGGTATACTGTAGAAAGCACAGAATGATGAACAGTGAACACAGACCGTTAACACTAGAACAGCCGTGTCTATGTTAACTACTATAAGAACCCCCTCTTTACAATGGGAAGCTGCTATTTACACACAACCACCACTAGTTGGCCGCTTGTAAATTAGCCTGCCTCCTACACAGAAAAATGGCAAAATAGCTTCATACTAGCTTATCCTGATGTGATGTTGAAAATGTAAGGATACTGGGTGGTAGAACGCACATACCTAAGATAAGTCATGAAAGGAGGGTCCTGAAATTTGATCGAGTGCAAAGATATAACATATTTTTTAGTGTTAAACAGATATAGGCTAGGTAATGCAGGTAGAGATTAAAATAGATTTTTAGAGAGGGCCAGAGGGGCAGGGTCCCTCTGAGAGACAGATGGGTTTAACACTAGAACAGCAATGAGGGGTCAGTGAGTAAAGAAACATGTTATATCTTTGCACTCGATCAAATTTCAGGAGCCTCCTTTCATGACTTTTCCTAGATATGTGCGTTCTACCACCCAGTCTACTTACATTTTCAACATCAACAACATCATCAGGATAAGCTAGTATGAAGCTGTTCTGACGTTTTTCTGTAAAGGAGGCAGGCTAACTTACAAGCTGGCCAACTAGTGGCCGTTGTGTGTAAATAGCAGCTTCCCATTGTAAAGACTATGGTCATGTCACCCCCGAGGCGGCTCTTATAGTAGGTAACATAGACACGGCTGTTCTAGTGTCAATGTGCGATGGGAGACTGTGTTGAGGTGGTCTGTTACTGCAGACCTGCTGTGTGTGTCCATTACTTATTCACTAAGGTCATGTGTTCCCCCACACATTACACAACAGCTGCACAACACTTCAACCTGCGAAGGGGACATCTTCATGACCTGACAACGCAAGCTGGCTATGAGATGAGGAATATGCTCACTGATTCACGGTCATGGTCATTTTTTGGGCGAGTACAGAGGAACCATCTCTCTGCATCTACCTTCCCCTGATAGGAGGAGACTCACAGCAGCACGGCTCGGCATCCAGGTGTAACACACCCAACACAGTCTCCTGATTAACACTAGAACAGCTCTACCTCCAGGTGTAACACACTGCAACACAGTCTCCTGGTTAACACTAGAACAGCCGTGTCTATGTTACCTACTATAAGAGTTTAACACTAGAACAGCCGTGTCTATGTTACCTACTATAAGAGCCACCTCGGGGGTCAAATGACCATAGTCTTGTGAATCATTCAATGTGTACTACAGGTACAAGATTTGATTAGGAGACTAGTCTGCATACTAACATAAACCCACCAGAGAGAGAGTCCTGCATTAGCATACCAAGCACAAGCCTGCATGTCTAGTAAACCAACCACAATACATTTTATATAGTATAATAATATGTAATTGTCTATATACACACTTTTAAGTAATGTATGTAAAGTATTTTTTTCATGACAAATCATATCGGGCCGTGTAGAAGAAATACTAGTTTAGTTTGTTTGTTTGTTTGTTTTGCAGCCTTGGTGTGGGAGGCTGTTAGCATCACGCCGTCTCCTTCCTAAGTGAAGAAGACGAAAATATCTATTCTCCAGGAGGTGTCGTGAACAACTAGGCCAAACAGCATGACTAAACTCTCTGATTCCAGCCCTCAGAACCACCATGCTCATCTTCATCTCTGATATGGCCTTCACTGCATCAGAAATGGCCTATCGCCTTCACTGCATCAGAAATGAGTATCTTTTGGGATTAGATCATTACTGTGCACATTGCTTTGTGAAGAAGATCGGCCTGTATGCCTGTCTTGTGAGCTTAGAATGATAAGGTTCTATCTCTGTTTAGGGCAGTTCAGAGATATTGAGCGTCAAAGTTTTTACATTCCATTATGTTTTGTGAGATGGAATCTTTGTATTTTATTAATTACTAACTAAAAAATGTCAACATTTTAAAACACCACACAGGCATTAATAGACACCTAATGGATCAGATTATGTACAAAACTAAATTTTGACCAAAAATGGAGATAGAGCCTTATAATTCTAACCTCACAATTTCTTGTTTATTACTTGCATTTATTTCTGTGGCTATTTTAAGAAATATTAAAACATCAAAGCCACAATGACAATCGATGCTATAAATAGTCTAATTATTCAGCCGTTGTCATAGAGTCGTTAAAGGACATCAAATAGCCTAATTTTGGTTGTGTGTATTTAGGGCTTACACTTATTCGAGACTAGGGGTGTAACGGATCACGGAAATTCCGTGATCCGTTCGGATCGCCCTCCACGGTTCGGAACGCGTGTGTACCGCGGATCAATTGCAAAAAAAAAAGAAAAAAAAAAACTCGTTTTTTTTTTTTTTGCGTTCGTAAATCCGCTCTGGAATCTGATCAGCGTTCAAGGAACGCCTCTTGTCCAATCAAATTACTTGGTCCCATTATGACGTCGGACCCAGTGTGCGCTCCGGCGCTCTCAAAGCGAATTTACGAACGCGGCCCAAGTGTATCATGTTACGTTGTTCGGCGGAGAAGAACTCGAAATGCCTCCCTCGTCATTTAAATCCCATGTATGGGAGCACTTTGTCTTCTCTGTCAACTATGACGGGAGGCACGAAAAAGGTAGCTCGACAACTCAAAAAAAACATTTTTTTCATACCATGTTCAAAATAAGAGTTCACTTTATTATTTAGTTAAAAGTGGCATAAAACATGTGTATTCATCTGCTTTAAAGAGCCCAGTGATTCACTGCTGCAACCAGGCGCCTCCTCCCTCTCTCCTATCAGTTAAATTGAGTGTATTTCAGTATGATTATGTCATGTTTGAGTGTAGAATATGTTATATATATTATATATATATATATATATATATGTATATATATATGTATGTATATATATATATATATATATATATTACCAGTTTTGACATCTTGAATGTTGTTGTTTTTTGTCACATAGTAAAAGTGGTGTTTTTACAGAATTCAAAGAAAAAGCAGTTTTTATAAAAACAAAAATGTTTGTGTTGATCCGAAAAATGATCCGATCCGTGACTCAAAAACCGTGACACGATCCGATCCGTGAGTTAGGTGATCCGTTACACCCCTATTCGAGACCCATCATGAATGGATTGTTATCGTGAATGTGGATTGCTATCTAATGTTGCAGTGTTGGTTAGTTAGTTTAGAGTTTAATACAACGTCATGGTCAGGCACCTGCCTACATCTGTGACCTCCTGCGTCCTTACAGCCCCAGTAGGTCTCTCAGGTCCCCTGACCAGGGTGTGTTGGTTGTCCCCCGTGCCAGACTGAAGACCCAGGGTGATGGAGCATTCCACACCGTGGCTCCCAGGCTCTGGAATGCTCTGCCCTTGGATCTTAGATCAGCTGGCTCGGTCGAGGCTTTTAAAAAAACAGCTAAAGACTGTCTTGTATAGACAGGCTGTTGGATAGCCCCAAAAGCCTGTCTTTCTGTGTCCTGTTGATGTTGTTGTACACCTGTTGTCTGTTACTTGTTCTTATGTTCACATGTTTGCCTGTTTTAACCTGCTGTGGCTTTCGCTCTTTTATTACGTTTTATTATGTTTCTTCTTTGTTATGTTTCTATATATGTAAAGCACTTTGTGACCCTTGGTCTGGGAAAGGTGCTGTACAAATACATTTGACTTACTTACAAAGAAAGACCACAGCCGCAGGCGTTTCACTCCACAGGCCTCCAACCGACATTTGCATACGACTCCATCAACACACAAGGGGATCTAAAGGCCTACCCTGTAAGCTGTGATCTGTGATTATTTTGCCAATATAATTCTCTGTGGCTGTAGCAATAGTGTGTACATGCATGTTTTGAATTAATTATCTGTTTTTAACTCTGATCCGAGGCCTGTCACACAGGAATTATCCTCTCCCTGGTGTGAAACGCCATTAAAAGAAGTACATCTGACACAGAAAGGCTAGAGGATCTTTCTTTGTGTAGCAGTTTACACGTTGAGACAAGCGTGAGGCCGACTCAAGTCCACACCACAGTGATTATGATGTTTCCATCAAGGCCAATAACACTCGCCACCTAATAACATAACAGCAACATTATTCTGGAAACAAAACAAAAGAGAGCTCATTATGTAAAGGTCACCCCACCACCGAGAGCTGTCCCGCCCGCACTGGGGGAAGTGAGCGGCTAACCCCTTCTGACAGCGTTCCCATGCATTATGTATCGCACATCTATTTTTATGGCTTCATCATTTGCCAATGTGATACTTTTATATTCCTTAATTTATTTCAGCATATGTGAGACTTATTTACACTTTCTATCGGAGACTTCTGAGCATGTCCCCATGGTGCTCATTAGAAAAGACTTATCAAACAACCATAAGCATATGTGACAGATTATGAAAGGGCAGATTGTAAGTTGAAGAAGTTAGTTATGTAAGAAGTTATTGTAAGTTGAAGAAGTTATGTTATGCATACAGAACAAACAGAGAAACAAACAGAGAAATTCAGCCTCAACGTTTTCGCAGACACTAGGCTAGTGTATGGGACAAAAGCATGAAAACACAATCAAAACTGTTAGTTACTATGGTATGGAGTCACATTGAGAAGCATTTGCATGAACTATTAAGATTGCTCAGCTGTGGGTAAAGTCTCATGAAAGTTCATTTCATGCTGGCTGGCTAACTGAATAATCTAAGATAGTTTCCATCTACATTTTCAAACTAAATGAAAGGCATATTCAACTACAAAAGTCATTTGCTAGAGTTGTGGATTTAATAGATTCTTAGTAGATTTAGTAGTAGTATAAAGCACAGAGGGCTTAAATCAACTGACTCAAAAGAGGCCTTTTATTTTACAGCAGCGCAGAGAGAGAGTAGCAGTCAAAAAGCCCCCTCCTGTAGAACACACATTTATAGAAATGTCCCTGATGAGGTCACTACTCTGCTTAACCAATCATAATCATCTGCGCCACAAGTTATTGGCACATCTCCTACAGGAAGGGAAGGCCTTCCTTCGTGCTCAATTTCCCAGAATTACTCAGAAATGAGAAAAACTCAAAAATGATTGACAGATGTATTGTTTTAGTTACGAGTCCGGTTACGAGTCCATCTGACAAGGAAATCTGACTTCTGTTATCCAAACATGACAATCAGATCACACTCCCACTCCCTCCATCACAGTATGTTCGTCCACACCTGGTATTAAACATGTAGAAGTGTGACTGTGAATCTCTTAACGGTCTCACGTTCCCACACTGATAAGATGATGAATGTCAGATGAAGGGCGGCAGGCCGAGATGTGTTGCTTCCTTATGATAATGAATTAATACTCGAGTTAGACAATTAAGATAGATTTATTCCCATACAGCGCTGGACCAGCCTCTCAATACACGGCAAGCAACGGTGAGAGACTCGTCCCGAATGACATTTTGCAGTGGGCTTATATAGGCAAAAGTTGCTGCTCAAGCAGCCAGCTGTTTGTCATGCAAATCATTCCCAAAGACAGGGCTCCGTTGAGTCTAGGTAGGGTTGTTGACGAGAAGTCCCCATCTCCCAAAAGTGTCTGATTATCCTGACAACCCAGCTACCCGACCCTGGTCAGCTGACTGGCTGGTCCTGAATATACTGATCTATTGACCCCAGTACCCATATAAGTCTACCACCTGGCTGACCACCACAAGGCTCCACTGTCCTTAGATCCCAACTGGTCCCCATCTCTATATTTGGCTCAGGTCCAGTTACAGACAGATAGTTTGCAGCCTGTTTGCAATTTGTGATGATACAGCAAGAGAGGTTGGCTTCAACTTGCTGATAATCACCAATGATTAAAGTATTCAGGGTTTACCTCTACACAATGTCAAAATGCATCCTATCAGCCCACTCTTTTTTTTCTTCTCTAATGGATAGTAACTTTAATTATTTCTCTTTCTTTCCCCATGGTTGAGATCCTGCATTCCTCCCCCGGAATCGTCTTTAAATGACTTTTCCCATGGACAAATGCAAGCTCCCAGTCATGTGGCCTGACAAAGTGAACAAACATCTCACTCCACAATTGACTTGGCATGAGTAAAAGGTCACTTTGTGGTTAAAACTACTCTGATGAATAATCACCTTCTTTGGATAAAAACCTTTTGTTGTTTAAAGGAGAAAATATCCAAATAGGTTTCTCATTACTATGTCTAACTACTCATTACAAATGAAGTAGGTATCATTTCCATCATTAATTCAAATCACATGTTTTTCCATAGTTTGTTACATAATTATACATTTTTAACAAATAGGGATATCGTCAATCAGTCTTGGTTCTTCGATATCCTAGGTCGATCTTCAACAGAGGGACCATCATGCTTTTCCGGTCGCAATGAGGCACTATCTGAGACGCTGGAACATTGTTGTCTTTCCGCCTTATCGTCCTCTTGTCTTGTTGCTGTGTTATTGAGAGACTCACAGTAGAAATTATTTCATTCACCCTCATGCTGCTTGCTCAAATGTTTTAACAGTGTTATTGAAACTCTAAATCCTTACCCCCTACTTTTCTCTCCCCTATTGTTCTATGTCCCCATTGTCTGATCTTAAAGGTTTACTCCTGTTGTGGTGAATACGTACAACAATTGTCAACAAACTGGCAAACTCCTGCAACTGAGTCTAGTGCGCTATTTGGTTTAACTCCCTGGATGTCACGACGCATGCGAACAAGATTAGTGTCAGAGTCTTCAGTTAAAGTAAAGTCTGTTTCGTTAGTTAACACCCAGATCGTATATAGAACCGATAAAATTGTGGCCATCCATCTTATGCACAGCGAGGCCAGGATCACATGGTTTCTCTCGGCACGCATCGTCTGTCCGGTATCTCTTGTCCTAGTTTCAATCTTAATTCACAACAACATCAAGAATAATTGTTAATAGCAGAGATAGTTATCATTATGGTACTGGAATCAGTAATCGTTTCATAATACGTGTTTTCCCCTTTGCTTGGTTCTCATCGTCAGAGTTGAGAGTGGGTTGGGCCCCCTGTGGTCCCCCCCATCTAGTGAGTTATGCACTTGCCTGCTGAGACATTTTTAGATACAGGGATTGCACAGTCGTTAAGTACAGGTAGACAGACATTTAGTTTCTCTCAAAATGGTTAACTCGTCCTTCATCAATGCTCCTAGAGGAAACAAAAGGATTTGTCATTTGACGTTCATGCCATGGGTATTCAAACTAGGACTTGTGTTGTGAAAAACCGTGAACCGTCCCTTTAATATCCAAATCAGTTCTTCAATACTTAGTTTATTTACTGTCAATGTGCAATCTGAGTCAATTCCCATAAGCATACTTTTAATGAGGTAGATAGGTTCTATTCTACCCGTATGTTAAAACATTCTGATCACAATCGTTACTGATGGCTTGAATACTTCCCCGTTGGTCTATGTACACTATGAGCTTATTTTGCATTAAGATTTAAATTTGCTGTGAACATTTAAATGTTCTATCCCTCTCTTATAGTCAAATATTTCTCCGTCAATCACCCGTTGGTTTTAGTAGATTTATCAGAGACACTCTTGAGTCAGTGTGAATGGTTCTTTATCATAAATGTTGCATCAATGTGTAATGCTCGTGCATTCAGCTGTTGGCCGATTAACACTGTTGATTGTGAAGTACTGTCATATTCGTATGTGTAATTGCTTTATCAAAGTCTGTAGTCTGTCATGTCATTATCATGTTTCCGCTTCCAAACAGAAAAACAACATTTTCGTTTACAGTTACACAGAGAATTATCATTTGTGGTTTCCCCTTTCTCTCATCCGTCAATCGTTCACTGTCATTTCAGCCCCCACTTCTGTTAGATTGGCCCTCAGCAACGCCCCCGTTTTTTTAGTCCGTCGCTCAGTTTCTTTCCATTTTCTCGGTTCTGTCAGGAGATAGAATTGGCAAGAGTTGTGTTGTCCGTTCGGGATTATTCATCAATCAAAATGTCACATTTTCCTCTTTGCTTGTGTGAACATCAACAGTCATCAATGCATGTCTCTGTTTACTAAGTAAATTCAAATGTTACGTTTACTGAGTCAATGCAGAATTGTATGATAATTACAATAAGAGACAACTACATTTTCATGTCTAACACTTCTATGTGTTCTCTGCGTGTGTGTGTCTCTGTGTCACCGAGCTGCGTCTTGTTTGCAAGGGCAGTTCTATTAATAGTGTTGGTTCAGAGCGTCGTCCCTGGTGCAGCGTTGTGGAGCACAAGTGCACTCGTGTCTCTTACCACCTTTTGCTGTTTGTGCTAAGCTATTTAGCTTGTCCTGAAAATACAATAGTTATTCATTTCACTCTTTATCATTTGTTTACAATATGTTAATCAATACAAGGATTATAATTACTTAACTCAATGATTTCTCTATAACTCTATCACTCGACATGCTTCACGTAAGACTTCATTACCCATAATGCTTAGTATTCATTCCATCCCTCTAGGTCTGCGTATTGCGCAAGCTCCAAGACTTGTGGTTGGTGTTGCTTATTAAACAATCCCAAAGCTTCTAATTCCCTTATTCGTTTTTCAATCAATGCTGGTGTCATTGAGAAAATGTCTGGTGTTGATAATCTGAAGTTCTTTGCATCTTCTCCAATACCATCTAGAATCATATTTGTAAAGAATGCGTTAGGTTTGTCATCTAATTCCAAATTCGCCTTTTCTCTCCAGGTATTTTGGAATCTGATTACAAAGTCAGACATTGTTTCATTAGGCTTACGTTTACAGTTCAGAATTTGTGAGATATCACGGTTTTGACTGGCATGTTCGTTTAGAAATTTGGTTAATTGTTCAATGTGAGTCACTTTGTGTTGTTTATTAAACCATGGGAATCGTTCATTAATTGTATTACCTCTACATGGCCCATCATTATCTTCATTCAAAGTTTCACAAGCATTTATCAAAGTATCAATTTCAACATCTGGCATTAACGTGATCAGAATGTATCTTAAATCCGTGCCATTCAAATTACCATGGAGCAACATTGTTTTATACCAATTTATGAATCCTTTTGGGTTAATCAAGGGTCTGGGTGCGTCGACTATGATTGCAGATACGTCATTCAGGGTTAATGGTTTATACAGTACTTTCTCCTCTATATTTAACAATGGTGCCTGCACCCGGACCATGCTGCGTATCACAGTCTGCTCCGCCTGTTCCGGCTGTACAGGAGGAGACACGCTCTGTATCTCCTTTACCTTGGGTATAGGGTTAAACCTATTGTGTTCCTTCTTTCTGACAATATTACCAGGCCATTGATTAGACATTATTACCCATGCTTGATAGACTTCTTTCATGTAATCAATATCCCATAATGGGTCGCAAATGCTTTTGTTTGATATCAAATATTCATCAATAATCTTTAGTTTATTCTTTTCAAAACTCCCGATACTTGGGAAATTATCGTCACTCCATTCCGCAATCTTTGTTAGAAACGGTTCTGCATAGAATGGTCCTAATTTAAGTAAAATCCATCCTTTTGGTGTCACTGTATCAGTGTATTTTATCGGAATATCAATTATGTGTGGATCAATTTCCAATAGTTTATTAATAGCTTTCTTTTCCCTTCGTGGCAAGTCCCTAACCGACTTGTACTTAATAATCCGTTTCTCACAATTTGTCGTCCTAGACATTTGATTCCCCATGTTTGATTAATTACACTGCACACAATGTTAGTAAAAAGGAATTCTTTTATCTAAATTGTCTCGTTAGAGCTTTATAGTTACACCATTCGTGTCATATACTTTAATTCAGTCTGTTGCATTGCGTCTCATCAAGGTCATTTAAATCCACGTCTCATCTGTTCTCTCCTGTCTCAATAAATCAATCTTGTCACTCAAATCTGTTGCGCTCTACCATTAACACAAATGCCGTATCCGTTCAACTTCTTATCGTCCTACAACTGTCTTTTTTACCGCTGACCTATATCTTTCATTATCCTGTTTCTCTACATAATACCACATTACTAGACCACTTTAAAACACTTTCTTTAGATCACACTTCAACTTACATACCATAACCACTTGCGTGTCAATACCTTATTCATTTAACCATCTTAATCAACATTCTACTTCATAGTTTCAATTCCTGTGCTATAACACAATACCTTATTTCTGTACCATACAGATAAACACATGTCTGTACCTTACAGATAAAAACATAAATAAAAACCCACGGAATGCCCAATTCCGTTTAATCAATTCTTCTATGAATTAATCAATATCCAGTATCAGTATTAATCTCCTCCAGAGTGACACCTAGCAGCTCTGTCCTTTATAACGCATTATCCTATGTGGATCAATGACCTTCATGTTCACATCAATACTCAACCTTCAATATTTAGTCAAATTCAGTCATTGGCCCCCCCATCATCAAATTCATCCCCTTTCCTTCATTCAAGGAAAAAAATTACAGGTTTTTCCCTCTAGAACAACAATTCAGGTTAAGCACACAACCACACTGGTTTATCTGCCTTACCTGTCTCGCTGAATCTAGGATCCTGTTCGTTAAACGCCAATTGATAAGATGATGAATGTCAGATGAAGGGCGGCAGGCCGAGATGTGTTGCTTCCTTATGATAATGAATTAATACTCGAGTTAGACAATTAAGATAGATTTATTCCCATACAGCGCTGGACCAGCCTCTCAATACACGGCAAGCAACGGTGAGAGACTCGTCCCGAATGACATTTTGCAGTGGGCTTATATAGGCAAAAGTTGCTGCTCAAGCAGCCAGCTGTTTGTCATGCAAATCATTCCCAAAGACAGGGCTCCGTTGAGTCTAGGTAGGGTTGTTGACGAGAAGTCCCCATCTCCCAAAAGTGTCTGATTATCCTGACAACCCAGCTACCCGACCCTGGTCAGCTGACTGGCTGGTCCTGAATATACTGATCTATTGACCCCAGTACCCATATAAGTCTACCACCTGGCTGACCACCACAAGGCTCCACTGTCCTTAGATCCCAACTGGTCCCCATCTCTATATTTGGCTCAGGTCCAGTTACAGACAGATAGTTTGCAGCCTGTTTGCAATTTGTGATGATACAGCAAGAGAGGTTGGCTTCAACTTGCTGATAATCACCAATGATTAAAGTATTCAGGGTTTACCTCTACACAATGTCAAAATGCATCCTATCACACACCGTGTCTGCCTGGGTTTCTCACCTCGCTGTATCTAATAGGCCAGAAATTAGAACCCAGTGCAATCTCATCCACCTCGCAATGTAGTCAGTCGGATCCCAGCACAATGCGTCCTTTGCGTGTCAACTGTCTAGACTCTAGACTAGTCTCTGCAGCTGTATGCCATCATCATCTCCCACGAAAAAGTCTGATTTAAGTGTCAAGTGTAGATGAAGCCTCGGACCTTACACATTTCTGAAAATGTTGATAGTAAAATGGACTGACTTATATAGCGCCTTATTCCAAAGCTCTTTACAACGCCCTCTCATTCACCCATTCACACACACATTCACACACCAATGGCTACCATGCAAGGCGTCGGCCCGCTCATCGAGAGCAATTTGGGGTTCAGTGTCTTGCCCAAGGACACCTCGACAGGTGGCCAGCCGGGGTTTGAACTGCCGATCTGCTGACCTTGTGATCATTAGACGCCGGCTCTACCTCCACCAGCCTCTACCTCCTGAGACACAGCCTCTACCTCCACCAGCCTCTACCTCTACCTCCACCAGCCTCTACCTCCTGAGACACAGCCTCTCCCTCCACCAGCCTCTACCTCCTGAGACACAGCCTCTACCTCCACCAGCCTCTACCTCCACCAGCCTCTACCTCCTGAGACACAGCCTCTACCTCCTGAGACACAGCCTCTACCTCCACCAGCCTCTACCTCCTGAGACACAGCCTCTACCTCCACCAGCCTCTACCTCCACCAGCCTCTACCTCCTGAGACACAGCCTCTACCTCCACCAGCCTCTACCTCCTGAGACACAGCCTCTACCTCCACCAGCCTCTACCTCCTGAGACACAGCCTCTACCTCCTGAGACACAGCCTCTACCTCCACCAGCCTCTACCTCCTGCGCCACAGCCGCCCCCAGGTGAACAGGTGAACACCCTTTAAGTCGTATAAAGAGGAAAGCTTTAGATTCTCACCCAGGTCGGGGGATACCTTTTCAAATTTGATTCCTGAACCAAAACTAGAGTGAGACGTGTGTCACTAGATGTCATATTATCACCCCCTTCACTCGTCGTCACGGTGATGCCCCCAGCATGTGACACGGTCCGACCGCTCTACCTTCCAGGCAGGCTCGTGGGCCTTATTAATATTTATAGAAAAACAGCTTAAGGGGGGCAGTCCCCTTGAGAGCTATCACTCCACTCTGCTGCCTAAACACACGCAAAATATATTGACAACTCCCTTTCAGCACTGCCGGCCCTGACCGTGCCCCCTGAAAGCTTTTAGCTAGGCAGACATGCAGTGGTGGGTCTTGAAGATATGCCAGTTTGCTGCGGTAACAAAGATACTCTCCAAGTTCGTCTCGTCGGTTGGGTTTGATAACCCACACAGTCAATGAGATTTTCTCCCTGTCAGATGGCTGAAATCCATTTCACTTAAATGTAACTGCTTTAAGGACATACCAACTGCCACATTGCAACACTGTGGGATATCGAATATTAAATAAAATCGAGGCTGAATAGAGCTCTTGAGCTGTGCTTGCGAAAAAAAACTACACACTACTGCTCTTCATTTTACTTAGTAATTATTGGGCTTGCACCAGGAAGTCCAACTCTTGATAAAAGGTAAGTTTGTTTACAAGCCATGTTATCACTAACCCAGTAGTCTACCAAGCAGCACAGCAGACAATCTGAATTGAAGTATTTAGTGATCCTAAAACTGTTGTTTGTTATATTGAGTGGGCTTTTCAAGACTTAAACTTTTGTACTATGAAAAGAAAACAGATTTTTGTTGTTGTTGTTGTTGGAAGTTTTGGTCATTTGTGCGACTTGACATATGAAATGTGCTGTACAGATAAACTTGCCTTGCCTTGACTTGCCATTCAGTTCAATACACCTCATTAAAACAAGAACAGTCCCAGTAACCTTCTAGACCCCACTGCAGCCGCCAACGCCTGTTCTATACGTGACTAAAGCTCCCACATCACGGCTTGGATTTCTAACCCTAGTACCAAGAACTGACAATTAACTAGCTAGGATAGAACATCGTACACGCAAGGCTGTCACTGTTACATCAGAACTGGACAGTGTCCGTGTTGTCATTAGGCGTTCTGTAGCTACAGTCACACTGCAGTCCTGGACGTCTCTGGGCTGGAGGAGAGAGGGCGGGAGGAGAGAAGGGGAGGAGGAGAGAAGGAAGAGAGGGAGGAGAGAAGGGGAGAGGAGGAGAGGAGGAAGTATCTGGGCTGAAGGAGAGAGGGAGGGAGGAGGAGAGGAGGAGAGGAAGGAGAGGAGGAGAGAAGAGGAGAGGAGGAGAGAAGGGGAGGAGGAGAGGAGGAAGTATCTGGGCTGAAGGAGAGAGGGAGGGAGGAGGAGAGAAGAGGAGAGGAGGAGAGAAGGGGAGGAGAAGAGGAGGAAGTATCTGGGCTGAAGGAGAGAGGGAGGGAGGAGGAGAGGAGGAGAGGAGGAGAGAAGGGGAGAGGAGGAGAGAAGGGGAGAGGAGGAGAGAAGAGGAGAGGAGGAGAGAAGGGGAGAGGAGGAGAGAAGAGGAGGAGAGAAGGGGAGGAGGAGAGGAGGAAGTATCTGGGCTGAAGGAGAGAGGGAGGAGGAGAGGAGGAGAGGAAGGAGAGAGGGAGGAGGAGAAGAGGGGAGGAGGAGAGGAGGAAGTATCTGGGCTGAAGGAGAGAGGGAGGAGGAGAGGAGGAGAGGAAGGAGAGAGGGAGGGAGGAGAGGAAGGAGAGAAGGAGAGGAGGCAGTATCTGGGCTGAAGGAGAGAGGGAGGAGGAGAGGAGGAGGAAGTATCTGGGCTGAAGGAGAGAGGGAGGAGGAGAGGAAGGAGAGAAGGAGAGGAGGAAGTATCTGGGCTGAAGGAGAGGGAGGAGGAGAGGAAGGAGAGAAGGAGAGGAGGAGAGAAGGGCAGGAGGAGGAGAGGAAGGAGAGGAAGGAGAGGAGGAAGTATCTGGGCTGAACCGTCCTCGTCTGAACGGTTTGGAGGAGGTGCCCTGACAGAGAGAGAGAGACTGATTCTGTCTCTTTTCCCTCTCCTCCCTCTCCTTCCCTCCTCCCTTCCTCTCCTCCCCTCCTCCTCTACTTTCACTCCTCCCCTCCTTCCTCCCTTCCTCTCCTTTCTCTCCTTCCCTCTCCTCCTTCTCCTCCTCTCCTCCTCTCCTTCTTCTCTCCTCCTCTCTCTCCTCATCTCCTTCCTCTCCTCCTCCCCTCTCTCCTTCCTCTCCTCCCTCTCCTCCTCTCCTTCTTCTCTCCTCCTCTCCTCCCCTCCTCTCTCCTCCCTTTCCTTCTCTCCTTCCCTCCTCCTCTCCTCCTCCTCTCCTTCTCTCCTCCTCTCCCCGTCTCCTCCTCTCCTCCTCCTCCCTCTCCTCTCCTCCTCCCTCTCCTCCCTGCCCTTTCTCTCCTCCTCTCCTGCCTCCCATCCTCTCCTCTCCTCCCTCTCTTTGAAAGTGCGTATGATATTTGAGTGAGTGTTTGTGGATAGATAGCCTCCGCCTCTGTTGTGAGAGGTTTGATCTCTTAGGGGTAAAGACCCCCTCAGGGCAGCTATCTAGCGGGACCCATCTCTTCATCGCACACTGTTTTAGGGGTCAGAGGTCACCAAGCACCGGAGTGGAGACTAAAGCGACTAAAAACGAGGGAGCATGATGTGTGTATGTGTGAATGTTTATTCAGCCCCATGCGCCACACAGTAATTTCTTTGTTTTGTTTTGAGTCTCTCTCGTTTACTGTTTTTTCTAAGGTTCCTCCTTTTTTATACTGTACTGTCCTTTTTGTTTTTGTTTTGTATTGTTTAAAAAAAAAGATTGTCGGGTGTTTTTATACTTTCAACTGTTTGTTTGTTTGTTTGGTATTGGTAACCCAATAAAGATACTTCTGAAAAAAGAAAAAAAATGATGGAGGAAGTCACAGGGGGTTAGGTCTTCACTGTTAAGTGGTTGGATACGTACGCTCATCCTCTATAAATGCTTAAATGCCCTGCATCTTATCATTTTAAATCTTTTTTTTTAGTTTGCTAAAAAAAACTGTTTAGTTTGTTTTAGTTATTTTTCTTACTTTCTACTTCATGGAGTTATTTGTTTTCCCTTAATGTCTTGTTGTGACGTCTAGATGTTTGTTGTTTAAAAACGTACCAAAATAAATAATAATACAAAAATAAATAATACAAATAAATGATACTTTTTTTAAATGTTCATTAAACATATTTAGAACTTGAATTAGGCCTAAGCAACAACAAAATACCGTCAAAGGTTTTGAAAATACCACAATATGATATTCATATATTAAGCCCTAGTCTGCCTCATATTAAACAATCACAAATGTCTGAACAGCGCCGGGAAGCTCTGGGCAGCCAGCCCAGCGTCATTTCATTGACATGTTTAACCTATCACATGTTTAACCTATAACCTATCACCTATCACAGCTGTCCCCATATGTCTCCAGTAAATACCAGATTTACATTCTAAAAAGGGGGTTACTACTCGTAGGTAAAATAGGCACAGCTGTTCTAGTGTTAAAGACTGCCTACCCCCCCCCATACTGGCTCCCCACGAGTCTGCCTACTGCCTGAACAGATCAACTAGGATCTCCATCTCGGTCAGTTTTCAGAAAGTAACTGAAAGAAACTAAACTAAACTGGACACTACATTCCTCCCTGACACCCCTGGACAACAACAACACGTTTGGAGTGAGTGCTGAGGCCTGTCTGTCTCTAGGCTGAGTAAGTTCATTTAATCTTGTTTAAAAATCAGCGTGTTGTTGTTGGTAGTATTTTTTTGTGGCTATCTTGCCTGAAGCCCTGTGAGTGTTCTTTTGAAAGCTATCTGTCTGCTGTCAATCCTCCAGTGGGAGGGCCTGGAACTATTGTGCGAGGTATTTCCAAAGTCCCTTCTCAACTCTGACTAGGACTAAACACATCTGGAGTGAACAGTGAAACCTCTCTGGTGGTTAACTGTTCGTTAGGTGAGAGGGGAGAGGGGCTGCCTGCACCCCTGCCAAGTCATCAGCAATTACAGAATCACCATTTCTATCCTGACGGTCAAAGAGCGACAGCCTCCTGACACGAAAATGCCTGACACAGGTGTCAATGCAAGACAAAGGTGTCGATCTGTGGAGTCCATCGAGGAAGGTCTGGGAGGAAGAGGAAGGCCAAACTAAAAGTATTTTTATTCTATTTGATTATTTTTTTACTACTATGAGTGTATTGAGTGCTACCTTTCATCTTGTATTGCCCACAAACCATCTCTCCATTCATCTCTCTACTGGCAGATATCACAACGGGCCTATTATCTCCATCCCTCAGGAGGACTCATAGACACCCCCCCTCCCCTCGCAACCAGCGTCTACCCACTAGTCTAGTCTAGTCTACCCACCATGCTCAACTGACCACCACCTCCCCTCCCCTCGCAACCATTCCAATCTAGTCTACCCACCATGCTCAACTGACCACAACCACAACCTCACCTAACCCTAACCCAACCAATCTAGTCTACCCACCATGCTCAACTGACCACGACCACACCTAACCCTAACCCAACCAATCTAGTCTACCCACCATGCTCAACTGACCACAACCTCACCTAATCCTAACTCATCCAATCTAGTCTACCCACCATGCTCAACTGACCACAACCTCACGGTTTCTGGAGGACTGTGGAGCTGGCAGTCAGCGGTCCAGAAAGTGGAGGCTCTCTCAGCCCAAGCCTGCTTCACGTTCCTCCATTTCCTGGCTCTCACAGAGACATGGATTACACCATATATAGTCAACATCTCTCTCCCTCCAAACACAGCTCTCTCTCTCTCTCTCTATCTCAGCGACTTCAGCAACTGGTCTGTCTGGTGTCACATTATGACAAGAGAACAATCACATGGGAAAAGAAGATACTTAGTATGCTGGCCCTCCTCTCAGGCCTTGCTCGATAGACTCCCACAGATAGACTCCCACAGATAGACTCCCTCAGATAGACTCCCTCAGATAGACTCCCACAGATAGACTCCCTCAGATAGACTCCCTCAGATAGACTCCCTCAGATAGACTCCCTCAGATAGACTCCCTCAGATAGACTCCCACAGATAGACTCCCTCAGATAGACTCCCACAGATAGACTCCCTCAGATAGACTCCCACAGATAGACTCTCTCAGATAGACTCCCTCAGATAGACTCTCTCAGATAGACTCCCTCAGATAGACTCCCTCAGATAGACTCCCACAGATAGACTCCCTCAGATAGACTCCCTCAGATAGACTCTCTCAGATAGACTCCCTCAGATAGACTCCCTCAGATAGACTCCCTCAGATAGACTCCCTCAGATAGACTCCCACAGATAGACTCCCTCAGATAGACTCCCTTGTCTTAATGTTAGGAGTCTTTGTGTCAGAAGGCTGTCGCTCTCTGACTGTCCGGATATTAAAGGAGCTTCAGTCATTCGTGAGTTTAGAATGATAAGGTTCTATCTCCGTTTAGAATGATAAGGTTCTATCTCCGTTTAGAATGATAAGGTTCTATCTCCGTTTAGAATGATAAGGTTCTATCTCCGTCTAGAATGATAAGGTTCTATCTCCGTTTAGAATGATAAGGTTCTATCCCCGTCTAGAATGATAAGGTTCTATCTCTGTTTAGAATGATAAGGTTCTATCTCCGTTTAGAATGATAAGGTTCTATCTCTGTTTAGAATTCTAAGGTTCTATCTCCGTTTAGAATTCTAAGGTTCTATCTCCGTTTAGAATGATAAGGTTCTATCTCCGTCTAGGGAAGTTCAGAGATATTGAGCGTCAAAGTTTTTACATTCCATTATGTTTTGTGAGATGGAACCTTTGTATTTTATTAATTACTAATTTAAAAAAATAAACATTTAAAAAATAACCACACAGGCATTAATAAACACCTAATGGATCAGATTATGTAAAAACCTAATTTTTACAAAAATGGACATAGAACCTTATAATTCTAACGTCATGAATTGCTGAAGACTAGCAGGCTTAAAGCCCCTCCCACCTACACACATCTCTCTGTCCCAACTAACCATCACTTACCAGACAGGTGTACTCATTCAGTCACAATGTATTTCACCAGGTGACTGCTGCCCAGGATTAAATAGCTTAGTTAAAAGTGTTGAAGCTCCTCCCAATGCAGATTAACAGCAATTGAGACTTCAAACACCAAAAGCAGGGTTCCCGCGCTGGTCTTAAAAAGCCTTTAAGTCTAAAATCTAGCAATCCGATTTATAAGGTCTCTAATTTCAGTTATTCGGTCTAAAAATTAGGTGTTAGGTCTTACAAATGAGATCCTGCAAGGAAATCAGTCCGACGACCACATCTATTTCCGTGGAAATTAATCAAACTGGAACCAAAAAAATGCCAATTCGCTTCCTTTTTTGTCTGTATGGCAGTGAAATCCCTAATTGCATCACCTCGAGGATGACAAAAAGCTATCATATGGTGTCGTGAATAGGTCTAAAATTCTATTCAAAGAGGTTAAAAAAAAAGGTCTAAAAAGGTCTTAAATTTGACTGAAACTTGTAGGAACCCTGCAACTGGTTTCACTAGAAACTCCACAATGAACATAATATACAGTTCACTTACTTCAGACTTGGAAAAAGATATCTCCACTCACTCCACTCACAATGTATTGTATAATGTAACAATGTATAACAATGTATGTATAAAGACCTCCTCCCAGACAGCCAAGAATCTTGGCAAACATCACAGCATCTGTCAGTCCAGCAGAGAGCGGTACTGAATGCAACAGCGTGTGAATGCCTAAGTGTGTATGAAAGCACAGGTGTTTCATAGAAGGAGATATACACAAGTTGTGAGCTTAGAATTCTAAGGTTATATCTCCGTTTAGAATGATAAGGTTCTATCTCCGTTTAGATTTGATACGGTTCTATCTCCGTTTAGAATGATACGGTTCTATCTCCGTTTAGGGCAGTTCAGAGATATTGAGTGTCAAAGTTTTTACATTCCATTATGTTTTGTGAGATGGAACCTTTGTATTTTATGAATTACTAACTAAAACATGTCTACATTTTAAGATAGAAAATAACGTCACGAAGTTGTGAGTGATAAGCCAAGAAATGGCTTGTGGCTGACTGGCTTTACTCCTAAACAGCCTTGAAATAATAAAAAAGTAAATGGCTGTTTGATGGTAGGCTACTTTGACTCAATAACGACACCGTGTCCACACATCTAATCCAGTACACAACGACCTAATTTGGCACACGAAGCACCACATGCATCTATGGTCATTAATGAATAATACATGTGTGTATTGGAGAGCAATCTGAACTGTTTGGGTTCTGTTCAGCAAAGTTTAAAAACCTTATAAAGGTAAAAAAGTTTGGGATCTTTTTGTGATGAGTCTTGAACAAAATTACAACAGTGGAGGCACTATGGTTAAAGATGGAAGGACATGTTGCCTAAGCTGTCCATTCCAGTACTGTTCTGATAAACAGAACAACGTGAAACAGAACTCCTTTGATTCTCTCGTTTCTGAAATTATGATACACGGCGGCTGTGGCGCAGGAGGTAGAGCCCGACACATGTTGTCCTTGGGCAAGACATTGAACACCAAATTGCTCCCAGTGAGCGGGCCGGCGCCTTGCATGGTAGCTTGCCTACCTCGCCATTGGTGTGTGAATGTGTGTGTGTGAATGGGTGAATGAGAGGCCGTTGTAAAGCGCTTTGGATAAAGCCGCTATATAAGTGCAGTCCATTTACCATTTACCATTCACATATTTAGTTAAAAATGAATGACCAATATTTAAGTGGGATATCTCCATATCCTTGAGCCATTTGTTCTTCCATTGACTGCCTTTTCAATTCCTCCCTTTGAACAACATTCTGTATGGCAGCTTCTACTTTGATATGAACACGATTCTAAATGTAAATCTAAACTCAGAAAGGCTGAAAAATAAAAGTGGGTAACATTAATATCACAAGAAAAGAGGATATTACATACCTGGGCTCCATCTTAGAGGCAAATCTTTCCGGAGATAAAATGGCAGCAAAAGTAATCAAAAAAGTGAACCATAGAACTAGATTCTTGTACAGGATATCCTCACTTGTCAGTAAAAACACACTGAGGACCCTATCAGGAGCTCTCATTCAATGTCACTTCGACTATGCCGTAACATCATGGTACTATAGAACCACAAAGGCCCATAAAACAAGACTCCAGACAGCCCAAAATAAACTGGTTAGGCTTCTGCTAGGCCTCAACCCTAGGACACATCTAACCGCTGCTAATTTTTTGAGCCTGGATTGGCTACGAGTAGTTGACAGAGTGCAGCAGCTTGCACTGGGCCTGGTCTTCAAGATACGCTACACCACAAAGACACCCAAGTACCTGTCAACATACTTCCAAAAAGTGAACAACGTCCACACATACAACACCAGAGGAAGCTCCACGAACCACGTTCAACCGCGTTGCACCACAAACAAGGGGTTAAACTCGTTTGCAAACTATGCAGTAAAAATGTGGAACGCCCTTCCTATAATCTTAAAGGAGTGCAAAACACTGCCCACCTTCAAAACCACTCTCAAAAAACATTTACAGGAGGCTGCAATCCGTAACTGGACCCTCTAAATCAAAAATCAGATTAAAAGACCCGAACTACCCACTGTACATACTTTGTGTTTTGTCCCCCGCCCCCACCTGTGGTGTATGTCCCCACCTGTCCTACCCGCTGTACATACCTTATGTTTTGTTGTATTGTTCTTCCCATGATGGATGTATGTTTATCTTGTAGATAGTAATAGTTATTTGTCTGTATTATCTTGTAGATAGTACTAGTTTTTGTTGTTGTCTGTCTTACATGTAACGATGAATTGAGAATCAAGGACCCCAATTGAAATAAGCCAGTGGCTTTCTTGGGTTTTTATCCTTTTAGTTGACCTTGTATGTAATATGTACTTTCATGTACCTACTTCTGCAAATCTTCTAATAAAGTTTTCAATCAATCAATCAATGTTCCGCCCCTCTGTACGACGTATAGGAACACCCATATCCACGCTTGACGAGACCACACGAGGAAAAGGATTTTCGACATCAGGAGGCAAAGTGGCTCTCTCCTCTCCTCTGAAAGCTTTGTGCTTCGCTGCGTATCTCTTCCCCTCAGGTCATGTGGTACGCTAGCGATGTGAACCATGCCGCTGCTGCTACAACTAAAGCAATCGATTTGGAAAACAACATCACGACTGCACGCCAACATGAGGAGAATGCTGCCACCAATAAACATTTGTTTTTAAACGTACCATGCACAACTTCTGAAGGAGACATCTAAGGGGGTATGCACGCCTGCCTGCATACCCTATTTACTGAAAACCTATTTAGACATTGCACATGTCTCCTGTTATAGCTTCTTTTATACTTCTGCACATTGGATACTGTACATAAACTACCTCACTGTACATAGCTCATAACTGTATAGCCCATAACTGTACATAGCTCATAACTGTACATAGCTCATAACTGTATATAGCTCATAACTGTATATGGCCCATAACTGTACATAGCTCATAACTGTACATAGCTCATAACTGTATATAGCCCATAACTGTACATAGCTCATAACTGTACATAGCTCATAACTGTATATACCTCTAAACCAGGGGTCGGCAACCTATGGCACGCGTGCCAGCAGTGGCACGCGACAGCTTAAACAGTGGCACGCAAGCAATAAGTGCGAGAATGGGAGAATGTTTTTTTTGTTTTTTGTTTTTTGGCCGCGTTCGTAAATTCGCGCACACTGGGTTCAACGTCACAATGGTACCAAGTAATTTGATTGGACTAGAGGCAGTCTCAGGGACGCTCCGGCGCTCTCAGGGCGAATTTACGAATGCAGCCCTAGGGCCCTATTATGCACTTCATAAGTCTTAAGCAATAAGACGAGGCGGTAGATCTAAACTTAAGACGTGGAGGCGTGGTCAAGGCCACTTTGCTATTATGCGTGCGGTAGTGGGCACCTAAGACCCGGCGCTAAGCCCAGAAATTAGTCATGGGTGTGTTTTGGGCGTCTTCTCAATCAACCCAATTAGCGTGCCAGGTGCCATTCCCTTTAAGAACCGGCTGCGTTAAGTCATAAGCGCTATGCTATTATGCAGTTCATAGGCGCTAGACTTCATGCACGTTTTGAAACACGAGCGCGCCTCCGCGGTTTGCGCATGTGCGCTGACCCACTTCTTAAGAAGTCGGTCGGCTTATGCGCGTATGAAGCGCATAATAAGGGTGGTACACTTTGCCCGGCTGCCCTCGAAAAGGCGGTACAGGACCATGGCCGCAAGGACAAACAGACTGAAGCTCAGCTTCTACCCCAGGGCTATCCAGGCCCTGAACACAGCAAAGACCTAGGTTCTGGGCCCTGGACAGTCTGGACGGATTGATGGCAGCTGCTGGATTGAAAAAATTAGGTGTAGTGCTGAGGCACAAATGTGTATATTTCAAGCCTGCAAACTGCGACACTTTAAATGAATGTGCAATAACACTATGTGCAATATGACAACCCTAGTCGTTTTATCTGTACAGTATAGTATAGTGGATAGTGTACATAGCCTTTATTTATGTAAACCAGCTCCTTTCCCTTCTTTTTTTTTTTTTTTTTTTTTCCTTTCCTAGCACCAGGGGAGCCACCCCTCCCAAATTTCGTTGTTTGGTAGCTGTACTATAGCAATGACAATAAAGACCATTCATTAATTAATTAATTAATTAATTAATTAATTCATTCATTCATAGTTGACTGTTAGGCCTGTTTATTTAGCATACATGGCTTTGCATACATAGCTCTTTGCTTGTTGTTCATGTTGTGGAATAAAATTGCAGATCTGTTGGTCTGTTTGGTTTGGTTTGATGTCGAGTCATAATTAATGTTGATATTGTGGTTGGCACACTGACTAACAAGAACATTTAAAAATGGCACTTCATATAAAAAAGGTTGCCTACCCCTGCTCTAAACTATACTAATGTTTACAATACTACCTCTGCACATACTGTATATTACATAGTTACCTACACATAGTTACCTACAATAGTTACCTACTACCATTCTTGTTCTATTGATGTCGTGCCCTTATATCACTATTTGCACTTCTGGTTGGATGCTAAACTGCATTTTGTTGTATAGTACTTGTACTCTGCGATGACAATAAAGTTGAATCTAATCTAATCTAATCTAATCTAATTTAATCGTAACTCACCACCTAGAAGGCGAATGCCATAAATCACCTGTGTGAAGCACAAACTCGCATCTTTGAGGTCTGTTCACATTCACATCTTTGAGGGGTAAACTCCAACAGAAAGTGATGCTTAAGCATTCAGGAGCGCTCGGTCCCTCGGTGCTCGTGACGCCTTACACTAGCGTGGAAAACATGAGGGAGCAAACCCGACACTCTGCGTATTAAAAGAGAGGAGCGCTTCGATGGGAGCGTACACAACGAGACATCACCTACCAGCTAGCAACACAAATGTGTGTGGCACCCAAAGGGCTGGAGAGAAAGTAGCTACGTTAGCGATTAATTCAATCTCTTGTTGGCGAACGGCGCCTGAATCAGCAGCGCTCCTGTGAGGATGAACCAGCCGCCTCGCGCCCTGGGGACGGCCGCTAACGCTGCTAACGCTCAGGTGGAACGCTCAGGTGGAACGCTCAGGCGGAACGCTCAGGCGGAACGCTCAGGTGGAACGATGCAGACAGACGGGCCTGTGAATAAGCAGGTGACGAGTGAAAAGAATGAAACGGACGTGCGTTGCAGTAGCCTTTATAGGCTGGGCTGGGGCCTTTATAGGCTGGGCTGGGGGCAGGGTCAGCCAGGGAAACTCTCCTGGCCTGCTGCCTTTATATTACTATTTGCACTTCTGTGGTTGGATGCTAAACTGCATTTAGTTGTGTTGTACTTGTACTCTGCGATGAGAATAAAGTTTAATCTAATCTAATCTAATCCAGGAGTGACTGAATAGGATTTCAGCCAATAGGGTATGCAAGGGTGCATGTACCGTAGTGAGATGTCGACCTGAGAGAGTCGACTGAAAAAGAACCTCAAAACCCTCACTGATCAGATAATTAGCTATTAGCTTGCCTGACTGAGGCCTGACAGGAGAAAGACAACAACTAGGATATTAGAACAGTTCTATGAATTAATAACTGTAATATGATACAGTATCTGATTGATTGATTGATGGATTTTTATTTGGGTAAAAAGTACAGACAGTACATCCCAGAGGATAGCACATAAAAGCACAAAAACGTGGACTGGAACACTCCTTGTTGGTGGACAAAAAACAACAAAGACAAGAACATACACAAACAACACACCCATCTGCCATGTCTAAGTCAACTAACAACTCACTTAAGTCCTCCCTCATCGTAATAGTTAAAGCTACGTTACAAGTGAAATGTGTCGGAATAATCCAGGACTCAGCATCAATAACACGCTGTAGAACAAACAAACCACCCGCACACTGACAGGCAGTAATCATCCTTCTAAACAACAGGCCGATCACTCTTCATTTTCCTTGATACAACAACGCCTTTGACATTCAAATATAGCCTAGGTACACTAACTGTACGTTGTACATTCAACTGTAAATCACTGGGGTCTAATTACCTGCAAATTAACTGCCATTTCACCATCTTGCATAAGATTATTCTGCCCATGATGAAATGCCACAAGGGATTCTGGGATGTTCTGATGGGAGGACGCAGAGATGCAGAAAATACAATGGCGCAGTAACAGATGCGACGCCTGTCAGAGAACACGCTCTCATAACGTGTCCTTCAAAGACGGTGAGGACGTCTCATCACACTGAACACAAATATATAAACGCTTCGAGAATCGAGAATCGAATGAAATCACAGATCTAAGACTTCTATGTACACAAAAGGCCTCAAATTTCTCTTAAATTCTGTTCGCAAATGTGTTTAAATCTGTGTTAGTGAGCACTTCTCCTTTGCCGAGATAATCCATCCACCTGACAGGTGTGGCGTATATCCAGATGCTGATTAGACAGCATGATTATTGCACAGGTGTGCCTGAGGCTAGTCACAATAAAAGGCCACTCTCTAAAATGTGCAGTTTTATCACACAACACAATGCCACAGATGTCGCAAGTTTTGAGGGAGCGTGCAATTGGCATGCTGACTGCAGGAATGTCCACCACAGCTGTTTGCCCATGAATTGAATGTTCATTTCTCTGTCATAAGGTGTCTCCAAAGTCGTGTTAGTGTGTGTTAGGGCCTCCCTCCCTCCATCCCCCTCAGTACCTCCCTCCCCCTCAGTCCCTCCCTCCCCCTCCCTCCCTCCCTCCCCCTCAGTCCCTCCCTCCCCCTCCTTCCCTCTCCCTCCCTCCCTCCCCCTCAGTCCCTCCCTCCCTCCCCCTCAGTCCCTCTCTACCTCCCCCTCTCTCTCTCTCCCTCCCTCTCAGTTCCCCTAAAGTCGTTTCTGAGAATTTGGCAGTTCATCCAACCAGCCTCACAACCGTCAATCAACATCCCATCAATAAAATGCACCTGTGTTCGTTGTCTGTAGCATATGCCTGCCCAGGCCATCACCCCACCGCCACCATGGGCCACGTTTAGATTTGTGTTCAGTGCATTTATGGGTCTTTTTCTTTTTGTAAGGCATGGTTTGTTTTTGCTGTCATCAAATTGTGAATTGCCCTCTCTCTGTCCCTCTCTCTGTCCCTCTCTCTGTCCCTCTCTCTGTCTGCAGCAGGAGACCCTAAAAGGGAGAAGCCAAGTTTAAACATTAGCTAGCTTTCAGGTTCAATAGTATCAGCCAGGTGTTAACTCTGTGTTCTATGTGTCTCATGTTATCTGTTGCTTGTTGTTTCTCTGTTTTTGTTTTTCCCATATTGTCAGCGTCTTTGAGCCCCGGAAAAGCGTTATATAAATACAATGAATTATTAGGCTACTATTATTATTATTAGTAGTAGTAGTAGTAGTAGTAGTAGTAGTAGTAGTAGTAGTAGTAGTAGTAGTAGTAGTAGTAGTAGTAGTAGTAGTAGTAGTAGTAGCAGTAGTAGTAGTAGTAGTAGTAGTAGTAGTAGTAGTAGTAGTAGTAGTAGTAGTAGTAGTAGTAGTAGTAGTAGTAGTAGTAGTAATGGCAAAATTATTAATAGTAGTAGTATTATGATTATTATGATTATTATGATTATTATGATTATTATTATTATTATTATTATTATTAGTAGTAGTAGTAGTAGTAGTAGTAGTAGTAGTAGTAGTAGCAATAGTAGTAGTAGTAGTAGTAGTAGTAGTAGTAGTAGTAGTAGTAGCAGTAGTAGTAGTAGTAGTAGTAGTAGTAGTAGTAGTAGTAGTAGTAGTAGCAGTAGCAGTAGTAGTAGTAGTAGCAGTAGCAGTAGTAGTAGTAGTAGTAGTAGTAGTAGTAGTAGTAGTAGTAGTAGTAGTAGTAGTAGTAGTAGTAGTAGTAGTAGTAGTAGTAGTAGTAGTAGTAGTAGCAGCAGTAGTAGTAGTAGTAGTAGTAGTAGTAGTAGTAGTAGTAGTAGTAGTAGTAGTAGTAGTAGTAGTAGTAGTAGCAGTAGCAGTAGTAGTAGTAGTAGTAGTAGTATTATGATTACTATGATTATTATTATATTAGTAGGGCACAGTGGGCTCTCTTCTGTTAAGTAGTGCTAAACCATTCCTGCTTCACCATTATAGCCTAGATTCTACAACCCAACAAAGTAATCCTGCATTAGCAATAAGGATATATGTGTATGTCACCAAAACACAAACAATAAATCAAGCTGCTGCAGAATGACAAAGGTGTAATCTGGTCCCACGCCTGAAGATTATGATTATCTTCCGCTGGCTTACGTGATTCATTTTAGAAATATGTACCGTGAACTGTGGAACACAAAGATAACTGTGTTGTTGCCTCCTGCCCAGGAGAATAGATTCTACCCCCCCCCCTGACTAAGTCAGGGGCTCAAGTGCAAAATTCCAACAACCACCTCCCACCCCCAACCCTCCCACACCTTCCACCCCCAACCCTCCCTCCCCAACCCTCCCACCCCCAACCCCCCTCACCCCCAACCCTCCCACCCCCAACCCCCCTCACCCCCAACCCTCCCACCCCTACACCCCCCTTGATCTTCACTGATTCTCCAAACGCACGTATAGAGTTTCAATTTAAAAAAAACAGACAAATCCGGTAGAATTAGCACAATGAATGAACAATGTAATGTTCCATCCAAAATCAATATGATACAGCCATGCTCTGCCGAACCCAGCCTGACCACCCAAATGAACACAGTGAGTAAGTAAGTACACAGGCAAGCCAAGTCTCCTGAGGTCAAACATGCTGACGTCGCCTCGGGCTTCTGCATTAACAATAAGGATATATGTGTATGTCACCAAAAAGGTCAAACGCTACAGCCCTGTCATTAGCGCTAGGCTAATCAACCCTGACGGATTAAACACATTGGATATTTGGAATACATTCCGTTAGCCTCGTAGCATAATTGCCCTAGTCATATTTTTGCCAAATTGAGATATCTGCCTAAAGGCCAATGCACACAGCGTGCGATTTTGTCGCACGACAACATTCGATTCTCTATTCACACCAATGAATGAATGAATGTGAATGGAGAATCGAATGCTGCCGTGCGACAATATCGCATCGCACGCCGTGTGCATTGTCTCATTGAGATGCATTCAAAACAATGGAATTGAATTCGGCGTGTGCATTGGGCTTAACTCTACTCTACTCCTAACACTGCTGATTCACTGTGCATTATTGCCTACTATGACATCAGCCTATCAGAATGCTTGTTGTTACATTCCAAAACCATTATCTGCCCAAGTCATCTCTTTGGCATTTTTGACACTACATACAAAGATGGCTCGGCTGACCAATAGTGAAGCACGACTTAGGCAACTATGCTACGAGGCTAACGATTTTATATTGTGTTTTCTACCAAATGAATCATGTCTACATGAATTAACCAAACTACTTTGATTGCCATGGTTAATTCTCTTGTAGTATGAAACGACACACAGTACAGAGCTCTCTACTGAGGGGAAGGAAGCATCTGAATATGTAGAACAGATGCGGTATGAAGAGGGACGCCTGTTAGTGATGCATGAGATTCAGGTACAGGTAGACTAGGAAACAAGAATCCCTGAAAGTCACTGAATGTCAGTGTAGCAGCTGCTACACTACTTTCAGATGCTACCACATCCCAAGTTGAACAGAGCGCCAGAGAAGTCGTGGTGTTGTAACTCCACACAAAGCAACAAGGCTTTATACCTCTGAGGGAAACAGGATGAATAACATTTCGGAAACTAAATGGGAACAGATTAAATTCAATGACACATATACATGTGCTCACTGTCCTTTGTGACAGCAACAGTACCATGTTAGTTACAACAGGACACAATCTGAACACCAGGTGGATTATGCCATCAGCATAAAAACATGAAATTATTTGGGGCGCTTAGGTGGCGTAGCGGGTTAAGCGCTGACCATGTAACCGCAGGGTCCCCGGTTCGATTCCGGCCGGGGACATATCCTGCATGTCATCCCTCCTCTCTCTCTCACCCATCCTTCCTGTCTAAATCTTCACTGTAACTGTCAATAAAAAATTAAAAATATGAGTGGGAAAAGCAAAGCGCTTTACAACGGCCTCTCATTCACCCATTCACACACCAATGGCGAGGTAGGCAAGCTACCATGCAAGGCGCCGGCCGTCCCACTCACTGGGAGCAATTTGGGGTTCAGTGTCTTGCCCAAGGACACTTTGACATGTGGCCAGCCGGGGCTCGATCTGCTGACCTTGCGACCATTAGACGGCGGCTCTACCTCCTGTGCCACAGCCGCCCTGCATTTGGAGTTATCTATACACAACTTTGAAACGTAGTTTTCTCTACCCACAATGCACCTAGCATGATATCTCCTACGTGCATTGCCCTGTGGTCTATCACAATCACAACATACCTATTACCTAGGTGCTGATTTTGACCAGTAAACATTCGATACCGTAAATGAGAGCCAACGCGTTTCCCAGCTTCCACGTCCAATGAAGTGCTGTGACGGTGACAGCTTCCCATTAGTCCCACGTGTGATAAATCACAGGATGGCAGACTGCAGCTTCAACTAAACATAATGCTCAAGGGTAGAAAACTCACCCCTCCTTCTCTGCACTCACTGCTGCCATTAATAGCCCCCGTGTAAAGAGGTTGAAAGGGGAGGGAAGTTAATACATTACAAGGGAAAGAAAAACTGACAATGATAGATATATAACGTAGTATCTTTGTGACGTATCTCTGTATAGTATAGTGTTTTGTGTTTTGAGAATGACAAGAAATATGGTCCGTGTCACCTATATATCATATAACCTGCCACAATGCATCTCTCGTCATGACAATGACGTTATAATGTTGTGATGAATACAGAATAATAGTGAGTATTTTTTTCATTTCACAGAAATGATTACAATGTGTGGCCTGGGGTGGTCCAGTGGTCTAGCACCATGGCCTGGGGTCATCCAGTGGTCTAGCACCATGGCCTGGGGTGGTCCAGTGGTCTAGCATCATGGCCTGGGGTGGTCCAGTGGTCTAGCACCATGGCCTGGGGTGGTCCAGTGGTCTAGCACCATGGCCTGGGGTGGTCCAGTGGTCTAGCGCCATGGCCTGGGGTGGTCCAGTGGTCTATCACCATGGCCTGGGGTGGTCCAGTGGTCTAGTACCGTGGTCCAGTGGTCTAGCACCAGTACCATGGCCTGGGGTCTAGCACCAGTGGTCTAGCACAAGTACCATGGCCTGGGGTGGTCCAGTGGTCAAGCACCGCGGTCTACATATGTCGGCATGGGTTAGAATCCGGCCCATGCCTTGCTGACATGCTCTCTCTCTCTCCCTTCTTCTTTTTTTGGGGGTTCAATTTTGGGGTTCAGTGTCTTGCCCAAGGACACTTCGACATGTGGCCAGCCAGGGCTCGAACCACCGATCTGCCAACCTTGTGATCATTAGACGGCGGCTCTACCTCCTGAGACACAGCCTCTACCTCCTGAGACACAGCCTCTACCTCCTGAGACACAGCCACCCTGAAGGATGACTGATGCTGTCTGCAGTTTAAGTAAAGTTGTTGTCAGCTGTTTGCCTTGCTCCCTGCCATCCCATTCAGCTGGATGTTTCGGTTCAATCTGGAGACAATGTGGCTCATGGGACTAATAGTGACTCAGGGAATGTTGGTCAGGTGAGAGGGCCTGTTAGAGGTGATCTAAAGGAGTGACAGCAGAGGTAGAAATAGGTGCATCTCACCAATCCATGTCTGTTTTTCTCCAGTGAAGTCCAACTGTCTAAATGACTTGGCTGTGATGTCGTCTCAACAATTATTACACAGAAGACAGACGCAGTATTCCCAGAAGGCAGTTCACTGTCTTCTCTCCATCATCGTTCTTCCCTCATGTGGTGCCAAGTTGACGTCAAACAAGCCAAGCCGGTGGTTTATGAAATCCAACCAAACACTACGACTTTACCGACTAGGTATTCAGCTCACTCTCTCTATAGTGTGCGTGGAGTGAGTTTCTGAATGTGTATTAATAGGAGTGAGTTTCTGAATGTGTATTAATAGGAGTATGTGAATGTGTATTAATAGGAGTGGACTATAAATGGGTCATTTTTTGTTTTGCTTCGGTCTTATTTTATTTATTTATTTTCTGTATTCCATTTGCCCTATCTCTCAACATGAAATTACAAAATGTTCGGCTTCAGGTCCAAGAAAAAAGTGTGCAGGGCACAAATCCAAGATGACCGCAGTTTTCCCTGAAAAATCTTTTTTTTAGTCATAACTTGGCTTTTTTACTTGGTTGTGGTGTCTAGCCCTATGTTTTGGGGGTCAAGCAATCTAGAAATAGTCACAAACCGTCATATGTTGAGTTAAGACATATTTTTGACCAAATTAACCATTTTTTACCTACATTTTGAACCATGCCCACAGACCTAATATTTATTGGTAAATTATAGAAAAATGACATATGCTAATCAAAGAGGTAAATCTGGTCAAAAAGGTATTAACTCAACATCTGAATGTGATTTTTCAGGGAAAACTGCCGTCATCTTGGATTCGTGCCCTGCACACTTCTGTCCTGGACCCCAGGCCGAGAACGATGTAATTTCATGTTGAGATAGGTCAAATGAAAAACAACCCCCCCCCCAAAAAAAACAGTGTTTTTGACCTCTGTACAGCCCACTCCTAGTATTAATAACCTACTGCAACAGGGAATGCATTACTCTACCAATTTAACACAAATAACTAGGGATGCACGATATTATCGGCACCGATATATATCGGCCCGATAATGGGAAATTAATGTGTATCGGTTTTTATCGGTTTTATAAAATGTTAGCCGATATTGAGCCGATTATTATTATTATTTTTATTTTTTTTCCTAGCACCAGGGGAGCCACCCGCAGAGCCACCCGCAGAGTTTCTGAGGCAGATAGTGCATTTGCAATTTGCAACACATGTTCGACAAAAGTTCTGAGAGGAGGGCAAAGGTCTACGAGTTACAACACAACGATTCTCATAAGTCACCTTAAGATTCACCATTGCAAGCACGCTGTATGGAAGGAATATCAAGCAGAAGGTAGCCTAGCCGCGGTGCCTATTGAACACGCATTTGAATTGTATTCAGTTTGTATATTAGGGAACACCAATGGAAAACGTGTCTATTATTTAGGTGAGAATGTGAATGTAGGCTATACAAGACAAGTTGTTTACAAGGAAAACATGCACTTTTTGTTTTTCCATGTCAGTGCAATTTATTTTGAATTCTTATGCAAAACGTTTGATGGGCTTTATCACAACCTACCTCATCCTCATGCACTAAAAGTAGCATAGCCCAGCCCTTTTCAGTTGCTTTATTAAGCATACTAGTGTAGCCTACTATGTGCCTTGTATCATTCTGTTTATCTGCAGACTAAGCAGCCATTTGGCACTAGTTTCTGTACAAGTTCTATACAACTTTTGGTTCTTTAAAAGTCTTTATTTTTGTATTGACTGATGCACAAGGTGCACTTTATTTTTGACACTTTTTTGATCTAATTACTCTTAGGTGAGCCTTTTTTGTTTTCATAAAAGGAGGCCAGATCTTGGCTAAAAAAAGCATTGTGCACTGTATAACAGATTCTGTTTGTTAGAGGAAATAATAAATGAAAAAAACATTTGAAGACTCAGAAGTGTTCTCTCTGTTGTGTTAACAATAGTGATGTAAGTTAGATTTGGTGAGATCACTATGGAATATTAAATCATCAATCTTTGCTCACTACATAGCCTTTCTTACCTTCAGGTGTGCATGAACTACAGGTTATCAACTGTGAAATGATATCTGAATGGTCTTTATTGTCATTGATATAGTACAGGTACCAAACAACGACATTTGGGAGGGGGAGCTCCCTTGGGGCTAGGAAAGAAAAAATAAAATAATAATAATAATATCGGTATCGGTATCGGTTATCGGGCACGAGAAGCGGGTAAATATCGGTATCGGTATCGGTTGGAAAAAATGCATATCGTGCATCCCTACAAATAACTTGACATCTTCATCTCAGAAATGTGGCAGTAATTCATCACACTTGTCATTGGGCATTGTCAACAGTAGTTCAGTCTCATTCTGTCCATTCCTCTGACAGAACATAACCTAACATCAATTCAAAACAACAACAACAACAACAGCAACAACAACAACAACAGCAGCAACAAAGGCAGCAGATCTGAACCAGGCTGTTCAGAGACCAGGAGAGGTGACTGTTCCTCCTGACTGCCCCGGCCGCCCCGCAGAGCTCATCAGCCCCCAGACCAGAAGTAGAAGAAGGAGAAGAATAAGAAGAACACAGCAGCGCTGTCCTGTTAAGGTCACCCTCTGTAGAGGCCCTACAACTTCCCACTCCTGACACTATGATGGAGCCGTGTGTTCCCCTGGATTTAACCCCCGAGATCCAGGGTCGCCTGGCCCCTCTTTAGCCAATAGCAGCACTTGTGAGCTTCTCCCCGTGCTCTGGTCCAAGCCTCGTCCTCACAGGCTCACAGAAGCAGAGTGTTTGATTCACAGCCAGACAAAAAAGGAGTCATTTGCATGATGTGGGGTGCCCCTTTAGAATAACGGCCCTGAATACAACACACAACACACCAGATGCCCTAGAGAAGAGAACTCTATTTTCTTCTCCTTTTTTCCAACCAAGGTCCATTCAGACACTTCAAGCACGAACAGACTTTGCAGGATATCACTCAGTCTGCAGCAGGGGCGTGTCCAGGGGGGGGCCAGGGGTGGCTCGTGCCACCCCTGAAATCTGATTGGCCACCCTAGGTGCCACCCTGATTGATTGGCTATCTGCCTAGTCACTCAGAGCAGAGGCCACTTCGCGCCACGAGACGAACTTTTTGAACAGAACACATTTTTGATCAGCGGTGAGGTGTGCTGGTCTTGGCGCTCCTGAAGAAATGTGAGTACCATTAATAACGTTAGACTTTTGCATAGCTACATATAGGCTACGGTGTTGTGCTAGTGGTTAAAACGTTTTGCTTCACTTGGAATCAGAGTTTAGGATAAAATTCGCTTTGCTCTGCGTTGTTTGGAGCTGTGAGAACGCACATTCGAAGTCACTCCCGGAGCAAACAACCAACAAATGCTCCGGCGCTTGAAAAGGGTGGTTTCGCTCCGATTAGAAACGACGCATGAGGCTGTCCATAGGAAAACAACAGCGCATGCGTGTTGATCTGGATAAGAGCGGGACGAACGGGCAGTTTTCTATTTTCCTGACCAATCAACTACCACGTCTGTTGCTTCAATTGCCTATGTTACTTTGTTTACATAAAGGGCTGTGAGAACGCAAATCAGAAATAATTTATGCAACAATGTTGCAAACTCATCCGCTTGCTCTGGGTCATGATTCAGATTTTCATGTAAGAACATGACCTTAGTAGCCCAATTAAAGTATACAATGGGGAGTGGAGACAGAAATGGTAATAAAAAGCACAAAATGGTGTGTACAAATTCACCAGAATGCAGGGAATTAAGTGTTAAATTATAAAAATTGTGCCACCCATGCATAACAAGGTGCCCCACCTGGGCCACCCCAGTGAAAAAGGTCTGGACACGCCACTGGTCTGCAGTGAATAGCAAGGTCTCCTACCACCTTGCAAGGTATTGAGCTATCAGCAACTATAATAATGACTTTCATATAATTTTAATCTGATCTAGATGAAGAGAAGTTAGAGAAATAGTCCTAATTGAATTGATTGGACCCGTCATAATGATGGGCTAATATAATTGTATTTAGTGCGATTATTTAAAAAAAAGTGTCTATAATCTATTTACTGCAAAGTAGGAAAAAATGCAACTGCATCCCAGCTGTGAGAAGCGACGCACGTTCTAAACACGTCTCTGTGATGCAATAATCACAGATCGTATTTGGATGTGGCCCAATCAACATGGAGCAAACATGTTCCCTGCATCTCCTACTATGGATTTCTGGATAGAACGCTGGATATGGAATATGGAATGCATTTGGAATGTTAAAGCCCCACGGAAATGAATTGAAACATTCTATCACTTTCTGAAACACTGCTATATTTTTTTTAAAAGACAAACAAACCCCCTTAATTAACTGGGATCTGATCTTATCTGGTAATTATCACGCAATTAATCACAACGAACGAATTATTCAACGATATTCAAGGACATCATGTGGCCGCTGTCTGTTCTCAATCAGAGGAGTCGTGTTTCTGCAAAACAGAAACATCAAAAATCTCTCTAAATATGAATATGCAATCGACTATAACATCAGTCTCTGTCCAGCAGGCAAGACCCGCATGAGACTGAGAGGTTGTGGGTTACACACCGTCCATCGCATGTCTGCTGTGTGTCGCCAGCTGTGTGTGCAGCTGTTTTGCATCATGCCCAAATAAACAGAAATAATAACAATAAAACATCAACGCTTACCATTCTGAAGACACATCCGATGTATATCCGTCGATAATTCAATAAGTCAATCGCCAAGATAAGGGAAAAAACTGCTTCGTTTGACTTCTTATTATTTCTTCATTTCTCTCATCCCTGCTGGACCACAGAACTGCATCTCAGAGGTGCCTCAGCAGTATTTCTCCCAGCAGCAGCAGCCGACGGGAGTGGATAGAAACCCGCAGTTATGTGGAACGATCTCCGGAAACTGTAAAGGCTTAAACGCCTAATATCAGAAAACACCACAATGAACTAATGAATTCGTGCGGAAACGGTTCCTGAAATGAAATGGTTCCTAAATGCATACGCACACACACTCGCCTCACTGGATGGAGCGAAGGAGCCCGACGCGTAATGCCCAGGAATGACCAGCAATGCGCTCACGTTGTGGGACTGGTCGGTACCATGGTGGAGGAGGAGAGGGACTGGTCGGTACCATGGTGGAGGAGGAGAGGGGCTGGTTTGTACCATGGTGGTGGAGGAGAGGGGGGTGCGTGGTCGCCCCCTTTGGTATCAAATCGTCATCTTCCCTCAAATGCTCTCAAACGTTTTCTACCTGGAAAGGAAGGATGCTGATGAACCTGAGCCTAATGTCTGAGACAATTAAAATATGTACAGCTGAACTTCACTTTAATCCAGAATACATTTGTGGGAAACTAATGAAGGCAAGGCAAGTTTATTTCTATAGCACATATTCAAAGTGCTTTACATATAGCATTAAAGGAAATACAGAAAAAGAAGGATAGTAAGAAAAACAGCTAACTAACCCTAACCCTAAAAATTTTGGTTTTATATATATATATATATAGAGAGAGAGAGAGAGAGAGAGAGAGAGAGAGAGAGAGAGAGAGAGAGAGAGAGAGAGAGAGAGAGAGAGAGGGAGAGAGGGATAGAAAATAAATAGATAAACATTTAACAACATAATAAGACAATGAATAAAAAGATATAGATAAAAGTGTTATTACTGCAACTGTATTCAAGCACTGCTCTTCCTGATACGGCGTGAGAGATCACAGTGTGAAATGACATGTTTGATACTGCATCTGCACTTCAGTTTAACCCAGAATATATTTCTCAGAGACTAATGAAGGGCAGCCGCCACTGCAGTCAAAACACACACCACTCTCTCACTGTACCACTTACCCCTGTAGCCTAAACATGTTTAAACCTGCTTTCTTATGGCCTACTACTGGATATATTGTGAAAGTAATAACACAATACAATGTGTCAATGCGATTGATCCTTCCTCAGTTTATCAATGAAAGGAGGGAAAGCAAATTGCATTTCAAACTCAAACCACAGGGGTAATAATGACATACAATTCAGACTAATGTGATTATTATTCTTGTCATGAAGAAACGATATTAGCCAGACAGTAAATTGCAGGGGGAGAGAGGGAGGAAGTACATGTTCACCAGAACAAACAGACTTAAACGTCACAAGGCCGATCTCTGAGTGTCTGCAGCAACCCCGGGGTGAACCGCTAACACTGGAGTCGTGTAGGCTAGCCGAGAACAGGAACATTGTGTTGTTCCACCTGACACCACTTTTGTTCTGTCCGTGGCATTTAAGTCCTGTCCCTAAATCATTGGCTGCCATACTCTTTCCCAAGTTCCTAGCTTCTTTGGTAAAGGTTAACAAGAATGGTCAAAAGTTCCCAGCTACTGGGAAGTAATGTTTGGCTCCTCTGAGAACAAGAGCAGGGGACAGAAGGAGGTATGTGTGGGGTTCAATTCACGGCATTATCCCCTGAAAGCTAATCTGGCCCAGGCTTAGGGTCTTACTGCCGCTGCCTGTGAATAGATGAGTGAAAAGTTAAATATTCTTTCAGATGTAAAAATGCGGGACGGGGCTGGGGATGGGGGTCACATCATTGTGGATTCGGAGACCCTTGGTTGACATAGGCAACCAGACAAAGGGGGGCCCCCCGTCTCATTATGGGGGGGCTCTTTATGTGGACATAGAGTGGCCCTTGTCGCAGGTGGGCCGTGCTAGGTTGATTGTAACGTTTCAGTTTTCGTCCAATATCTCATCAAAACAGCAATATTTTGATATCTCTGACCACTTTGGTGATCTTGTCATAGTAATACTGTGTAATGCATTTCCTCCATTTTGATTTACTGCGATTGGAGCTGGTGGGATGACTCACAAACATGAATGTCTGAGAGCAATTCAGAGGAATAAGTTAATCATAATAATTCATTGTATTTATATAGCGCTTTTCCGGGGCTCAAAGACGCTGACAATATGGGAGAAACAGAAACACAGAAACAACAAGCAACAGATAACATGAGCACATAGAACACAGAGTTAACCAACAGGCACAGGGAACAATTAACACAGCAATGTCCAGGGGAGGGAGGGGGGGTGAGGGGGGTGGCAGGGTTAGGGGAGATGGTTAGGAGTAGGGGAGGTTGTATGCATGTCCAGGGGGGAGGGGAGGGGGGGTGGCAGGGTTAGGGGAGATGGTTAGGGGTAGGGAAGGTTGTAAGCATGGGAGAACAGGTAGGTTTTGAGGTGGGATTTAAAAGTGGAGAGTGAGGGTGAGTCTCTGAGTGGCTGGGGGAGAGAGTTCCAGAGGCGGGGAAGTTATTCTACATTACAACATCTGTCATATATGACATTTGTCATATATCATTTATCACTATAGGGAATTAGATGAATACACTTTTATGGTTTAGTTACATGGTAGTGGTTTATCAATAACTATCTTGTATGGAAAGAATATAATATCACAAAGGATGAATCATTTCATAATATTTTTTTGGTCTTGCTTGCTTGCGTGTTCTGTCATCATGTGGTTTTAAATGCCCATCCTAGTTGTTGCTTTATCTTCTCTGCTCTTTGTGAAGCGCATCGGGTCACATTTTGTGAGAAATGCGCTATACAAATAACACTTGAATTGATTTGATTTGGGGAAATGTTCCACCAACATCAAGGACAGTGTTCATTCTTTTTTCCAGCTCATGCTTTGACATTCTGATGCCGAATTAGCAGAAACTATACAAAAAGGTTGTTGATAACAGGAGTGTGAGCACCATAAACTGACTAGTATAGGAACCTTCTCTCTATGGACAGAGAGTCAACCCAACCTGAACAGAATGACGGTATTGCAATTAGTGAATATGTGGACGTGATCATTTTACTGAAAGGCAGCAGTGTGTGTGTGTATGAAATAAACCGTTGTAAGTAGATACACTTCAGAGACATAGATAAGAGACTCCTACGCTGTGCTGATAGTATAGCACAGTCTCTAATTCCTTGCCACTTTATTATAAAGATAATAATAATAGTACCGGTAATAATAATAACTTTATTTGTATAGCGCTTTTCCTGCAAATGTTGCAGCTCAAAGTGCTTCAATCATTATATAATCTTAATTGAATTATTTTATTAAAGGCAATATTAAAAAGATGGGTTTTTAGTATGTTGAACATATGTGCTGAGGTTGCATCCCTGATGTAAACTGGCAGTGCATTCCACAATATGGTTGCATAAAATGAGAATGCAGCATCACCAAATCTCTTCTTTTGTACATTAATCTGATGTTACATAAGATGTAGGCTACATCATAGTCTAAGGCACCGGTCGCACCAAAGTATCCTAACAACTATATGTATGTGTCCATTTCATACGCAGTTTCCACAGTCTGTTCATTCGTTTGGTATGCCGTTGCTAGGTTGCATTGTACAGTTGCTAGGTTGATTCCAAAGTCAACTCCAAGTTCCACAGATCTAATTGGATAGTGATTAGCCATACCAGTACTCGTACCCGATGCTGAGCTCATGTAGTCATACTCGTGGAGTACGACGAGGAGCATTATCAGCAGTTTGGAGATATTTTAGGATAAGCGATGATGATGACAAAAGTCGAGCAGACTGCAAATTATGCTCTGCTAAATCGTGTATCACAGGGTCTGGTGAAAGAGATCGGAAACAAGTCGGGAATCAAACAAGTTGCGAAAATGACCAAAACATCTTTTTTATTACTGTTTTCCTTTTTTAATTTAAGTTTTAGTGTTGAAGAGCCCACTCAATAAAGCAAACAACAGTTTTAGGATCACTAAATACTTTTTGTTTTTGATTCACTGTATAGTCTGCCCTCCTGCTTTGTACTTGGTGAGTGTTACTGATACATGAAATCCACAACCTGCCCCCTTGATATCACCCCCACTGCTCTCCTGAAGGATGATCCCAGCATCCTCTCTGTTATCAGCTGCTCTCTGGCCACTGGCACAGTTTCAACTTGCTTTAAGCCCTAAAAAAGCCCAATTTAGACCCCACATTACCTAGCAACCACAGACCAATCTTAAAACTCTCATTCCAGTCAAAAATTCTCAAAAAGGTCATTCTCTGCCAATTGTTGCCCTACCTGGACCAAAATAACATATTGGAAAGATTCCAGTCCGTTTTAGAGCTGGCCATAGCACAGAGTCTGCCCTGTTGAAGGGGACTAATGACCTGCTCCTCTCGGCTGACTCTGGTGACTGGTGACTGAGCCATGCTGATTCTTCTGGACCTCAGAGCAGCGTTGGACACAGTAGATCACAGCCTCCTACTGGACCGTCTCCAGTATGGGGTTGGTGTTGGTCTACTGGACCGTCTTCAGTATGGGGTTGGTGTTGGTCTACTGGCCCGTCTCCAGTATGGGGTTGGTGTTATTATAATAATAATAATAATAATAATAATAATAATAATAACTTTATTTGTAAAGCGCTTTTCCTGCAAACGTTGCAGCTCAAAGTGCTTTAATCATTATATAATCTTAATTTAATTAAGAGTCTTAATTTAACCAAGTGTTGGTCTCCTACTGGCCCGTCTCCAGTATGGAAACGTGTCAGTCAGCGTGTCAGACACATTTCCATCTTGCTTATGTTGTGATCAAAGTCGCGAGAAATGACGTGTCGTTGGCAGATGCAACATGCTCAGTAACTATGAAGCGCATATTGCATTGTGCAGCACTGTCGTTCAGAGAACACAGCTACACCCCCAGTGCCGTCCACTGCCCACCTACCACCTACGTGCCGTGAGCTTTTAGATTGGGTAAGCATAAAATATAGAAATACACGTAATTACACATCACGCTATCAGTGAACGCAGTTTCAAGGAAATGCAATTTTGATGCCCTAGAACCCGCTAATAAACTGTAGTGTCACTTTGTGATCAGATTACCAAAAACAAAAAAAACAGTTGCCAGTTTCGACTATATCAGGGGTGCTCATTGTTCAATCTTTTTTGAACCAAGATATTTTCAAGTAGCCAACCTGCTGAAATCTACAAGTCCAGTTTCAACATCGCAAACGCACACATGCACAACACAGACACACACCGTTTCCATCCTCCATAGTAAACTCACAACACACTTTCTTTTCACACTTTGTCACACAGGCACTTGACATCACATCACAAACCCTCCCTCTCTATCTCTCTCAAACACTTTTGGTCCAGAAGGCACGGACAGCGACATTAGGCCAATCTCAGCGATTGATTAACCAGCTGTCTGATTGATTGATTAAGCAGCTCTCTCTCCAACCACAACGGCACATGACTATTCAAAGGTAAAAGCAGAGGAAGTCTTAAATAAGAAGCCATAGCCAGCAGCACAGCAGTACCCAAACCATATAGCTAAACAAGCACAGATCGCCACCAGCCTCGCCAATCATATAAACCAGCAAAGAAGCCATGACGTAAATGTAAAAATGATATCTTACCTTTACTTGAAAACAAGGTCCATGCGCCTCTCCTTGCGAAGGAACACCTCTGTCACTTTAGTGTAGAAGTCACTCTCCTGTTGCAGTTTGGAAAGTCTCTCTTTTTCAATTGAGATCAGGGCCAGTGATGACACTGACAGTAATGTCCATATTCACAAAATGTAAAAAGCAAGTTATCCTTATTGATTAGATCGTTTGAGCTAGCATAAACTATTCTGCCGGGCGAGAAAAAGTAGTGTGAAATGTTATGTGAACTTGAAAATGATAGCCAATCAGTAGCTCTTATCGGAATGAAAGACCTACTGATTGGCTGTAAGCATGCTTACCATGGCCACATTAAACAGCGGGCTAAAGCATCGGAAAAAAATAAAAAAGACATTTTCACGCATTCGAATGTACGCGAGGGAAAGCAGAGAGAGAAGTGCTTATATGCAATGCAATGCAGAGTAGGAAGTGCTTACTCCTGCAGGTGGCGCTAAAAATGCAACGTCAAAATGAATGACTCCTGCTGCCCTGGGACCTAAAATACGACTCTTTAATGAAAACAAACAAACGGTTTACATGCACTTTTATTTTTAATATTTTCTTTCCTTTCCTTTTTTCGTTGGGTAAGCACTGCTTACCTCTGCTTATATGGACGGCACGTCCCTGCCACCTACATACATTTGTAATTTTTGATTGCTAAAGTTGATTGCATTATCAATGTCCGGGTACACAGAGTAACATTCTTGGGTTGGTGAAAGGGACAGTAGAGCAATTTTCTCCGGGTGCGATTCCTGGGTTCACATACGCCCAAACAAACTGAATGAGGGGGGAAACGCTCCCTGATTCCGACCAACGAGCTGGGTGTGAACCCAGCTACCAGTCTGGTACTGCTTGGCAGAGATACATGCATCACTCACTGCATGGTAAGAGAAACATGCATCACTCACTGCATGGTAAGAGATACATGCATCACTCACTGCATGGTTTTTTGATTGATTGAAAACTTTATTAGAAGAATTTGCAGAAGTAGGTACATGAAAGTACATATTACATACAAGGTCACCTAACAGGATAAAAACCCAAGAAAGCCACTGGCTTATTTCAATTGGGGTCCTTGATTCTCAATTCATCGTTACATGTAAGACAGACAAAAAAACTAGTACTATCTACAAGATAATACAGACAAATAACTATTACTATCTACAAGATAAACATACATCCATCATGGGAAGAACAATACAACAAAACATAAGGTATGTACAGCGGGTAGGACAGGTGGGGACATACACCACCGGTGGGGGCGGGGGACAAAACACAAAGTATGTACAGTGGGTAGTTCGGGTCTTTTAATCTGATTTTTGATTTAGAGGGTCCAGTTACGGATTGCAGCCTCCTGTAAATGTTTTTTGAGAGTGGTTTTGAAGGTGGGCAGTGTTTTGCACTCCTTTAAGATTATAGGAAGGGCGTTCCACATTTTTACTGCATAGTTTGCAAACGAGTTTAACCCCTTGTTTGTGGTGCAACGCGGTTGAACGTGGTTCGTGGAGCTTCCTCTGGTGTTGTATGTGTGGACGTTGTTCACTTTTTGGAAGTATGTTGACAGGTACTTGGGTGTCTTTGTGGTGTAGCGTATCTTGAAGACCAGGCCCAGTGCAAGCTGCTGCACTCTGTCAACTACTCGTAGCCAATCAAGGCTCAAAAAATGAGCAGCGGTTAGATGTGTCCTAGGGTTGAGGCCTAGCAGAAGCCTAACCAGTTTATTTTGGGCTGTCTGGAGTCTTGTTTTATGGGCCTTTGTGGTTCTATAGTACCATGATGTTACGGCATAGTCGAAGTGACATTGAATGAGAGCTCCTGATAGGGTCCTCAGTGTGTTTTTACTGACAAGTGAGGATATCCTGTACAAGAATCTAGTTCTATGGTTCACTTTTTTGATTACTTTTGCTGCCATTTTATCTCCGGAAAGATTTGCCTCTAAGATGGAGCCCAGGTATGTAATATCCTCTTTTCTTGTGATATTAATGTTACCCACTTTTATTTTAAAATTTTCAGCCTTTCTGAGTTTAGATGGGGATCCGTATAGGATGGTTTCAGTTTTACCTAGGTGTATTGATAGTTTATTGTCAGCTAGCCAGATGCAGATTCTACTCAGTTCAGTGCTTAGCGCTTTTTCCACCTGCAATATGTCCCTGTCAGAGACCAGCAGAGCCGAGTCATCCGCGAACAGGAACAAATTGCAATCACATGCTGATGACATGTCATTCACATATATTAGGAACAGTAAAGGTCCCAATATGCTTCCTTGTGGAACGCCGTAGGTCACTGGGAGGGGGGACAGTGTTCCGTTCACACTAACCACCTGTTCCCTCCCCTCTAAGTAGGATTGCATCCTGCTCACCGATGTTCTATCGAACCCAATTGCTTTCAGTTTATCTAACAATATGTGGTGATCTACTGTGTCGAAGGCCTTCTGGAGGTCCAGCATGACCATGCCGCAGTACTTGCCCGAGTCCACCTCATGGTTGATGTGGTCGTTCAAATAGAGAAGGCATGTGTCAGTGGAATGGGATGTTCTGAATCCTGATTGAAATTCATACATCAGATTTTTTTCGGTAAGGTACCTATCAACCTGTTCATAAACTATTTTTTCCATAAGTTTCGAGATGGAATTAAGAATAAAAACAGGTCGGTAGTTGCCTGGGTCTAATTTGCTTCCTTTTTTATACAGTGGGGTTACCCTTGCTATTTTAAAGTCAAGGGGGACGTGTTGGAGAGGTTTATTATGTGGGTGATGATTGGGGTAATGGAGGCAGCTGAGTCTTTTAGAAATCTGGCTGGAATATTGTCATGGCCCGTGGCCTTTTCTGAGTGTAGAGCGCCCAGCTTTTTAAACACCTCATCGTTTGACACCATGGAGAGTTTAAAATCATCTTTGCGTACACCCAGTTTATTGTAGAACGCACGGATGTGCTCTACACCATAACGCCCTGAGTGGGGTGGTAGATTGTTAACTAATTTAGTGGCTATTGTTGTAAAGAAAGTGTTTAAGCACTTAGCCACATCCAGCTTGTCTGTAAGGAGAGAATCTCCAGATTTTATGCTGATGTTTGTAGACCTGGTTTTGAGTTTTTGACGGCAACCTAGTTGGCTATTAAGTAGCTTCCAAAGGTCACGTGGTTTGTTTAAGTTTTCTTCGATTTTGTTATCGAGGTATTCTTTCTTAGCAGATTTGGTCATGGTAATTACCTGATTGCATAGTTTGTTGCATTGTTTTTTAATTTTCTCAAAGTGGGTTTTGTGATCTTCGTTTAAGTGTTTCACTAATTTTGATTTGCATTTTTTAACTTCAGAGCATTTTAGGTCTCTGACTTTCATAGCATTTAGAATGTCCGAATTCATCCATGGTTCCGATCGGGCTTTAACCCTGGTGGTTCTCATGGGGGCTATACTGTCAATAATATTTAGGAATTTGGTTTTGAAACCTAGCCATGCCTCTTCAACCTGTGTGCATTTTAGTTCATCTAACCAGTCTTGATTCTCCAGTTTATGGTTTAAGGCCTCACTAGAATAGGATTTAAGGGATCTAGTGGTTACAGTTTTATGACCGCCAGCCTTGGGTTTATGTTTTTTACGAGTGCAAAAGATCATGTAATGATCACTTAGCCCACATACAATAACCCCACTCTTGGAGATTTTGGACTCATCCGATGTTAGAATGAGATCTATGGTGGTTTGAGTAGAAATACACACCCTAGTGGGTTTGGTAATTTGTTGACGGAGACCGTGTAATTCAGAAAACCTAGTGAAGGATTTGAAAACGGATGCTTCATTTCTGAGCATGTCCGTGTTCAAATCCCCAATAAGAATCTTTTCCACACAGTCAACGTCATCCAAGCACCCCTCAAGAATATCATAGAAATCATTCTGATCGGGAGGTCTGTAGATAGTACCAACCAGCACCGGTTTTGCTTTGTTAAAGATAATTTCAACCCAAACAGATTCTAATTTGTCACGATTCAGGTCATACCGGGTGTTAAAGATAATATCGTTGTGAATGTACATGCAGACACCACCCCCATACCTGTTCCTGTCGTTTCTGATGACTGTGTAGTTAACTATTTCAATCTCTGGGTCTTTGATTGATTCATCAAACTTGGTCTCAGAGAAGCTCAAAATGTGAACCTTGCTGTCATGGAACATTTCTCTGATTTGGTCCAGTTTAGGCACAAGACTGTTCACATTAAGGTGAACAATATGCAGGCCCTTACTGCTGTGTCCAAATAGAGAGTTCATGTCCTTGACTTGGAAATAGTCACCATTCAGGTCATCGTCAAGTTGAGGATTGGGGGATGGGGGGGGTCGCCCATTGTTCAACGGTTTCGGTAGAGGGTCTCCGGGTGGAGAAGGGGGGGGGTCGTCGTCGGGTGGGGGAGGGAGGGGGGAGGGGGGGGGGGGGGGTCGTCGCCGGGTGGGGGAGGCCTCTGTGTTCACTAGATAGCTGGTGGAAGTTAGGTGGGGGGGTAATGTTGATAGCATAGCTACCCTTTGTTTTGTTATCCTCGTCTGAATCCAGGAAGTCCGCTGCTGGTACCGGTTTGACGACAATGGCGTCAATGGCGTCACTAGTAACATTTGCCTGGGAAAGGCATAGCTGCTCTCTGGCCAAACGTGTAGCCTGCCTGGTTGAGACTGGTCCGGGATTCAGCTGAATGTCTCCCGAGAGAAGTAGATAGAGACAGATCATGGTCCTTCGGTCCATTCTACCTGCCGGGGGCTTGTTTTTCCGCGTCAGATCAGCAGTCAGCGTTGTGTGAATAGCTGCCGTTCCGAAGTTTATATACTTCTTTGCGGCGTGGAGATAAAAGTCGCTATGGGTCTCATTTTTTCCAATAAAGTTTGTCTCCTTCTCCATAAGATGTAAGTTCTGTGGTGATTTAATGTATAAATCCGTAATCCACAGAAGGAACAGTGGCTTTGGATGTAACCGTCAGCTAAAAAACATTATACACTAACTTCTGTTATTCTGTTATTCTGTCAGAAACACATGTTAAATTATCATGCAGTGGATCACAAGGGTGTGTGTGTGTGTGTGTGTGTGTGTGTGTGTGTGTGTGTGTGTGTGTGTGTGCGTGTGTGTGTGTTGGCTCTGGTCCATGTTTGATAAGAATGTTCTAGTTAGAACCTCTCGCTCTGTTCCTTAGTTTATGTTTGTTTCATGTTATTATATATATCAAATATATATTATATATTATATATAATAAAACAGGAAACAATAAATGAATTATATAAAGACAAGGTGAGACAAGGTGAGGAACACAAAATAATATATTATATAAACAGGAATATATATATAAACAGGAAACAATAAATGAATTATATATATATATATATATATATACAGTATACACCTCTCTCCTGGTTTATGATTTGTGATAGTTCACCTGCCCTTGTCTTTTGCCTACTCTTTGCCGAATGACTGACTGCCTTGACTGCCTACCTGTCTATCTGTCTGTCTGCCCACCTACCTGTCTGTCTGTATGCCCACCTACCTGTCTACCTGCCTACCTGTCTGTCTGCCCACCTACACGTCTACCTGCCTACCTGCCCACCTACCTGTCTGTCTGTCTGCCCACCTACCTGTCTACCTGTCCACCTGCCTACCTGTCTGTCTGTCTACCTGCCTACCTGTCCACCTGCCTACCTGTCTATCTGTCCACCTACCTGTCTGTCTGTCTACCTGCCTACCTGTATATCTGTCCACCTACCTGTCTGTCTGTCTGTCTGCCCACCTACCTGTCCACCTGTCTATCTGCCCACCTACCTGTCTGTCTGCCCACCTACCTGTCTACCTGTCCACCTGTCTACCTGTCTGTCTGTCTACCTGCCTACATGTCCACCTGCCTACCTGTCTGTCCACCTGCCTACCTGTCTGTCCACCTGCCTACCTGTCCACCTGCCTACATGTCCACCTGCCTACCTGTCCACCTGCCTACCTGCCTACCTGTCTACCTGCCTACCTGTCTACCTGTCCACCTGCCTACCTGTCTACCTGCCTACCTGTCCACCTGCCTACCTGCCTACCTGTCTACCTGCCTACCTGTGTCCCCAACACTGCTTTTTTGAAAGTAAGGACTATTCCTTTTGATCCAAGATGTTGTGTGTTTCAGTTCACCTGAGTTCACCTGCTAGTCCTCTAGATACCTGCGGTTAGATCACGACTGGCACTGCTCCCGCTTTGATAAAGATGTTCTTGGTGTTTTTCTGTTATTCTGTCAGAAACACATGTTAAATTATCATGCAGTGGCTCACAAGACTGTGTGCGTGTGTGTGCGTGTATGTGTGTGTGGGTGTGTGTGTGTGTGTGTGTGTGTGTGTGTGTGTGTCAGTGTGTATATAAGGAGAGCGACAGAGCCTCACAGACCACATCATTTCAGAATGAGGGTTTCTGTGGCTCTGCTGGTGTTGCTATTCTGCCTGTCGGGGGCTCAGGGAGAGAGCGGAGGTGACCCCGTTGACCCCAATGACCCTGTTGACCTCACTCCACAGGGTCACATCGACGATGGGCGAGAGAGCAGGGTGAGAGAGGTGCAGACGGAGACTGAAGCTACAGAGACGACCGACAAACAGACGACCGACCAGACCCCCACCGCCCCCATCACCACCCCTGACCTCTGGGCTGAGCTGCTGGCGCTGTCTCTATGAATGCTGGTCTCTCTCTGTTCCTCTGATGTCTCTATGAATGCTGGTCTCTCTCTCTGTTCCTCTGATGTCTCTATGAATGCTGGTCTCTCTCTGTTCCTCTGATGTCTCTATGAATGCTGGTCTCTCTCTGTTCCTCTGATGTCTCTATGAATGCTGGTCTCTCCCTGTGTTCCTCTGATGTCTCTATGAATGCTGGTCTCTCCTGTTCCTCTGATGTCTCTATGAATGCTGGTCTCTCCTGTTCCTCTGATGTCTCTATGAATGCTGGTCTCTCCTGTTCCTCTGATGTCTCTATGAATGCTGGTCTCTCCTGTTCCTCTGATGTCTCTATGAATGCTGGTCTCTCTCTGTTCCTCTGATGTCTCTATGAATGCTGGTCTCTCTCTGTTCCTCTGATGTCTCTATGAATGCTGGTCTCTCCCTGTTCCTCTGATGTCTCTATGAATGCTGGTCTCTCTCTCTGTTCCTCTGATGTCTCTATGAATGCTGGTCTCTCTCTGTTCCTCTGATGTCTCTATGAATGCTGGTCTCTCTCTGTTCCTCTGATGTCTCTATGAATGCTGGTCTCTCCCTGTTCCTCTGATGTCTCTATGAATGCTGGTCTCTCTCTCTGTTCCTCTGATGTCTCTATGAATGCTGGTCTCTCTATGTTCCTCTGATGTCTCTATGAATGCTGGTCTCTCCCTGTTCCTCTGATGTCTCTATGAATGCTGGTCTCTCTCTGTTCCTCTGATGTCTCTATGGATGCTGGTCTCTCTCTCCCTGTTCCTCTGATGTCTCTATGAATGCTGGTCTCTCTGTGTTCCTCTGATGTCTCTATGAATGCTGGTCTCTCTCTGTTCCTCTGATGTCTCTATGAATGCTGGTCTCTCTCTGTTCCTCTGATGTCTCTATGAATGCTGGTCTCTCCCTGTGTTCCTCTGATGTCTCAATGAATGCTGGTCTCTCTCTGTTCCTTTGATGTCTCTATGAATGCTGGTCTCTCTCTGTTCCTCTGATGTCTCTATGAATGCTGATCTCTCTCTGTTCCTCTGATGTCTCTATGAATGCTGGTCTCTCTCTGTGTTCCTCTGATGTCTCTATGAATGCTGGTCTCTCCGTGTCCCGCTGATGTCTCTATGAATACTGGTCTCTCTCTCTGTTCCTCTGATGTCTCTATGAATGCTGGTCTCTCTGTGTTCCTCTGATGTCTCTATGAATGCTGGTCCCTCTCTGTTCCTCTGATGTCTTTATGAATGCTGGTCTCTCCCTGTGTTCCTCTGATGTCTCTATGAATGCTGGTCTCTCTCTGTTCCTCTGATGCAGGTATATTCACAGCACCAGTGAGAGGAGTCTACCACTTCACAATCACTGCCAGGGAGGCCCGCGGTGGGACACACTTGGGTTTCTACCTATACCACAATAACAAACATGTTATGCACAATTATGACCGTAGTGACCATTATGACTCTGTGTCTAACGCCGTGGCCCTAGAGATGGAGGAGGGGGATGTGGTCTACCTGCGTCTCCTTGGAGGGTTTGGGATGTATGATAATGGTGATGGTTATAACTACTGCACCTTCAGTGGCTTCCTGCTCTTCCCTGTGTGAGGAGGATCAGGGACTTCCTGCTTCCTGTGTGAGGAGGATCAGGGACGTCCTGCTTCCTGGAATGGAATGGACTTTATGTGTGTGTTCCTTTATGTGTTCCTGTGTGAGGAGGAAGTGCTGTATTGAGCTGTATTGAGCTCCGTTAATAATCAGACCCAAACCATAAACGCATTATGAAGGCAGCTTAGAGTAGATACAAAGCTGATACATGATTAAATGAATGAAATGACAGTACTGTCTTGTGTCTTTTGCAACTCATTGCGTTCATCACAGTGATGAGTCTGCTGGAGGGTAGATAGCGTATGCTGGTGTGAGCAGAGGCACGGGGGGGTAGTGGGCGGAGGTATGGGGGGGTTTGCCGATGATGGATTTATAAATGAACTCATACCAGTAGGATGTATGACTAAACATGATATCACATAACAGCATGGCTTTGGCCATTTGTATGGATTCACAGAAACACAAAAATGATCATCATGAATAACAACACAAATAAACATTATGAATTATCTGAATTATATAAACTGATAAGATATGTAACATCATGACTAAGCAGCTGGTGCTAGAGAATTAACAATAGGACCTATGAAAATATATATCCTAACACTCTGGTGCGGGGAATTTTTTTATTTGGACCCGGAAATTGCTAAACGTCACGCGTGACGTCAGACTTAAGAAACGAATATAGTCATTGCCTGCCCCTGTGCAAACAGCTGCAGTCCGTGCTGACAGTATATGATGGTTTACAGATGCTTGGAATGAACGGCCAACTCACTATAAAAATATTACATACCGGTAACCTCTCATAGCAGGTAGAGGAGGAGCAATCATCTAATTATGTGTAGTTGTTTGTAGTAGTGTTTTTAGCATGTTCATGTTATATATCAGCATGTTGTGATGTGCTAAACATGCAGTTAGATGTTACATAGTGTTACGTCCACATGTGTCCTTGTTGTGTTTCCTTCCCTTCTGTGTTCTCCTCTATCATTCTCCATCCAGGTGTTGTCAATTGGCCAATCTATTCCCTCATTCATCATCCCACTCCTGTCCAATCAGAGGGCTACCCATCATCCAATCAGAGGGCTGCCCGTCTGTTTAAATGTTCCTCATTTAGGTGGTGGGCCGAATGCGTTTATCGCGAAGTTTATCTTTTTCCATCTACAGAGTAAACAATCTCTTACATATGATATTAAGTAATTCTCTTAAGTCTATAACAATTTGGTGGTGTAGCGGTCTAAGCACTAGCCACTAGTGCAAGCTGCCCACCGGGGACTGGGATCGAATCCCGGTCTCGCCAGACCCGGATATGGCCGAGGCACACAGGGAGCGGCATATTGAGCGGGCGCTCCAGAGGGCGGTATAGGACTATTTCCGGACAAGGATCCCTCGCGCAACAGCGCCCCCGGGGTGCCGGAATAACGGTGCTGGGCTCGAGGAGCCAGTCAGCTAGTCTGCCTGGCGATCTCCTCTGGGGCTGCCGGCCACGGGGTCGTGCGGCGGATCCTACGCAATAGGCAGGGGATAATTGGATGCTAGGTTGTGTTCAATTGGATACCAAATTGGGTGAAAAAGGGATAAAATCTGAAAAATAAATAAAAAAAAGTCTATAACAATTTGTTTGCAGCTGTATTTATGTCGGAGATTTTCACAAACTTGTTTTTTAATAGTCTGTCTGCTCAGGCACATCGCTGGTCGCTCTAGTTGATAAATCAATCAGAATTCGAGTACGGCTTCATTAGGACCCCGAAATGTAAACACTGGCTGTTAACCCCGCGGGAAAATAACGAGATGTGATTCCGATCTCCGATTCCTGGGGGTGCACATACAGGATGACCTGTCCTGGAAGAACAACACAGCAGCCGCCATCAAGAAGGCACAACAGCGGCTCTACTTCCTGAGAGTCCTCAGGAAGGAACACAACAAGCAGGAGATACTGGTGGCCTTCTACCGCGGCGCAGTGGAGAGCATCCTCACCTACGGCATCTGCAACTGGTTCTCCAGCTGCACAACCGCGGAGAGAAATGCGCTACAGAGAGTCGTGAGAACAGCCCAGAAGATCACCGGCGCCCCCCTCCACTCTCTGGAAGAGCTGTACAACACACGCTGTCTCAGGAAGGCCTCCAAGATCTCCAGAGACCCAACCCACCCTGGGTACGAACACTTTGCCCGGCTGCCCTCGAAAAGGCGGTACAGGACCATGGCCGCAAGGACAAACAGACTGAAGCACAGCTTCTACCCCAGGGCCATCCAGGCCCTGAACACAGCAAAGACCTAGGTTCTGGGCCCTGGACAGTCTGGACGGATTGATGGCAGCTGCTGGATTGAAAAAATCAGGTGTAGTGCTGAGGCACAAATGTGTACATTTCAAGCCTGCAAACTGCGACACTTTAAATGAATGTGCAATAACACTATGTGCAATATGACAACCCTAGTCGTCTTACTTGTACAGTATAGTATAGTGGATAGTGTACATAGCCTTTATTTATGTAAACCAGCTCCTTTCCCTTCTTTTTTTTTTCTTTTTTTTTTTTCTTTCCTAGCACCAGGGGAGCCACCCCTCCCAAATTTCATTGTTTGGTACCTGTACTATAGCAATGACAATAAAGACCATTCATTCATTCATTCATTCATTCATTCATTCATTCATTCATTCATTCATGTGATGAATGATGGAGTGTTGTATGCATTTAACAAACCGAACGGACAATATTATAGCATTTTCAGATGCAAGTTGGACCAAATTTGTACATTGTTCTCTACAGTGGGTGAATCTTCACACTGCAGAAAGCCAAATTGCAGAAAGGGCTGTAAAAAAATATAACCTAGTAGTAGACAGTTACATTCCAGATGCGCCAGCTAATATTGGCTATCATAGACAATGCTATATGCAGTATGCCAACATACGAAACATTGAAAGAGCCCGCAAGAGAAGAGAAAAATCAGTACAGGAGGCTGCAGGTGTGTTTTATAGCAATATAAGTTATTTATAAGAACAATATGATATTGTAACGGTCCTGTATGAGGCCCCGTTAACAGCTCCTCCAAGGGCGTTAACTCTCTTGGTCTAATGGTTAGCGCGGCCGTCGGTTATGTGGGAGGTCGGGGTTCGACTCCCGCATGGGGCGAGTTACACTAGAAGATTCCCGTTCGCTACACTGGTGTCAGAAGTGGGATGGAAGGAAGGCCATCGGAGAGGCGTGTCCACGTGAGGGACTTGACATAGTGAAGTGTGAGGGCACGCTCTCCCGAACCGTGAGGATAGTGTAACGATCCTGTATGAGGCCCCGTTAACAGCTCCTCCAAGGGAGTTAACTCTCTTGGTCTAATGGTTAGCGCGGCCGTCGGTTATGTGGGAGGTTGGGGTTCGACTCCCGCATGGGGCGAGTTACACTAGAAGATTCCCGTTCGCTACAATATAAACAAGCTAAGATATGACATGAACATTATTAACAATATGATATAAACAAGCTAAGATATGACATGAACATTATTAACAATATGATATAAACAAGCTAAGATATGACATGAACAAGATATGAACAAGGCATCAATGGGTCAGGGTCAGCCCTGTCAGGTCAGGTACAGAAGATGTGCAGTGCAGTCCAGGGCTGAGCATCTGGGGTTACCTGGGGAAACAGATTAGGAGAGTTGTAAATAAACTAGACTATAACTTTGGAAGCATTACTATTACAATGCATAGAGCAGGGGTCGGCAACCTATGGCACGCGTGCCAGCAGTGGCACGCAACAGCTTAACACTGGGAGCGCCGCGGATCGCGACCTTATTCAATCGCGATGAGGTGTTCTTCAGCACTATGATAGTTTAACATAGAGAAGAGTGTACTGACGCACAAAGATCGCTGGAGGGCGATGTCACGCAAGAAGCGTGAACACGCAACACACCACGGGGGAAACCCGATCTCTTTGTTCATTGATCGGAGAGCCCCACTGCCCGCAGCGCAGAGCGCATGCCTTATCGCTGGAACAAGACTGACTGATACACACCACACCTCTGCCATCATACATCGGTCCCACATGTATTTATTTACCATCATATTTTTCAATATAAAACGGTATGATATGGTAGCCTACATTGCAGTCGTCCCGCAGTTATTATAATTCCGATTTGTGGCAAACACCCAACAATTGTTCGTTCACAAAACATTATAACATGAACACAGTTATAGCACCAGTTCCTAGCACCTAGTTTCCTAGCACCAGGGGAGCCCCCCCTCCCAAATTTCGTTGTTTGGTACCTGTACTATATCAATGACAAATAAAGACCATTCATTCATTCAAACAATGACAGTTACAGTCTCGCTCAAACTGTAGCGAGATTAGGAGACTACTAATTGAGAAAAAGAAAATAAAATACATGAAAGAAAGGAGAGAAAGAGTACAGAATGATAAATCATTCAGAATGTTATTGGTTTTAATATTTCACAATCTGCCAGAATAAGCACGCTCCCTCGCACGCCCAGCCCATCATTTTTGATGCCGCTAATGTGTGTAATGAAAAGTGTGACAATGTTGAAAGACATGATGTCATAATCAAAATATAAAACCTGGTTGGATAAAATAAGATTCTGTTGTGATTGTGTTGACATTGTTGTGATGTCAAAAGAGATCTTGGTTATGTAATGTGTAAAGTGGAGAGGAGATTGATCGGAACTGCGGGAGTTTTCATTACTAACGAATGATGGTTGATTATTATTATACAAAAATAATAGTAATAAATATTGCAATATTGTGTTATCATAGTTATGAGCTTCACAGTGATAACGTCTGTTTATTTGTCGTGAACTTCACGCCGGCCGTGCCTGTAACATCAGCAGACAATCGACTGCTGTAAGCTTGTAAGCGTTGAAACCTGCTTGGCAGCTTTGAAACCCGCTTGGCAGCTTTGAAACCCGCTTGGCTCGCTCATGAATTGGCAGCTATTGTTTGCTAATGGGAAACGATCAATAAGATTACCCTCCCCCGTGTATCAACCATCAAGTGATTGTAACTCACTTTAGAAACTAGTTCTTAGCCTACACGTTTCTTTGTCAAATACATGCTCTGCATGTTTCTCTAAAATGCATAAAGTTCCTATAAGCAGAGAAGTGGGGAAATTATTAGAGCAATCTGATATGAAGCTTGAGTCAGCTGAGAACGAACTATGGAACAGATTAAATGCTATATATGGAGAGGAGATTGATTGAGACTGCGGGAGCTTTACTAATGAATGAAAGTTGATTATCATTATTAAAAAAGAATAGTAATAAATATTGCAATATTGTGTTATCATAGTTATGAGCTTCACAAAGTCTGTTTATTTGTCGTGAACTTCACGCCGGCCCTAACATCAGCAGACACATGAACACAGTGAGGATTCAAACAAACAAAATAATTAATACACATCATTTCATTTATAATGTGCAGTAAACAAACAAAATAATGTATACTCTCTGCAATTGGCTACTATACAATGGTGCCAAAATCAACTATCCAAATATGAATCTGCGTATATCTATGTACAACCTTGTTGTAGCCTATTATTATCATGGTCGACATGAGAATTGTTGGCTACTTCATATCACAACTGAACATTCATATATATAGCCTATTGCATTATTTAAAAATTGACAGCGCTGTACATAGTGTCATTCAATGCACAAGCACGTCATTTCAAACGATTTTGGTCGACAGCGAAATACATTATCAATATCTTATTATCAATTGTCAATATACTCTCTCCCTTCTTCTCCTTACTTTCCTGTAAGTACAACCTTTCTGGTGGGGGATGGTTTGAAGGGCTTGTTGGAGGCATCCTTTGTGTGGTGATCGGAAACGATCAGAAAGAGATCATTGAGAATAAGATGACCCTCCCCCATGCATCAACCATCAATTGTCAGGATTCATCTGTGATAAACAATTGCCTACTATTACTACTACTAGCTTCTTAGCTTCAGCATAGCCTCTGTCTGGTTGCATATGCATGCAGCTACGCACCAAGTCTCGTGACTGTCCAGTGGTGTACTGTTCCAGGAAATAATGCCTGTCTGGATTGCTACTTGTCTTGTCCTCAATACAATGTTCAAAAGCACGCATAAAGGGTAGGAAATTCATTGGGTCTCCATCAAATGTATTCATTTCCCTCACAGGAAGTAAAGCACGTTTCTGCTGAGTAAGAAGGATATCAGCGATGTCATGTTTTTGCTCTACATTGGACATGGTGTCTTGATTGATAAGATTATCCATTGTTGACTGATTATTCATTGTTGACATTTGATCATGTTCTCTTTTACTGTGCAATGTGTTAGTAGGCTTTGGATGCTGCCTTTGAATAACAACCTTTTGAAGTGGGGTTTTAGGCACTGTTCCTATATTAGCATATTCAACCGGTGATTGTTCAAGATTCATAGACAGATTGTCCCTTTTGCATATCATCATAATAGGCATTCGTGTCATCATGTTCTTTACACATTACATAACCAAGATTTATTTTGCAATCACAACAATGTCAACACAATCACAACAGAATCTTATTTAATCCAATCAGGTTGTATATATAATCTATATATTGGTTTCAATATACCTCCATAGCAGTCTACAGTCTAATTTAGCTATATCTATAATTACATTATGAGAACATCAGTATTTTTACGCCTTTGGTTGTATTGTCTGAACGAACATTGATTGGGAGACATACTGTACAGTTGATAATTTTCATAACTGTCTGCACATATACATATCTTATTTTGATTGTTATTGTAGCCTATATATAAACACAAATATCAGTCTTATGCACTGTGTCTCATTCAGCACTGAAGCCTGAATTTGAGCACAGTGTGTGCCCCCTTGCTACCTCTGCTGATATAAAAGAGAATTGCAGGCTTGGAGAAAAAGATGGCAGCCACAAATACACAGACACACACAGAAATACTGCTAAAACGCTTTATACTAACTCGATTTTGAAAATGTAAAAATGCTGGGTGGTAGAACGCACATATCTAGGAAAAGTCATGAAAGGAGGGTCCTGAAATGTGATCGAGTGCAAAGGTAGAATTTTTTTTGTATTCACTGGTGCTGTTTAACACCTCACGGCTGTTCTAGTGTTAAACAGTGGCACGCAAGCAATAAGTGCGAGATGGGAGAATGTTTTTTTTTGTTTTGTTTTTTTGCCCGCGTTCGTAAATTCGCGCACACTGGGTTCAACGTCACAATGGTACCAAGTAATTTGATTGGACTAGAGGCAGTCTCAGGGACGCTCCGGCGCTCTCAGGGCGAATTTACGAATGCAGCCCTAGTCTCTCATCCACTCCACGAGAGTCGTATTCTGGCGCCAATTTTCAAAGTAAAATTCTGAATTTGATTCGATACAAGTGTTACTGTTAAGGAGGCTTCCTCTGTAGCTCAGATGTTTTGTTTGAAGGCTTATCAAACAAAGACACAATAAAATCAAGAATAAAAGACATCCCAGTGTCAGCCAGAAGTGTGGAACGAAGAATAGGAGAAATGGCAGAAAACGTGAAAGCGCAGCAGACCGCTGGTTTGAAAGATGCGACGTGTTTAGCCTCGCACTTGATGAGAGCGTAGATGTGAATGACATGCCACGTCTGGCTGTCATAGCAAGATACTGTGATTCTGCTGTAAGGGAGGAGCTCTGCTGCCTAAAACCAATGCCAGAAACAACAAAAGGTGAGGACATCGCCAAAGTTCCTATCGAGCATTTTGTGGAGCGAGGGATTGACATTAGCAGGATTGTTGCGGTGACAACAGATGGTGCCCCTGCCATGGTCGGGAAACAGAGGGGAGCGGTTGCATTAATTGAGGAACGAGTTGGTCACCCCATTATGAAACTCCACTGCATCATACACCAAGAAAACGTATGTGCAAAGATGTCAAAGTCTGATCTTAATGAGGTTATGGTGGCTACAGTGGTGAAGGTTGTTAACTTCATAGTTAAGCGATCTGCACTGACACACTGTGTGAGCAGATATTCTCACACATGAAGAGCGTGCTGAGCCTCTCACGCAGCCGTCTGACAACTGACCACTCTGAAGCTTGTCTGTTACTTAAAGTGACCAAGTACCACCCCCAGATAATGGAGTTGAGCAAAGGAAAACAGGGCCAGGGATCACATTGATTGTTAGGACTGTTTACATGGCTTTGCATACATAGCTCTTTGCTAACAAAAAAAAAAAATGTTGTTGTGGTTGGAATAAAAGAATAAAATGTAAGTAACAACCAAATAATTATGTAAATATAAATTATAATTCATACAAGTAAGACCCTTGTATAATCACCATCCAGTTAGGCCTACTTATTAAAATGATAACCATAGGGAGCGCAGTTAGCAACTTTGTTAGAAATTGAGCGCACCAATTTGCTTAAAGTTGTGCTACGCATCACAACGTTTTGGTTGTCTTAAGGGCTCTGCACACAGCGTGCGATTCTGTTGCGCGTCAACGTTCCATTTTGAAGTTTGAATGGAAGTCTATGAGAACATCGCATTTCCAAGCATCGCACGCTGTGTGCATTGGGATGCGATGTTTTATGATTTTCTCATAGACTTCCATTCAAACTTCAAAATGGAACGTTGACGCGCAACAGAAATCGCACGCTGTGTGCAGAGCCCTTTAGATGTTATGTTGGTAATTTTATTCAAGTTTCAGTTAGTTGACTGTTAGGCCTGTTTATTTAGCATACATGGCTTTGCATACATAGCTCTTTGCTGAAAATTGTTGTTCATGTTGTGGAACTACCTTACAATGTAGTAGAAGCAGAAGGTCAAACTGAAAAGGATACACCACCAAAGCCTAGACTTCTCCGCTCAAAGAATACCACTACGTTCAGCCTAAATAAAAAACCACATCTTCTTCCCGCCCAATGCATAATATGCAGACGGGACAAATATTTCACAGTTCACCACAGCCGGAAGAGAGTCAAGGAGAATCTTGAACTGTGTGAAACACTGACAGCTGGTAAGCTGCTTATAATAAAATAATTAATAATAATTTTGCCATTTAGCAGACGCCTTTATCCAAAGCGACTTACAATTACGAATTACAGGGACATTCCCCCTGGAGTAACTGAGGGCTAAGTGCCTTACCCAAGGGCACACTAGTAGTGGTGTGGCTTCAGGCGGGATTTGAACTCACAACCTTCCGATCACAAGTCCAACTCACTATCCACTAGACCACCACTACCCCCCAATAATGATTGCAATAATGATTGCTGCTTGCTGCAGCAAAGGCACGTGAAGATGAAAATCTGCTCATCCAAATAGGCGGCGGGATGGATCTTGTTGCCTCAGAGGCAATGTACCATTTCCGATGTTACCGCAACTCAGTGGCGGGCGGTGCATTTCACACCTAGGCCTTCAGTGATGTCCGACACATTCCTACCTGAATTATTCTACCTCTTAATACCATCGTTATGACGCCATGGCTCTAGAAACTAGACAGAAACACAGTATAACCGGGCGTTGCATCACCTTAACATAGTCAGACAAGTACAACAGAGTTATATTAATATTTCCGAAGCATTTTTAATCAATAAATCCGCATTTACAATGAAGAGTGTTAAACTAACATCTTTAAGATCGCTACAATACCCACGTCTGTCGTCTCGTCCACCATAATAGCGACAAAGGGTGCCTTTTTAATCTCCATTTTGATCTCTTCTCCCATCACTTCAGCAATAGCAAAAATCAGGTCGTTTTGTATTTTGCCTGACGTCCCAGTAAACACTTTGTTTGTGGACAGGTGGTAATGTAAATCTGGGTTGTTTTCAGCCAGAAAAGAAAGAAGCTCAACGTAGTTTCCTCTGTTTGTGGACTCTGCGCTTTTATCGTGTCCCCTAAATGAAAGGTATTGTTTACCCAAAAACAGGACACAATCGATCAGTATTATCGATCAGTCAACGAAAGCTTTCGTTGTGGAGCTCCGTTTCCCTGCGCACTTTCAAAAGTTTCACATCTACCGGCATAGTTACGCATCTCAATAGTGAATATCAATAGTGCGTATCAATAGTGCGTATCCAATCAAAAGACGTGCTGGGTGCTGACATCATTGAGCCTTACAGCAGGCGCCGTTGTTGCTTTTGCTCGCATCTACGTAGGTTTACTAGGTACGCCACAGGTTTTCTCGTTCCAACGTTAAGTTACAGGTCGTATTCGCGGCACCGTTTATCGTGCAGGCGGGCAGATTTTGGAGCCCCTAGCAACACATTTTGATTGGATAAAAGCTCATAAAGGCATAAAGGCCAGCCCTCCAAATCTCAATCGGAGACTGGAAGCAGCGCAACCAAGAGGAAAGCTATGAAATGAAGAGAATAGACTATGGGGAATCATTAATACATATTTGTGGAAAAAATATATTAAAATAAAATGTATATTCTGATGATGTTTAGGCCAGCAGAGAAGGCCTTGCTGGCCCTGACGGCACACCACTGCCGCAACTACACACAATTTATGTACCTAAAGAAAAATGTGACACCACATGTAGTCCAAGATGAAGTTGCCACAGCTGGATCATCATCATCATCATCATCATCATCATCATCAGATGAAGACAGCACAAACAACGACACAAAAACTGAAACAGATGACACAAATCAGACAAGACTGTTGTTCCATGCAGCAAAAAAACAAAATGTGTGAAAGGGAGATGCACATGCAAATCTAACAACCTACCATGTACAGACATGTGTCTGTGTTTGCACTGCGAAAACACACTAGTGTTATAAATGTTCTCTAACACTTGAATCTTTGTCTAGTCTCGTCAATTATAGGCAAGGCAAGTGAAGATACACTTAGTCTGGGTTTTGTCTTACCAGCTCACCTCGTAAAAGTGAGACGATTGACAATATCAAAAACATGCTTGCACACAAGTTAATGTTACTGGTCCCAATTTGGCACAATTATTACTGAAATAATTGAGAATAGACATGGTTGACATTGATAACTTAGCTATTGTACCCTTTAAAGTTAGATAACTAGCTTGTTAATTAATTAGCTTCACAATCGCGGGTGACGTTAGTTCGGATTCTTCACTAAAATAGCATATAGAACATGTTTGTATTGACACAACATGACATGGACTTGTTCATTAATATGTGATATGAATTAGTATGACATGCAAATCTTACCTGAAACATGACTTGACAGTAAAGTTATCCGAAACAACTCAGTTTTCTCGTCTTTCCAGATAATAGTTGTTTACTTCCTAGTTCCGTATTTTGAAGGAATATCATTGGCAGTCAGGTGACGCTTTAACGGGTTTTGATTGGTTAGCGGCATAGTAGCCCCAAGCATTCTCCTTATTAACTTATGGATCGTAAGTTTACTTTTCATAAAACGTCGATCGAAAATCGGCTGCCAACCGACGGAAACATGTTCCCAAAAAAACTATTTAGCTTATATGAAAAAATCAACTAGTCTGTAGTTGTAGATCGATCATTTCACAAACGAAAGCAGATAGACAGCTTCGGCCCACCGCCTAATTGTGTCTTCTTGTCAGTTGACTGTTTGGTTGTGTTTTTGTTTGTTAGTTTGTCAACTCTTAGTTTCTTAGGTTGTTTGTGTTATTTCGTACGTACCGTTTCCATTATCCATTTAGTTGTTTGTTTAGAGTAAGATTAAGTTTGGTTGTTTGTTTGTTTGATTTAGTATTGACTACAGTTTATTTTCTATTTTTGTATTGTCACACACTAGCCATAGGAAACAGGCGTAGGTGAGATACCCTTGGGTATACATTACATCACGTAGCCTCATCTATGTTAAATACAGTAGGCAAAGGAGCGGCTGTCATTATGTAGAATTGTACACTGGTAGGGTCACACTTTATTCTTTTGTTTCTTTGGGTTGACACCGCTCATAGTCTGCCTGTTGTCCTATGGCTTGTGTTTTTGTACACCACAAAGTATTTGTTTATTAAATCATTGCACTTTAGTTTGTTCGTGTTGTGCCTTTCTTTAGTTATTTTCCCTCCCACATCTACAAGTGGCAACTTACATTACACCCTTTATGTTACGGCTCCCCCTACACCCCCTAGACGTAGAGCCATAAGACCTGGGGTTCGTAACACATAGGAATGTTTTTGTTAGCTACTAGCTAGCTACCAACGCGATGGTTGCAAACACGTCTGTTTTGATCTTCTTACATGTCAATGTACATCATTTGAAAGCTAACAATCTGCACTTTTCATATTCTGTAAAAAAAAATATATATATCCTTGCCGGCTTGGGGACCAAAACACCACAACACCAGACCCTGTCACTTAATGTGTTACAGTCAGAAAGTGAGTCTGAACAGCTGCTGAAAATAAACCATGTTTTCAAAGTCATTGTTAGAACTATAATGGTATTATTAAGTACTCGATATCGGCAAATACCCAAATGTAAGTACTTGTGCTTGGTCTTGAAGAAAAGTGGTATCGATGCCTTCCTAGTTGTTGTCAGTTTACTGAACGTTTGGTGTGGCTCCTCCACAGAGCGTTAAGCCCTATACGGGAGGCTGTGTCTCAGGAGGTAGAGGCTGTGTCTCAGGAGGTAGAGGCTGTGTCTCAGGAGGTAGAGGCTGTGTCTCAGGAGGTAGAGGCTGGTGGAGGTAGAGGCTGTGTCTCAGGAGGTAGAGGCTGTGTCTCAGGAGGTAGAGTCGGCGCCTTATGATCACAAGGTTGGCAGATCGGCGGTTCGAGCCCAGGCTGGCCACATGTCAAAGTGTCCTTGGGCAAGACACTGAACCCCAAAATTGCTCCCAGTGAGCGGGCCAGCACTTTGCATGGCAGCTTGCCGCCATTGGTGTGTGAATGTGTGTGTGAATGGGTGAATGAGAGGCCATTGTAAAGCGCTTTGGAGCAGCAAAAAAGGCGCTATATAAGTGCAGTGCATTTACCATTATTTTAACACAACAATTTAACTTCCATCCATTTTTCAGACCAATCCAACTATATCTGGTAGGATTTGTTATCTTTCGTTGCTCAGCATTTGTACATTTCAGCGTACTGTAATAGGCCATTACATCTCGACAGCAATGGAGACAATGTATCTGATATTGAGTCAAGGTTTAAGTGACTTACATGATATGCCCCATAAAATACTCAATTAGAGTACACTTACTTACACGCCATAGTGCCATACTATGTCTCACTCTCTCTTTCTCTCAGTTTCTTTCTCTCTTTTCATTTATGAGATTATCAAACCTAATAATGAGGAAATACAAGGGGATACTGTAGCAGCAAATCTCCTGGAGGTCCACAGCTCATTTGTAATATGTGCTGCCATGGAAGGGTGGTAGTGGGTTGAATGAATGAATGAATGAATGAATCGTTTAATGACCACACAACCAAGGTCGGTGGAATTTCTTGTCGGTACAGATGGAAAAAACTCAATACAGCAAGTGTCAAAACATACACACATTACACACAACTATCACAATGGACATGTACACACATAACCACAAGACAAAAACATTGTCAATATTTACAACTTATAAAGTGCAGTACATCTGGCAGGGTTAGTGCAGTGAGTCAGGCGTTGAGAGTCCTTATAGCAGAGGGGAAAAAACTGTTGTGGCTCTCTTATTGAAATGAGAATCAGGAGAGTAAACAGATTTGATCATTCATGATTTCAATCATCGTACAGTACATTTGTTCATGTACTGTATTTTAGACTAACAAAGCACCACATCTGTGGAGATCCACAGATCCAGAAACAGAAACACAGATGAAGGGATATAATCTCTTAATTTGGAGGATGAGTGAAGAAACGTGAACTCAATTGGATCCATACGCTTTATCTTTAGAGATATTTTGTCAGGGTTCCCGCGCTGGTCTTAAAAAGCCTTAAAGGCTAAAATCCAGCATTCCGATTTACAAGGCCTAAAAAGGTTAGGGTTAGGGTTAGCATTTCAGTTATTAGGCCCCAAAAATTAGGTGCTAGGTCTTAAAAATTAGATTAGCTTGTCCTGCAAGGAAATCAGTCCTTTTATCCTTCAGACTTTTTTGTCTGTATGGCAGTGAAATCCCTAACTTCATCACCTCGAGGATGACAAATTGCTATCATATGGTGCCGCGAATAGGTCTAAAATTATATCCAAAGAGGTCCTAAAAAGGGCTTAAATTTGACTTGTTGAAACTAAGAACCCTGTTCGTACAGCTCAAGATCAGTCCAGGTATTTAGCCTAATAAAACTCAGTGGAGAGACACTCTTTTTTTTTTTCATGGCTCTAGTAAACATGTTGTTGTTTGAAGTTCCCAAAATACATTTCCCAACCCGTCTGAAAGCTCATCCCAGACAGCTTGTTATCAAGAAACAGGCCTTCCACCTCTATTTGTTTATTTGCATTCAATTTTAGACGACTTCGTAGATTTTCTCCCCTTCAATTATCAAGTCTTTTATCTCAACTTTCTTCAATCACCAACTTTTCGTCTGGCTTTGTCAGTTCACAGAAAATAGTTTTTCCCCCTTCCTGCTTTAATAGGATCAGGGTCTGGATCTGCTCCCATATGATTGATGAAAGATTAAAAGCAATGTTGAGATTGAAGGCGCTTTTAGAGCCCGGCTGAGGTCCAATGTTCGGTCGTGGCGCTGGCACTGGAGGTTACCGCCATGTAGATGAGATCACTGCAGCACGCCGGGATAATAGAAAACGGATCTGAGCTTCCGAGACGCGGTAGTGGAGGAAATGGAGGCAATCATTTCTAATCCGATCCTTTTCTTTCCTCACGAGCAGTAATGTCAGGTATGGTCAAGGAGGTGGGAGGGGGGGAAATAAGACTTTGAAAACGGTAGACAAAAGTGTGATGAGGAAAAGACATCAGCCGCTACTACGGGTTAATCAAATCAAGCACTGTGATTGGCCAAGATGTATTCCAGCAGGTCCAATGTCCACAATAGAAGAATGAACACATACAGTGGGGAAAAAAATATTCAACAGTTTATTCAACATATTTCTATTGCTGCTATTCACATAAAATTTAGACCAGACATTGATATTAACTCAATAAAAAAAATTCTATCTATCTATCTATCTATCTATCTATCTATCTATCCCTCCCGTCCGTCCGTCCGTCCTCTATCTATCTATCTATCTATCTATCTATCTATCTATCTATCTATCTATCTATCTATCTATCTATCTATCTATCTATCTATCCAGTGGTGTAGTCTAGTTTTTTCTAGTGGGTATACTGTGATTTTGCCCTCCCAGTCAGAGCGACACCTGTCCCGTAGCGACACCCCATAAGCACCACCACAGCCACACTCACTTATGCATACAGTATGCATCTACACCGGTGTTTGCTGCCTTGGGGGGGGGGGTGGCATGGACTGTACTTGTACATCAAGCTGCCTCACGCTACAGAAACAGGAGATAGGCTCCTGCCCCCTAAGGGCCGTTAGGCTCGAGAACCATCGGTTCTCAAGGCTACTTACTTATGTGGTCTTGACTACCTGTCCACTTTCTCACCTTCTTGCTCTCTCTCTCTGGTGTGCCGACACCATCCTGCTCTCTCTCCTTCTCTCCCTCTCTATCCTCCTCTCTCCCTCTTTTGCTGTCAACCAAAAGGCAAATATAACAACCAGAGTATTTATAATTTAATAAGAGGTATACATTGAATTCATATCAAATCATAACATCATTCTAATTGAATATTGGGTTGCTGTGGGCAATGCAGTCAGATACTGTCTTTACTTACTCTCACACCAGTAAGAAAATCATATGTCCAACTACAAAAAACAGACATTTCCAATGAGTGAGGGTTTGTTCCAATGCTTCATACCACTGTCCATGTACTGTAAATATACCATTATGGTATTACCATAAAGCCCAATTCTAGCAGAATAAGAAAGATTGTATATCTACTTTAAGTAAAATAATAAAGTGCATCCAGTTAGCTCTCTAGCTGGCAAGTGTGCAGCAGACTAGCTCATCTAACCACCTCTGAGCTAGCTAGCTTGCTAGTTCTTTGACACTATTATTCACACCATGAAACTATAATCAGACACTTTCTAATCACAATAATAACGACTAATTTGAACCAACTTTCTCTGTCAGAACACAGTAATTATATTTGCTAACGTTTCAACTTGCTTACTTTCTTCTACAGAGCTTTCACCCTGCAAAAACTCTCTCGCGCTAAAACAAAACCAAACCATTCTCCAGCAGCACGAAGCTGTGTGTGGAGGTCTGGCCCGCCCGCGAATTTGCGAAACCTAGGATGGTAAGGGGAGGCAGGGCACGAGAGACTCGCCAGCCAATGAGGGGGCAATGATGGAGTGCTTCGCCAACCAATCAGGTAGCGGTATTGCCCTGCCTCCCCCTACCATCCTAGGTTTCGCAAATTCGCGGCCCGCCCACCCCAAGGCTCTGTAGGGGAAATACTGAGACTAGCATTCTGAACGACTGGTTATGCGATAACAAACATGTCAGAAAGTTCGAAGTAAGTGCTTCGTAACACAGACGGGGTGAATTTTATGAATAAAAGTGTGAAAGTTCTGTCACAAAACGCCGTTACGTATCCTCGCGCATTTTCTAGTGGGTATACGCAAATCCTTGGCCTTTCCTAGTGGGTATACGGCGTAGTCCTGCGTATCACGCAGACTACACCACTGTATCTATCTATCTATCTATCAGGGGCGGATTTAGGATCGTCGGAGATCCGGGGCTTAGCCCAGAGGGAGAATCTAATGTGCGCGCGGAGCCCACCGGAAAATTTTACCTTCAACCTTCAACTTACCACCACCTTAAAGCGGACAAAAGGCACTGGAGAACACATATACATTCACACCCTTTAATGAAGCAAACTAATTGTGGTGGTTCTGGGCACAGAGGGAGGTCAGCACACGTAGCTCCCCCTGTCAGTCACCATCATTTATATTTGTATAGAATTACATAATTGATGGGCTGAGGCTAGTTATGTTACAGTATATCAGGGCAGACTCTGTGCTCACCACTTATATTGTATTTAGAGTCTTGTCCTGTGTTATATGACGATATATTACATGTATTGTTGGCCTGTGTATAGTACTGTGAAATCAAATCCCCCCTGGGACATTAAACAAACTTAGTTAGTTAGCGTTACATCTTAGGATAGATTTGAGTCATGTTCTGTATACATACATACTACCATAAGGGCATACTTAATGTGGTTACTCCATGTTTACTAGCTGTAACATTAACGTTACATCATTCTTTTTCACTTGTTACTCAGTCAACCAGAGTATTATCCTTTGTTTGATTTCTTACCATGTACCGTAACAGTACCTTGCTATGTTTCATTTTCATTATAACATAACGTTATGTTATGATAGCCAGCTAGCATTAGCAAACCGGAAAAGTAGTGTCAGTGAGTCAGTCACCTTTCTAATAAGATTCACAAACCTGAAACATCATCTATGTCATCACTGCTGGTGATGTCATTGTTGTCAGCTGCTGATACGGCTGCTGCAACAGTTCTTGGCGCTTGTTTTGTTGAAAACAACTTTCGGATATCCATCCTTGATTCCTTACACTTTTGCAAGTCAGGCACTGATTGAGATCACTTCTTCTTCAGGGCAGGGCAGGCTACGCAGTATGCAGGCTAATGTCGCGCAGCTGCTGCCTCTCTGTTGGACTCCGGTACTGCACGTTACTCACGAGAGTTTTTTTTTTTTTTTTTTTTTTTTTAAAGTAAAACATTCGGGGCTTTTCAGAAAACATCCGGGGCTTGAGCCCCAGTAGCCACCCCCTAGCGCCGCCCCTGCTATCTATCTATCTATCTATCTATTTCAACCAACAAATCAACCAAACCATCTTTAACTCTACCATAATAAGACTATCTCACTGCCTTTAAACTACTCAGCAAATCTACTGGCCAAACCATCATCCTTTTTCTAAAACCAAAATACGACTTTGCAAACCCACAACGCACTACTTATTTATTTATTTACTTTTTTTTTTAAATTACCTTTTATTATTCAAATTCTTCCCAGAGAGCATTTTTCAACACAGTAAACACAGCTCTTTACAAAATACGCAAAACTCAGTTCAGTAAATGATGTCAAACTAATTATTATTTAATAATTAATTTAATTAAAACATCCGCCACACTCCCATGAACGTGAACCTCTTCCTCACCTCTTCTTCACATGTGCAAAACCACTTTACACAACGGTTCAATCAGCAATTAGTCCTTATTCATGCATAAAGGAGGTCACCTCTAAGTTGCTCTTTGCAAGAATGCACCAACTAAGAGACATAGGGCAAGGATATGGGAGAGGGAGAGGGAGAGAGAGAGAGAGAGAGAGAGAGAGAGAGAGAGAGAGAGAGAGAGAGAGAGAGAGACAGAGAGGGAGAGGGAGAGAGAGAGAGACAGAGAGGGAGAGGTAGAGGTAGAGAGAGGGAGAGAGAGAGGGAGTGGGATAGAGGTAGACAGCCTCTACCTCCTGAGACACAGCCTCTACCTCCACCAGCCTCTACCTCCTGAGACACAGCCTCTACCTCCTGAGACACAGCCTCTACCTCCACTAGCCTCTACCTCCTGAGACACAGCATCTACCTCCTGAGACACAGCCTCTACCTCCACCAGCCTCTACCTCCTGAGACACAGCCTCTACCTCCACCAGCCTCTACCTCCTGAGACGCAGCCTCTACCTCCACCAGCCTCCACCTCCTGAGACACAGCCTCTACCTCCACCAGCCTCTACCTCCTGAGACACAGCCACTACCTCCACCAGGCTCTACCTCCTGAGACAGCCTCTACCTCCTGAGACACAGCCTCTACCTCCTGAGACACAGCCTCTACCTCCTGAGACACAGTCTCTACCTCCACCAGCCTCCACCTCCTGAGACACAGCCTCTACCACCACCAGCCTCTACCTCCTGTGCCATAGCCCTGCGGAGGTGTGTGATTAGCGCTGACCGACAGAGATAACGACGGCTTGTCTGTAAAAGTCAAGTGGCAACGCTCAACACCCCGCCTGTGTTGTCTTAATACGAGCTGACGGGCGGCGTGACTGGCCCAGGGTCAGATCCCAGACTCAGCGACACATTAAGTCAACGCTGAAACCAGCTCAACCACCACCAACGTTTATTAATAACTGCCCCCAAGCAGAGGCATAGCCAGCCATAACATGTCACCCGAGACAATAATAATAATAATTATTATTATTATTATTATAATTATAATAATAATACATTAGACTTCTATAGCGCTTTTCTAGACACTCAAAGACGCTTTACAAACAGAAAAGATCGAGTAGTAATAATAAAAAGACACAAAAAAATAAATAAAAGAAAGTATAGGGGCCTAATTAAGGTAGTGCTGGGGACACATGGGAAGGGGAGAGGGGGGAGAGGGTTAACTGGTGAAGGCGAGCTTGAAGAGGTGGGTTTTGAGGGCCTGTTTAAATGTCGGGAGGGTGTTGGCCTGTCTGATGTGGTTGGCAACTTCATAAACACTGGATGCTGTTTGTAAGTATGTGGCAGCAGTGTAACACAGACATGCGTGGGTGTTTTGACTGATCTTGCAGTATGAATCATAAACCAAGCATATGATTGTGTTGCAGTTTTTTTTATAATAACACCAGGCCATGATGTGATGAAAACCTCTTTAGCCTACGTTGTACGATGCATGTCATTAATATCATTCGACAACCGTAGTGTGATTAGGTTTCATCTAGTTCCATTCGTACGTAGAAGGATTAGCAATTATTAGGTAAAGGTCCCGTCAAAGGTTTGGGGGATGCTAGAATGCTAAGTCTACTCTCATGCGATTGATTGAGGCTATTCTAATTTTTAGTATTACCTCTAAGAGAAATGATAAACGCTGGTTTTATGGCATTCATTTGAATGTAATCATGACTGTGAGCTAATATCACACCCCGGAGACCAAGATCAAAGTGATGAACCATTCCTCTCCGACATACAGAGTACACGCTTTGACCTCGACCACCAAACTGTGGTCTATTACGGCCTCAAGCACCTCTTCAACACACAATTCAACAGAATTATGACCGACACTGAGACCAGCGGGTCTGCTTCCGCGTAAACGTGTTGTAGGAAACACAGTTTCCTTCACACGCGTCATTAGCAGCTCATCACTACCTTCATGGGGTTGAACCTGAAGGCGCTGAGGAGGGGCGTATAGCAGGTGATGATCCACACAGCCCAGCGAATGGTGGTGCTTTATCTAATGAAAATGTTACCGCTTATCTGAAATGAGAAGGTCGTTCTGAGCTATGCGTCCGTATCTTCAGGGTGAGTCTGTTGGTCTGTTAAAAGAGACTTGGTCTGTTGGTCTGTTAAAAGAGACTTGGTCTGTTGGTCTGTTAAAAGAGACTTGGTCTGTTTGTCTGTTAAAAGAGACTTGGTCTGTTGGTCTGTTAAAAGAGACTTGGTCTGTTGGTCTGTTAAAAGAGACTTGGTCTGTTGGTCTGTTAAAAGAGACTTGGTCTGTTGGTCTGTTAAAAGAGACTTGGTCTGTTGGTCTGTTAAAAGAGACTTGGTCTGTTAAAAGAGACTTGGTCTGTTGGTCTGTTAAAAGAGACTTGGTCTGTTGGTTTGTTAAAAGAGACTTGGTCTGTTGGTCTGTTAAAAGAGACTTGGTCTGTTGGTCTGTTAAAAGAGACTTGGTCTCGTTGGTCTGTTAAAAGAGACTTGGTCTGTTGGTCTGTTAAAAGAGACTTGGTCTGTTGGTCTGTTAAAAGAGACTTGGTCTGTTGGTTTGTTAAAAGAGACTTGGTCTGTTGGTGTCGTCAGGAATAAAGGTTAAATAAGATCCAGTGCTGAGATCCAGTGCTGTAGGTTCCCTTTATGATGAATAAACTATCAAAACGAGTATTTCATTTTCTCATCTAGCAAGTGTCACACACCCGAAGGTAGTGGCAAATAAGGGAGTCCACACATGTATTTAAATTATACAAATTAAGTTGTATTAGATCAAATAAGACTAAGCAAAATAAACTAAATAACATGTATATGAATATGGATAAGAATCAGTGGTGTATGCCATGAGTGAATGGGTATAGAATGTATGTTGTATGTGTAGAGGGTGTATGGATGTATGTAGTGTCAAACTAAAAGGCCCCAAAACTTGCTACCCTGAGACCTCACCAACAACCCTAACTGAACCCAAGCAAACGAAAGGAAGAGAGAGTACCCACACACCCACCTTATATACCCATCCTCAGCTCCCCAAACCCAGGTGACACCATTTAGCCTGACGACCTACCCACTCTGCCCAGGCTCCCACAGGAACCAGCAACAGCCAATAGGCAGGCAGAGTGGGAGGCGTCACACAAGAAACAGTTCCTCTATAAATAATTTCACAAGACTCTTAAGAGATCATTTTACTGCTGATTTGTAACTGTTTTATTATTATTATTATTATTATTATTTATTTTTTGGATTTTATGTATATGTTCTTCATGTATGTTTGTTCGTTCCATATTTCTCGTGTATGCATAATACACACACACACTTACATACATACATCCACACACACACACCACATCTGCATTTACACCACATAATCACACATTCACATTTTCACACTTTCTTTTTTTTACTTCGGTATTGCTGTTTGATTCATATTTTGGCATTATTATTATTATCACTAGTGTGCCATCACTCTTATGTACTTATGTTATGTTATGTTTCTGTATGTTATTGTTGTGTTCTTTATAACACTCTTGGTGATTATTAGGTGGAGGCGCCACATCAGCCTTCTGGGTTTTCTTGCCTCCTGCTGTTTATTTATTGTGTTCTCTGTCAGCTGTGTACCTTCTACATGTGTGCGAAATAAAATAAACATAAACATAAGTATCACTGGCCACTTCAGGACTGTTACCATGACCACCAGTTGATATACTCGAGCTCCTAACACTTTGTGATCTTAGAATTATAAGGTTCTATCTCCGTTTAGGGTAGTTCAGAGATATTGAGCGTCAAAGTTTTTACATTTCATTATGTTTTGTGAGATGGAACCTTTGTATTTTATTAATTACTAACTCAAAAATGTCAATATTTTAAAAATAACACCACACAGGCATTAATAAACACCTAATGGATCAGATTACGTAAAAAAATCAATTTAGAAAAATATTGAGATAGAACCTTATAATTCTAACGTCACGACATCTAAAGGACATAAGACTGTTCTATGCTGGCATGCAGGGCGGCCATTACTCAACATTGTCATCATTTGCCTGAGAGCTGAGAGCTGCTTTAATGCACTTGACTTCCTGACGGTTTAGTGTCAGGCTTATTTGTCATATATGATTGACTCAACTTGCACTATTTGCTTTGTGAATGCGCTGTCCATAATATGGCCTACTGCTGTCTAATGATCGCAAGGTCGGCAAATTGGCGGTTCGAGCCCCGGCTGGCCACATGTCGAGGTGTCCTTGGGCAAGACACTGAACCCCAAATTGCTCCCATTGAGCGGGCCGGCCGGCGCCTTGCATGGTAGTTTGCCGCCATTGGTGTGTGAATGTGCGTGTGAATGGGTGAATAAGAGGCCGTTGTAAAGCGCTTTGGATAAAGGCGCAATATTGGTCAGTCACATAAGTCATTTACATCATGGGAACAGATCACTTTGCAGTGACTGTCAGATGGTATTGTGTATACTGGATGCTCTGTGCACTCTGAAAGCCTCTCCTCACATCCATTCACATGTCTTTTAACTGTGCAAGGTCAATGCTAATTTTCATCCCTGTCAGTAATGCCCTTAAATACAGTGAATAGAATCCTTTACTACTTAAATATATCTTGTTCTTTTTGTCAGTTCCTGAATAGTGACTAATTATAATCGGTAGTTGTTTGGGGCGTTGACGTTAATAGTTTCGTGCTGTGGGAATTTAATGAGTTCCATTGATGCTTCTCTTCAAGGCAAAAGTGTCAAATCACATTTACAAACTTGAGCTCAACAAGTAGTAATTTAAGCGTCCTTTGTAAATGTAGAATTAAAAGATGCAGTTTTACAGACATATTTGTTAGTGTAACATATACGGTCTCAGACACAGTGTATAAATGTATTACAGTGTTTTTGTTGACATACTGTAGGTTGTCCAATGGCTGTATATTCACACATGGAACCAGTATGACATATTTTGTTTGTTTGGGTGAGCAAAAGGCTTGTGAAGACCTACAATCAAACCTGTTGTCTATTTACCTCAGATAGACATAGATAGATTATCTGTTTCTGTTCTGTGGTCATCGAAACAGATATTGTCATCAGCATGTGATTGCAATTTGTTCCTGTTCGCGGATGACTCGGCTCTGCTGGTCTCTGACAGGGACATATTGCAGGTGGAAAAAGCGCTAAGCACTGAACTGAGTAAAATCTGCATCTGGCTAGCTGACAATAAACTATCAATACACCTAGGTAAAACTGAAACCATCCTATACGGATCCCCATCTAAACTCAGAAAGGCTGAACATTTTAAAATAAAAGTGGGTAACATTAATATCACAAGAAAAGAGGATATTACATACCTGGGCTCCATCTTAGAGGCAAATCTTTCCGGAGATAAAATGGCAGCAAAAGTAATCAAAAAAGTGAACCATAGAACTAGATTCTTGTACAGGATATCCTCACTTGTCAGTAAAAACACACTGAGGACCCTATCAGGAGCTCTCATTCAATGTCACTTCGACTATGCCGTAACATCATGGTACTATAGAACCACAAAGGCCCATAAAACAAGACTCCAGACAGCCCAAAATAAACTGGTTAGGCTTCTGCTAGGCCTCAACCCTAGGACACATCTAACCGCTGCTCATTTTTTGAGCCTTGATTGGCTACGAGTAGTTGACAGAGTGCAGCAGCTTGCACTGGGCCTGGTCTTCAAGATTCGCTACACCACAAAGACACCCAAGTACCTGTCAACATACTTCCAAAAAGTGAACAACGTCCACACATACAACACCAGAGGAAGCTCCACGAACCACGTTCAACCGCGTTGCACCACAAACAAGGGTTTGCAAACTATGCAGTAAAAATGTGGAACGCCCTTCCTATAATCTTAAAGGAGTGCAAAACACTGCCCACCTTCAAAACCACTCTCAAAAAACATTTACAGGAGGCTGCAATCCGTAACTGGACCCTCTAAATCAAAAATCAGATTAAAAGACCCGAACTACCCACTGTACATACTTTGTGTTTTGTCCCCCGCCCCCACCTGTGGTGTATGTCCCCACCTGTCCTACCCGCTGTACATACCTGATGTTTTGTTGTATTGTTCTTCCCATGATGGATGTATTTTTATCTTGTAGATAGTAATAGTTATTTGTCTGTATTATCTTGTAGATAGTACTAGTTTGTTTTGTCGGTCTTACATGTAACGATGAATTGAGAATCAAGGACCCCAATTGAAATAAGCCAGTGGCTTTCTTGGGTTTTTATCCTGTTAGTTGACCTTGTATGTAATATGTACTTTCATGTACCTACTTCTGCAAATCTTCTAATAAAGTTTTCAATCAATCAATCAATCAATTGATGAAGAAATGTGTTTGACACACAATCTTTTGCTCAGGATTTATTTAATCAGATTTTCTTTCTCTAGAATCCATATCTATTCTACAGTACAGTGTACACTTTAGCTCTAATTTTAAACAGTCAAAGTCATTTTTCTAAAGTAAATGTATATCTGCATTGACGTGTCCACATACCAGTCAGGACAGGTGTGCCTATACATGGTAGGACAGTAGTCAGCATGTGTGCGTGCACCTACAGTATCAGCCAATAGCAAACAGACAGAGGGCAACAGAAGGAAGATGGCTTGCTAGGTGGTAGATTGGGGATCAAGCGGGTGTATAATAATAATAATAATAATAATAATAATAATAATAATAATAATAATACATTAGACTTATATAGCGCTTTTCTAGACACTCAAAGACGCTTTACAAACTGAAAAGGTTAACCACAACTTGTAAAACCTGCAGATGTCCATGCTACAGTCACATACAAGGTGGTTGTACTATCTGTAGGTCTACTGCATGCACAATTTGCGAGGAGAGTTTGTGTGTGTTCATTTCCACCATATCTTCTATTAGAAAACTGGAACTGTTTGATGTGCTGCTGGATTTTCAAATTAAAAACTAATATTTTCTTTTCATTTCATTTCATTTCGAGCCTATTCCTTTCAACTCAGGGACCGAGTCGATAGGTGGAGGACGGGCAGAGAGACAAACAGAAACAAGATTAAAATGCATATTGATCTCACAACCCAATCAAACATAAACAAAAGGCGCATGGTTCCCTGCACAGACAGATGTACTGTATGGAGAGGAACAACTCACTATGCTAGAACATTCTGACTGTATGTAGAGGAGTCACTCTCTATGCTAGAATATTCTGACTGACATACACAGTTGTAAGTCCAGCCAACACAGAATACAATGATGTCAGAAGATCCTACACAAGGCATGTGGTTTGCTGACTATTGTTAGGATGAGATACACACCTGTATGTGACACAGTCTGATCATTTGGTCCACATGTCGGACAACCAATCAAAATGTTCAGACTTTTCTCTTGAAAGACAAAACTACGTTTCAACGTTGTTGAGAATCACAACACAACCTCGCTAGTCGAGCCAAAACACCACAAGCAATGGATTGGGTGAGTAATCACTACTTAACTGAAATGTGAGACCTTTTTAGGCCTTATAGATTGGATTGCTGGATTTTAGACTCTAAGACTTTTTAAGACCAGCGCGGGAACCCTGCTCACGGTGAAACGAACACGCTCCGCTCCCTCAACAGGAAGCCAGCCAGCCTCTCTTTCATCATCCTCCTCTCTCCAGCGAAGACCTTGTGAGGTGACCCAGCACGTCATGTGACCTGGCCCAGGGCTCGTACCTGCGTGTTGCCAGGGAGGTGAGAGCGTTCGATCTGATGAATGAGGAGGCGGTGATGGGAGGCCCGTGGAGGCGGCCTAGCAAGGTCACGGTAGTCTGGGAGCTGGACTGTGTCTCTCATCAGGAGCAGGACCTCTCCTACCTCCATCAGATGGAGGTGGACTGTGTCTCTCATCAGGAGCAGGACCTCTCCTACCTCCATCAGATGGAGGTGGACTGTGTCTCTCATCAGGAGCAGGACCTCTCCTACCTCTGTCAGATGGAGCTGGACTGTGTCTCATCAGGAGCAGGACCTCTCCCACCTCTGTCAGATGGAGCTGGACTGTGTCTCATCAGGAGCAGGACCTCTCCTACCTCCATCAGATGGAGGTGGACTGTGTCTCATCAGGAGCAGGACCTCTCCCACCTCTGTCAGATGGAGCTGGACTGTGTCTCATCAGGAGCAGGACCTCTCCTACCTCCATCAGATGGAGCTGGACTGTGTCTCATCAGGAGCAGGACCTCTCCTACCTCCATCAGATGGAGGTGGACTGTGTCTCATCAGGAGCAGGACCTCCCCTACCTCTGTCAGATGGAGCTGGACTGTGTCTCATCAGGAGCAGGACCTCTCCTACCTCTGTCAGATGGAGGTGGACTGTGTCTCATCAGGAGCAGGACCTCTCCTACCTCTGTCAGATGGAGCTGGACTGTGTCTCATCAGGAGCAGGACCTCTGCTGCCCTGGCCAGGGGCCTTACGAACGCGGTCTGTACTATGTACGAATACTGTATGGCTATTGGCTAGGTCATGTTCTATACTGAACTGTACCGTATGGCTATTGACTAGGTCATGTTCTATACTGGACAGTATGTCATGTAGATCATGTTCTATTCATTTGCATTTGCACCTAATTCGATTCCATCCAAGAGCAGGTATTGATTGCCGTTTGTGTGTGTGTGTGTGTGTGTGTGTGTGTGCGCCTGTCTGTCTGTGTGTGTCTGTCTGTCTGTCTGTGTGTGCGTGCGTGCGTGCGTCTGTCTGTGTGTGTGTGTGTGTGTGTGTGTGCGTGCGTCTGTCTGTGTGTGTCTGTGTGCATGTGTGTGTGTGCAGGCAGCTTGGAGGGTGGTGTGTGTGTATGCGTGCGTCTGTGTGAGTGCGTGTGTGTGTGTGTGTGTGCAGGCAGCTTGGAGGGTGGTGTGTGTGTGTGTGTGTGTGTGTGTGTGAGTGCAGGCAGCCTGGAGGGTAGTGTGAGTGCGTCTGTCTGTGCGTGTGTGTGTGTGCGTGTGTATGTGTGTGTGCGTGCGCGTGCGTCTTTCTGTATGTGTGTGTGCGCGAGTGTGTGTGTGTGTGTGTGTGATGGCAGCAGCCCATAAGGGTGCAGAGGCCGGTTGACCTGCAGGTCACAGCAGCACTCACCCAGACTCACATCTGAAGACGGCCGCGATCAAAATGTCATTATTCTCCCGGCCCGGCCGCCAGCCAGAGACAGACCCACAGCCAAGGCCAGGCTGCCCCAGATTGGCTCCACAGATGTATGCAGGTGTGAGGACTTTCAGAACAATGCCCTTTTGTCAGTTCCTACAGCAGAGACGAGCGTTGCAGGGAACAACAGGGAAATGTCAGCGATCAATCACAACCACACAATCTGAATGTAAAGGAAAATACATTACTGTTCTAGAAGGTGATAGAAATACGAGATGGATTGACCTATTAGAGGTCCCTGGGACAAGAAAGGGGGGATGACTCATTTGCTTCAGCGAGTCAGTTTTAGGCAGAGAAGAGGAACTGTGACTATTCATCCATGGAAAATTAAACATATCCCTGAGGAGACGTGACATAATATGCAGAGAAGATTGTGTTTAATTTTTCTCCCCCAAACGCTGCAACTGCAACAACTTCTTCTAGTTTCATTTGTTTGGCTTTATATATAAATAAAATAAAATGATACTCGGGGCAGTTGAACATTTATTCACAGCATTTAGGGAACAAGCATAAGCCGTAGATAATAATAATAATAATAATACATTAGACTTATATAGCGCTTTTCTAGACACTCAAAGACGCTTTACAAACTGAAAAGATCGAGCAGTAAAATAAAAATAAACCAAAAAAATTGATAAAAGAAAGTATTGGGGGTCTAATTGATTTTTAGATTAATCTAAATCTAAGTGTCTTTGTAGGACAATCTACTCTGTATACTGCAATTACACCTAGATTTCGGGCGAACGTAGATGATAACAGTACAGGTTCAGATCCTTGGGCCTATTTTACCTACTAGTAGAGCCGCCTTGGGGGCCCCTTTTTAGAATGTAAATCTGCGATTTACACACAGAGATCACTAGAGGGCGCTTCTTTTTTTAGCCTGCCTCCTACACAGAAAAACTGCAAAACAGCTTAATACTATCTTATCCTGAAGGGATGTTGAAAATGTAAGGATACTGGGTGGTAGAACGCACATATCTAGGAGAAGTCATGAAAGGAGGGTCCTGAAATTTGATTGAGTGCAAAGATATTTAAAAAAAACTCACAGGGGTCAAAATAACCTCCTCATGGCTGTTCTAGATGATAACAGTACAGAGCTCTTGAACAAAGCCTTTGTGTGTCGGCCTGTTGGAGCCCAGGTTCAGATCCTCAGGCGGCAGAGAGCCCTGCGTGTGGCTGGCTGCACATACCAAAGCTAGCTGGGGACGACTGTTTGGCTCAGCTCTTTACTTCATTAATGCACATGAACTGCTTCCAGGCACCCTTGTCAATGCTAATGAGCATATTAGTTTGCTCTGGGGTCAGAGCCGCTATCTTTTCATCAAGTTAATGTTGGAGAACATCGGAGAGAGAGAGAGAGAGGCAGCACTCTCAGCAGGGGAGGGCAGGGGAGAGGGGAAGGCGGTGTGTTTGTGGGCCTCTCGATTCCAGGCTAAAACAGTCTGCTGAAGACCTACAGAACTTACATCTTTTGTATGTTAAATAGCCTACTTTCTTTTTCTTTTTCTTTTTTTGGGGGGCCCGCCACCAGACTTGGACTTTTTTACAGATACGTATGTATGGATGAGAGAGGTTCCAGTAGTTCTATGTATGTACAGATGCGTATGTAAGGTCCGGTGCTTTTCTGTGTCTGTGAAACACTGAGATTGGGGGATCGGGGCGGCTGTGGTTCAGGAGGTAGAGGCTGTGTCTCAGGAGGTAGAGCCGCCGTTCGATCGCGGTTGGCAGATCGGCGGTTCGAGCCCCGGCTGGCCACACTCGAAGGAAGTGTCCTTGGGCAAGACACTGAACCCCAAATTGCTCCCAGTTGAGATTGAGATTGAGATTGAGCCTACCGGCGCCTTGCATGGTAGCTTGCATGGTAGCTTGCCTACCTCGCCATTGGTGTGTGAATGTGTGCGTGAATGGGTGAATGAGAGGCCGTTGTAAAGCGCTTTGGATAAAGGCGCTATATAAGTGCAGTCCAGGTGTGTTCCGTCACATCATTGTGACATCATAAGAGAGCTGTCGATGTCTAGTACCATTTACCATTTACCCTTGATTGTGATTAGAATGTAAAAATCACATCTCCCTCTGCCCTTTAGTGAGACAGTAGGTAGTATGCCCTCTGTAATTAGCCATGCACAGCTCATTAACATAGAGCGTGGGTTGCATAATCTTTTTAGCACACCTAGCTATCTTTGTCTTTTAAAAAAAATAATCAAAATGAGCAGCCTCCCCTGCTGAATTTGAGGAATAATTTATGCCCCTCCTGTGCTCTTAACTGAGCAAATTGAGTCAATCTACTTTGCATTATTTATGGCATACATCTAATCAGCGAGCAGAATTCCAATCTTATTTTTGGGGTGTGTTTCCTTTGTTGATAAATAGACTGTAGATGTTAGAACCATAATTATGAATATTGACGATAGCAATTAAGCGGCCGTTGTTAGCTGAATCACAGTAGTGGTTCTGAATAATTCTGCTACTACACAGTACTTGTAGCAGACTGTACCTTCTCTGCAAGGAAAGGGTCTTTGGAAATGTCTGTAATTGTCTGTTATGTTTTGTTTTTAAAAAATGCTGGTCGAGAGAGGACGCTGGCGTTGCTTGTTCGCCACTTCTCTGCCCGAAATCTAAGTGTAATTGCAGCATACAGAGTAGATTGTCCTAAAAAGACACTTAATTAATTAGACCCCTATACTTTCTTTTATCTATTTATTTCTTTTTATTTTACTACTCGATCTTTTCAGTTTGTAAATCGTCTTTGAGTGTCTATAAAAGCGCTATATAAGTCTAATGTATTATTATTATTATTATTATTATTATTATTATTATTATTATTTATTATATGTTTTCCACAACCAATGTCTTCAGGTATGGGAGAGGGCGTTAGCAGATGCTGTGTTAGCCGTACCTGTTAAGGTAACCTGCAGCCTGCATCACTCTTACAGTCCCAGGTCAACTCTGTTACGAGTTGACGGACGAGTCCCCATTTTGTTACGACTTGGCTCTGGGCCATAACAAAAAACACACACCATATAAACGGAATATAATCAAGAATTGAATAAAGATAGCATAGGCAAAACTATACAATAATTCAATGGGGTATGATAATCAGTATGAAGTATGGTGTGGAGGGTGTTGTATGGTGTAAAATAACATAACAGAAATATAATGGCGCTGGTGGAGAGAGAGAGCTGGTCTACTAACAGGCCTATCTAAAGGAGCTGGTCTACTAACAGGCCTATCTAAAGGAGCTGGTCTACTAACAGGCCTATCTAAAGGAGCTGGTCTACTAACAGGCCTATCTAAAGGAGCTGGTCTACTAACAGGCCTATCTAAAGGAGTTGTTCGTAAGCTGCAGCTCATCCAAAACGCAGCTGCTAGGGTCCTAACAAAAAACAAAGAAGTTTGAACACATTGCACCAATCCTGAGATCTCCACACTGGGCTACCAGTCTCTCAGAGAATGGAGGGCTTGGCTGGCCATGGGTGTAGCAATCAGCAACATATATTTCGGGGACTAATTGTCACCAGAGGGTGTTACTGTAATGTGCATATATCACAGGGTCTCTAATCTAGAACCTCTTCCTCTCTGTTCAACACCTTGTGTCTAACAGAGGTGACACCATTATTTCGAGGGAGAAAACAACTTCAACACCCCCCAAAAAAGTGGTGGTGAGTGGTGTGCAAGAGTGCAAAAGTAGATAAGGGGAGGTGGGGGGGTGAAGAGAGGGAGGGGAGGGGGTGAAGAGAGGGAGGGGAGGGGGTGAAGAGAGGAAGGGGGGGTGAAGAGAGGGAGGGGGGGTGAAGAGAGGGAGGGGGGGGTGAAGAGAGGGAGGGGGGGGGTGAAGAAAGGGAGGGAGGGGGGGTGAAGAGAGGGAGGGGGGGGGTGAAGAGAGGGAGGGAGGGGGGGGGTGAAGAGAGGGAGGGAGGGGGGGGGTGAAGAGAGGGAGGGGGGGGGGTGAAGAGAGGGAGGGAGGGGGGGGGTGAAGAGAGGGAGGGAGGGGGGGGTGAAGAGAGGGAGGGAGGGGGGGGTGAAGAGAGGGAGGGAGGGGGGGGTGAAGAGAGGGAGGGAGGGGGGGGTGAAGAGAGGGAGGGAGGGGGGGTGAAGAGAGGGAGGGGGGGTGAAGAGAGGGAGGGAGGGGGGGGGGGGTGAAGAGAGGGAGGGGAGGGGTGAGAAGAGAGGGAGGTAGAGATGATAGATGAGGTGTCAGGGTGTATGAATCTGGCTGAGATCAGAGGAATCCATCCCAGCTGTCTGTCTGTGTGGAGTGGATGATTTCAAAAGTGGCAGTTGGACCCTGGGCAAGCGCCGAGACCGAGCCTGGGGGTCAAGTGAACCGCCGGGGTCACAGCTGGGTCCTCTGTGCTGGGCGAGAGATAAGGACAGGCAGCTTACGCAGCACCTTGTCGCCAAGGCCTCTCGCTCACAGGCTCTGGGACCAGCAGAGAGCTGATCCATCAAACCAGGAGGAGGCGGCGCTGTGGGTCGTCCACCCTGGCCAGCAGAACCTGCAGCGCGCTTCTTGAACCTGGCTAAAGCTAAAGCAACACTCACAACTGTGTTTGTTTGTAGGGAATTACTGTGAGTACTGGAGGCATGGATTCATGTGAGAGAGACTGTGGATGTATGCGAGAGGAGAGGGACTGGGATGAGAGAGCGTCTGTGATATGTGACACGTTCTAATGCTTTGGTGCTCATGTCGGGATCTGATGCAATGATCTGACGTTTCTTTCGAAAAATGTTAATACATTTCCGCGTTGTTGAAAATCAACGACACATCGCTAGTCAACTAACACTGCTTGTTTTGTGAGCCTGCTAACAATGTAAAGTAGTGTTGTAGTTAACTAGGTAGCAATGTAAAGTAGTGTTCTAGTTAACTAGGTAACAATGTAAAGTAGTGTTCTAGTTAACTAGGTAACAATGTAAAGTAGTGTTGTAGTTAACTAGGTAACAATGTAAAGTAGTGTTCTAGTTAACTAGGTAACAATGTAAAGTAGTGTTCTAGTTAACTAGGTAACAATGTAAAGTAGTGTTCTAGTTAACTAGGTAACAATGTAAAGTAGTGTTGTAGTTAACTAGGTAACAATGTAAAGTAGTGTTCTAGTTAACTAGGTAACAATGTAAAGTAGTGTTCTAGTTAACTAGGTAGCAGTGGGGATTACTCACCCAATCCATTGCGTTGTTGCAGTGTTTTGGCTTAACTAGCGAGTTTGTGTTGTGATTCTCAACAACGTTGAAACGTCTGTGTTTAAAAAAAAAAAGTCTGAACATTTTGATTGGTTGCCGACATGCGGCCCAAACGATCGTGTCACAAATGGTTGTGTGTTTTAATAGAGGTTGTGATGCTTTAGAACATATGTTCGCTGGGTCTTTTTGTACTGAGAGTGAAACACGTTCTGTCAGAAGCTGAATTAAGATAATTCCATTCAGTGAGCGGCCGTCTCAGTAAATCAAATCAAATCAAATCAAATGTTATTTGTATAGCGCATTTCTTACAAGATGCAACTCAATGCGCTTCACACAATGAACATTTTCAGTCAATCAGTCAATCAATCAATCAATACTGACAGAGCCGCGAGCAGGCAAAAGTAAAAACCTGTACACTATGTAGCCAGGAAAATTCCCTTGCAGCCCTCTACACATAGAGCGACTACTAGCCAGTTTGCCTACCAGCACCCAGCGGTGGGCCCCCACACCCCCCCCCGGGGAGCCCCCGCCGCCCCACACACCCAGCCCGCCCCACCACCAGCACACCCGGCCCAGCCAAGCAAGCACAGACCAAAGAGGCCCCGCACAAGGACGGCCGAGCAGGTGCCCCGGCGGCGGAACAGACCAGGCACACGGGGCAGCCGGGGGCCCCCAAGGGGAGGCCAAGGACCACCGGCACAAAGCAAGCAAGCAAGGGCGAAAAACCTGTACACCATGTATCCAGGAAAAGTTCCTTGCATATTATCGGCGTACAACATACTGTGAAGATGTGCAGGGGAATAAGATTGTATTTTTCTGTAACCAGAGGCTGTTTAAGACAACCAGAGGCTGTTTAAGACAACCAGAGGCTGTAGACAGTTTCTAGCTTTCCAACTGTAATGAATTGTATGGGATTGTTGCCAGTGGTGTAGTCTAGTTCAGTGGTGAAGTCTAGTTCAGTGGTGTAGTCTAGTTCAGTGGTGTAGTCTAGTTTTTTCTAGTGATTTTTCCCTCCCAGCCTCATATTTGATTTGATTTTTATTTTATTTTATTTGATCTTTATTTATCTCGAATATTTCAACCATAAAAACACACACATTTGTAATAACAAAAAATAACAATTTTTAAAAATATATATATATAACTGTTATACATCTTTGTTTTGCATTCGTTCTAATCTTTGTTTTCATAAACATACATATTCCTCTGAGTTCGTAATCACTCTGTCTAACTTTAAATAGTCTCTGGATACAGTCTGGAAGCATCTTATTTTTTACTTTATACATTACTTGTGCCATTTTGAAGTCCACCAATTCTTGAAATTTGAGATCATAGGTGTTTATAAATAATTTGTTAGTTGGTTCTTGATAGGCAGCTCTGTTTATAATTCGTATAGCTCTTTTCTGTAGTAAATACATTGGATTTGTGATTGTTTTGTATGTGTTTCCCCACATGTCCACACAGTAAGTTATGTATGGAACTATTAGAGAACGTTCCAATATGTGTAATGAATTTGGATTAAGTATGTCTTTTGTTTTATGCAGTATTGCAATAGACTTTGATATTTTAGTCTTTAAGTCGTTTATGTGTGTTTTCCAACATAGTTTGTGGTCTATAACAACTCCCAAAAATGTGTTTTCATAAACGCTTTCAATTTCAACATTATCTATCTTGATTTGTACTTGACTATTAATTTTTCGATTTCCAAATATCATAAGTTTAGTTTTTTCTAAGTTCAATGACAACTTGTTTGTGTCAAACCATCGTTTTATAGTTTTTAGTTCCGTTTCCACTGTATCCAGAAGCTGCTCCAAATCTTTGCCAGAACAAAATAAATGCGTATTGTCTGCAAACAAAACAAAATTAAACAACCTGGACACATTGCAAATATCATTGATGTACAAAATAAACAGCTTTGGACCCAGCACTGAACCTTGTGGGACCCCACATGTGACCCTTAGCAGTTCAGATGTATCATTGTTTATTTGTACATACTGGTGTCTATTATCAAGATAGTTTCTAATCCATAAATTTGCTATCCCTCTAATGCCATATCTATCAAGTTTTCTTATTAATAATATATGATCAATAGTATCAAATGCCTTCTTTAGATCTATGAATATCCCTACAGTATAATCTTTACTTTCAATTTTTGTGGATTCCATCACTGCCATTGTATTGGATCGATTTGCTCTAAATCCAAATTGATGGTCACTCAGTAGGTTTTGTTTTTCTATAAAATCGTCCAGTCTTACTACAAAAAGTGTTTCTAATATTTTTGAAAACCGAGGAAGGAGAGAAATTGGTCTATAGTTGGAAAAACTGTGCTTGTTTCCATTTTTGTAGATAGGAATGACCTTTGCTATTTTCATTTGGTTGGGAAATATGCCGGTTTGAAATGATTGATTACAGATATGAGTCAGTGGCTTTGCAATATATTCTATAATATTTTTTACTAGTCTCATATCTATGTCATAACAATCTGTAGATTTTTTATTCTTAAATTTGGTTACCACATCAATCAGTTCCTTCTCTTCAATTCTCTTCAGAAATATGGTGTTGGAGTTTATATCAATAATATCTTCGTCTACACCGTCCTTCGTTATTGGGTCCACAATTTCATTTGCTTAAGTTATAGCCAACATTGACAAAGTAATCATTAAACTCATCGACAATCTCTTTTGGTTTAGTTATGTTTAGTTTATCTTTATTAAAGTAATTTGGATAGTCAGATTTTTTTGTACCCTTTTTAATTATGCTGTTTAGCACTTTCCATGTACCTTGTGTATTACTTCTGTGTTGTTCCAATAGTTTATTATTCCTTTTTATTGTATCTCATTATACTAGTTAATTTATTTCTGTAAGTTTTGTATTTATTTTCTGCTACCTTTGATCTGTCCTTTAAGAACTGTTAATATAGTATATTTTTCTTTTTGCATGCATTTTCTAGTCCTCTCGTAATCCAGGGCTTGTCTTCATATTTGTGTTTTCTCTGTTTTTGTAGTGGACAGTGTACAGAGAAATTCATCATAAGCTTTGTTTGGATTATTGTTTGAAATGACCCTATGCCAGCTTTGCTTCCTTAAATCTCCCTTCACAGCCTCTATAGCTTCTGATGTTCTGTTACGAGTCCATTTCTGAGTTTCGGAATTTCTATGAGGTTTAACCTTGGTACAGTTCTGTATGGTTGCAAAAACAGGAAGGTGGTCACTTATGTCATTTAATAGCATTCCACTTACTATTTTACTCCCAATTTCATTGGTAAAAATGTTATCTATTAAAGTAGCACTGTTACTTGTTATTCTAGTTGGTTTTAAGATTGTAGGAAATAGACTTATACTGTACATTGTGTCCATGAAGTCTCTAATTTGTTTGTGTTCATTTGGGTTCAACAAATCTATATTTAAGTCCCCACATACAAATACCATCTTTCTGTCATTTAGTTTATCATACATATCAACCATCATATCTTTGAATGTGTCAAGACAGGATCCTGGAGTTCTATATACACAGCTTATTAGTATGCTCTTAGATTTCTCCATATTTATTTCTACAGTGACACAATCCATGATGTTTTCTATTGTTATTGACATTTTTTTTTTTTACTATTTTACAGTCAAAGTCATTATTTACATACAAGGCAACTCCTCCTCCCGTCTTGTTTGTTCTGTTGGTGGTAAATAGTTCATAGTCCTCAAGTTCCACATCGGCTTCTTTCTCTTTACTGAGCCATGTCTCCGATACAGCAATAATGCTGAACTTGGTGAACTGTCTCAAATAGTCCTTAGTTTTCATAAAGTTTCTATAAAGACTTCTACTGTTGAAGTGTATTATTGATAAATTACCATCCATTATTATATTACTTTTGAATTGTTCCTCTGTGTAGTATTCACAGTTGCAGTTATTATTGTTGTAGAAGTGGTTCTCTGGGTCGATGTTGTTCTCAATGTCATACATGTTGTGCTCTGTAAAGTCAAAGGTTTTCAAATTCAACTCTTCATAGTTTTTAGGTGCAGCTGGATTATAATCCACGCAGTCCAGTGATCCCATTTCTCCAAACTCATCATCATTTATGTCATTGAGTGGAAAGGAATAATCCTCGTCCGTTCCCATTATGGCAGTCAGTCATTGTATGTTCAAGTATTCCCACTCAAATTTGAAAAATTCGTCATAGATGCCACTGTCGGTATTTAACTCAAAAAGATTGAACACTAGAGAATCTATTGCCGAGGGGACAGTCCCCCCATCTTTTGTGACATGTAAGTCACTGGTAGACATCAAGTGCAGTTAGTTGTTTGCGTTGAAAATAATTGGTAGAAGTAGAAAAAATTAACAAAGAATACATTAGTTAGTTGATTGTCTACCTGGATGCTGTACTCTGTAGAGTAGGGGCCAGTAGGCCTAATTCCAACCAGAAACAGGTTATCTTCATTGGCAGGCTCAGTCGTTCGCTGGTAAACAATTACTTCACAGTAGACCACTTGAAGTCCAGCAGGTATATGTTTGTCCATTTGCATGTTGGTCATCTTACTGCAGGGGTATTCAATTACAAATTCGGTTGGGCCAGATTTGAAAACCAATACATTTTGCTGGGCCAGACATTTTCAGCGGCCAGTAGCCTAGGCACCAGGTAATGACACATTTCAAACCAACACAAATGAATGTAGGCCTAATGACATACAAGCTGTTTATTTATAGTTTTCCTTTTAAATTAGGTAACATCTGACACAGGCACGTCAAAAAGACTTGACTGAACACAGTAAAAGAGCTGTAATTGTCTGTTCCACAAGATCAATCACAGTTTTGTCTCTGCCTTGTAGCCCCACATTTAGGTCATTCATGAATATGTCGCTCAGAAAGCAGACATCAGCCATGAAGTTGTCGTCCAGTATGCGATTCAAGTGTGTTTCTGCCTTCGTTTGCTTGCTGCTGCGGAGGAAAGTTGTAATCTCCTCTCTGAAATCACAGAAACGCTCCAGTGCCTTGCCTTTGGACAGCCACCTGACGTCGTTATGCAAAAGCAGCTCGTGGTGCTCAGCAGACATTTCTGACAGCAGCTTGCGGAATAAGCGATGTTAGAGGCTCGAAGTGGAGCGAATGAAATTAATTGTAGCCATTATCCATTGTTGTTTTAAGCTCCCCGCTTAGTTTGTTTAGAGTGTTATATTCACGTTCTGTAGGCTACTATTGTAGACATTTCTGCATGAATTTCTGAACACTTGCGAAATACGTTTTTCTCTGCTTTTATGGCTGGGCCAATCGGGGGTCGCGTCTGGGCCGCATGCGGCCCCCGGGCCGCTAATTGAATAGGCCTGTCTTACTGTAATCCATACGTTGAGTCATCTGTAGGTCTTTTAGATCTCTCACCATCAGCGCTTTAGCCTCTTCAGGTGCTCCGTTCAACCTAATCCATACTTTACAGTTCCTTGTCCATGTTGCTTGGATCTTGTTTTGTTTTTTCATGATTCGTGCATTTCTTGCGATGTCGGCATTTTTTCTGGTGAGGTGCTCGTTCAGGTAAACACCCGTGCCCCTCAGCTTTCTGGCCTGCTTCAGGAGTTCGATTTTGTGTTTCCTGTTACCAAACCGAATTATGATTCTTGGCTCATCTTTGATGTTTCTTCGGGGGAGAGGGTGGCAAGCCACGATGTTGTTGCTTTGGAGGTCCATGTCTTTGCTTTCGAAGAATTGGATGACCTGATTTTCCAGCGAATTCAGTTCGCTTGGTGGGGAATCCTCATCCTGTTTGTTGTTGGCCGCGGCCGCGGCATAGGATCGGTGGGATGTTTTCAATCCGCTGATAATCAAGTCTTCTAAACGTGAGTACTGTTCCATGTCATCCACTCTCGTCTTGTTGTTTGATTATGGTTTTTAGCTGACGCACCTCTCCCATTAGCTCAAGTAGAGTGGATTGTTGCTTTACTACTGTGCTGATCTCTTGCGACATGAAGTTCAAAGATTTTTTGATCTCGTCTAAATCTTCATCGTGCGTTGTAGTTTGCACTTTTTTAGGAGCCATTTCGCTTTCAAATTAAGCGAGATGGGTTAGGATTAGTGTTTGATAACCTTCCACTTCAACCCGAGACGTGCGGTCTGACGGGTAGGGGTAAGAATGAGCAGATGTGTAACCAGACATCAGTGGAACACAGAGAGAGACCAGCATTCATAGATACATCAGAGAAACAGGAGAGAGACCAGCATTCATAGAGACATCAGAGGAACACAGAGAGAGACCAGCATTCATAGAGACATCAGAGGAACAGGAGAGACCAGCATTCATAGAGACATCAGAGGAACAGGAGAGAGACCAGCATTCATAGAGACATCAGAGGAACACAGGGAGAGACCAACATTCATAGAGACATCAGAGGAACAGAGAGAGACCAGCATTCATAGAGACATCAGAGGAACACAGGGAGAGACCAGCATTCATAGAGACATCAGAGGAACACAGGGAGAGACCAGCATTCATAGAGACATCAGAGGAACAGGGAGAGACCAGCATTCATAGAGACATCAGAGGAACACAGGGAGAGACCAACATTCATAGAGACATCAGAGGAACAGAGAGAGACCAGCATTCATAGAGACATCAGAGGAACACAGGGAGAGACCAGCATTCATAGAGACATCAGAGGAACACAGAGAGAGACCAGCATTCATAGAGAAATCAGAGGAACACAGAGAGAGACCAGCATTCATAGAGACATCAGAGGAACAGGAGAGACCAGCATTCATAGAGACATCAGAGGAACAGGAGAGAGACCAGCATTCATAGAGACATCAGAGGAACACAGAGAGAGACCAGCATTCATAGAGACATCAGAGGAACAGGAGAGACCAGCATTCATAGAGACATCAGAGGAACAGAGAGAGAGACCAGCATTCATAGAGACATCAGAGGAACAGAGAGAGATCAGAATTCATAGAGACATCAGAGGAACAGAGAGAGATCAGAATTCATAGAGACATCAGAGGAACAGGGAGAGACCAGCATTCATAGAGACATCAGAGGAACAGGGAGAGACCAGCATTCATAGAGACATCAGAGGAACAGAGAGAGACCAGCATTCATAGAGACATCAGAGGAACACAGGGAGAGACCAGCATTCATAGACATCAGATGAACACAGGGAGAGACCAGCATTCATAGAGACATCAGAGGAACAGGGAGAGACCAGCATTCATAGAGACATCAGAGGAACAGGGAGAGACCAGCATCCATAGAGACATCAGAGGAACAGGGAGAGACCAGTATTCATAGAGACATCAGAGGAACACAGAGAGATCAGAATTCATAGAGACATCAGAGGAACAGAGAGAGACCAGCATTCATAGAGACATCAGAGGAACAGGGAGAGACCAGCATTCATAGAGACATCAGAGGAACACAGGGAGAGACCAGCATTCATAGAGACATCAGAGGAACACAGGGAGAGACCAGCATTCATAGAGATATCAGAGGGACACAGGGAGAGACCAGCATTCATAGAGACATCAGAGGAACAGGAGAGACCAGCATTCATAGAGACATCAGAGGAACAGAGAGAGACCAGCATTCATAGAGACATCAGAGGAACACAGGGAGAGACCAGCATTCATAGAGACATCAGAGGAACAGGGAGAGACCAGCATTCATAGAGACATCAGAGGAACACAGGGAGAGACCAGCATTCATAGACATCAGATGAACACAGGGAGAGACCAGCATTCATAGAGACATCAGAGGAACAGGGAGAGACCAGCATTCATAGAGACATCAGAGGAACAGGGAGAGACCAGCATTCATAGAGACATCAGAGGAACACAGGGAGAGACCAGCATCCATAGAGACATCAGAGGAACAGGAGAGAGACCAGCATTCATAGAGACATCAGAGGAACAGGAGAGAGACCAGCATTCATAGAGACATCAGAGCAGCTTTTGATCTCGGCCTAAGTGACAGGTGAGTGACAGGTGATATGACGTGTTTACAGCATGTAGAGATGTAGCATAGAAATGTCTACTGTAGGTGTCCCTGACCACGTCCTGTGTGTGTGTGTGTGTGTGTGGGGGGGGGGGGGGTTGGGGTTGGGGTTAGGGTTGGGGGGGGGGCTACCCACCTGTAATTTGGCTGTATGCTTGGCCGATGTTGGTGATGACGTTCTTGTAGATCAGGGTGGTTTCAGTATTGAAGGGTCCCACACTTCCTGAACCCAAGCCAGCAGAGAAGGCCACCTTCGGTCTGTCTGTCGACACAGGGGAGTCAACTCAGTTCAGAATCAAATCAAACTTTATTCATACAGCACACGTCAAACACAGACGAACAGATCAGAACAGAGGAAGAAAATAAAAAACACCAGATAAACATAAGAAAGGAGGATAATATTCCAACAGTAAGAACAAGTGAGGACTGTAGAGGCTAACGGCAGGTAAGAAATAAAATAAAATCAGATTGGATGATAAATAAATACAATATATTTTGTTATTTTAAAATCAGTGGAAATAACGTGAAGAGATACACTAATGAGTCATCAATGGAAACCAGGATACAACACTAAATGACAAGTCACATACATGTAGCGTGTTCAAATAAACATGCCCTCATTAATCCAACATAACATTACAACCAGTACTCAAGTTGTAAAAGAAAATCAGGGGGGATGGTGGATATTATCATATGGCGACAATTTTAGAATCCCCACAGCGTCAGTGACTTCAGCGTCAGTGACTTGGTGGTAAAAATGTCATTGCATGTGTGCGTGCCCCCCCCCCCCCCCCCTCGCCCACAGTATTTTACTCAATATGCGCAAAACTAAATGTTGAAATAGCAGTAATACCACGTTCATTGATAAAATGACATAAGGGATGGAAAGGGGGGATGATTTTTACCGTTTTTTGCCATCCCCCCTCCCCCCCTCATCCCTTCTCAACTCGAGTGCTGACAACAACTCTAAATATTGTTCCTGCTTCTCCACCTCCTCTGGACCCCATAGCTGACAGCTCTGCTGCTGGTGCTGAATTATGAGTAGAACAATATCTGCTGATCTTCCTCGGAATAAATAGTCATGTTTTATGTATCGGACATTACCTGCGTTCTCTCTCTCCAGCGCCTCCACCTTGTTCTTCTGGATCTGCAGTTCTGTCTTGGTGACTCTCAGCTCCTCTCGAAGAGTCGTCACCTCCTCCTCGCTGGCCGCCACTCTGGTCCCCATGGCTGACAGCTCTGCTGCTTGGGCTGGAGTTATAGGAACAAATCGTCACTCTCGTACAATGTCCTGTACTATTGTCATTTTTAAAAATCTTGAATTAGGCCTATTGTCTTATTGTCTTGTGCTGCAATGTCAGGAACCGAAGCTTAAGAATTTTACTCTCTTACACTTGTGTAATGTGACGTAAAAATAGAAACTTGAAATCGATACTCAAGGCTTTTCTGAACTGCCATCGTTATAACCAGCATCAGTCTTGATATCCATGAGTACGTTTCCATTACCTGCGTTGTTCACCTCCAGCTCCTCCACCTTGTTCTTCTGGATCTACAGTTCTGTCTTGGTGACTCTCAGCTCCTCCTCGCTGGCCGTCAGTCTGGTCCCCATGGCTGACAGCTCTGCTGCTTGGGCTGGAGTTATAGGAACAAATTGATACTCAAGATTTGGCTGGAGTTATAGGAACAAATCGTCACTTATGTCCTGTAATATTACCTGCGTTCTCCACCTCCATCCCCTCCACCTTGTTGTTGGTGAGCCGCAGCTCAAACCTCTGGTCATCTAGCAGGTTCTCACTGTCCCTCAGTCTGACCTCCACGTTCTTCAACTCCACTCTCTGCTCCACTACCATGTCCCTCAGCGACAGCAGCTCAGCCCAGAGGTCAGGGGTGGTGGTGATGGGGGTCTGGTCGGTCGTCTGTTTGTGGGTCGTCTCCGTAGCTTCAGTCTCCGTCTGCACCTCTCTCACCCTGCTCTCTCGCCCATCGTCGATGTGACCCTGTGGAGTGAGGTCAACAGGGTCATTGGGGTCAACGGGGTCACCTCCGCTCTCTCCCTGAGCCCCCGACAGGCAGAATAGTAACACCAGCAGAACCACAGAAACTCTCATTCTGAAACGATGTGGTCTGTGAGGCTCTGTCGCCCTCCTTATATACACACTGACACACACACACACACACGCACACACGCACACACACACGCACACACACACACACACACACACACACACACACAGTATTGTGAGCCACTGCATGAGAATTTAACATGTGTTTCTGACAGAATAACAGAAAAACACCAAGAACATCCTTATCAAAGCGGGAGCACTGCCAGTTGTGATCTAACCGCAGGTATCTAGAGGACTAGCAGGTATCTAGAGGACTAGCAGGTGAACTCAGGTGAACTGAAACACACAACATCTTGGATCAAAAGGAATAGTCCTTACTTTAAAAAAAGCAGTGTTGGGGACACAGATAGGTAGGTAGACAGGTAAACAGGTGGACAGGTATGCAGGTGGACAGGTAGACAGGTGGACAGGTAGGCAGGTGGACAGGTAGGCAGGTGGACAGGTAGGCAGGTGGACAGGTAGACAGATAGGTGGGCAGGTAGTCAGGTGGACAGGTAGGCAGGTGGACAGGTAGGCAGGTGGACAGGTAGACAGATAGGTGGGCAGACAGATAGACAGATAGACAGGTAGGCAGTCAAGGAGTAGGCAAAAGACAAGGACAGGTAAATTATCACAAATCATAAACCAGGAATTCTATCAATAAGGAGAATCGCTGGAGCGTTTGAGGAGAAGTACAAAGAGGAACTGGCCCAGAGACAGAGGACCACACAGACTAAACACACAGGGTAGGATGAACGGTAAACAGACTGACTTATATAGCGCCTTATTCCAAAGCGCTTTACAATGGCCTCTCATTCACCCATTCACACACACATTCACACACCAATGTCGGCCAAGCTACCATGCAAGGTGCCGGCCCGCTCATTTGGAGCAATTTGGGAGTTCAGTGTCTTGCCCGAGGACACCTCGACACGTGGCCAGCCAGGGAACGAACCGCCGACCTTGCAATCATTAGACGCCGGCTCTACCTCCTGAGACACAGCCTCTACCTTCTGAGACACAGCCTCTACCTCCTGAGCCACAGCCTCTACCTCCACCAGCCTCTACCTCCTGAGACACAGCCTCTACCTCCACTAGCCTCTACCTCCACCAGCCTCTACCTCCTGAGACACAGCCTCTACCTCCACCAGCCTCTACCTCCTGTGTTCTCTGAACGACAGTGCTGCACAATGCAATATGCCCTTCATAGTTACTGAGCATGTTGCATGTTGCCAACAACACGTCATTTCTTGCGACTTTGATCACAACATAGATGGAAATGTGTCTGACACGTCAACTGTTGTGATGTCCTGTTGGAGCGGGGAGGTAGCCTGGAAATATTTGCATCGTTTGAAACATGTCAGACACACAAACACACACACACACACACGCACGCACACACGCACTTACACACACACATTTTTGTAGGTGGGCAATTACAGTGGACGGCTTATCAGGCAGCGCAAATACATGATCAAATACATTATCAGCGGTGAAAATACACTTGATTACATGATATACTGTATTATAAATATAATTGTATTTGTTCCGTGTTGCATGACAATTCATTGATGATTACAGACAAAATTGAATGTAGGCTACTGCAATTACTTTGCTGCGGTAGCTATTTTTGTCCAGGGTAAAGCATGTAAATGGAAAGAGAATGGGACCTAGGATGCAACCCTGTGGGACCCCACATGAGAGACTGGCTGGGAGGAAGAGGAAGAGTTAGCTATGTAGACAGAGAAGCTTCTATAGCTGAGGTAGGATGTGAACCAGGTCAAGGCAGGGCCACCAACACCAACCCCATACTGGAGACGTCCAGTAGACCAACACCAACCCCATACTGGAGACGGTCCAGCAGACCAGCACCAACCCCATACTAGAGACGGGCCAGTAGACCAGCACCAACCCCATACTAGAGACGGGCCAGTAGACCAACACCAACCCCATACTGGAGACGGTCCAGTAGACCAACACCAACCCCATACTGGAGACGGTCCAGTAGACCAACACCAACCCCATACTGGAGACGGGCCAGTAGACCAACACCAACCCCATACTGGAGACGGTCCAGTAGGAGACCAACACCAACCCCATACTGGAGACGGTCCAGTAGGAGACCAATACCAACCCCATACTGGAGACGTCCAGTAGACCAACACCAACCCCATACTGGAGACAGGCCAGTAGACCAACACCAACCCCATACTGGAGACGGTCCAGTAGACCAACACCAACCCCATACTGGAGACGGTCCAGTAGACCAACACCAACCTCATACTGGAGACGGTCCAGTAGACCAACACCAACCCCATACTGGAGACGGTCCAGTAGACCAACACCAACCCCATACTGGAGACGGTCCAGTAGGAGACCAATACCAACCCCATACTGGAGACGTCCAGTAGACCAACACCAACCCCATACTGGAGACGGTCCAGTAGACCAACACCAACCCCATACTGGAGACAGGCCAGTAGACCAACACCAACCCCATACTGGAGACGGTCCAGTAGACCAACACCAACCCCATACTGGAGACGGTCCAGTAGACCAACACCAACCCCATACTGGAGACGGTCCAGTAGACCAACACCAACCCCATACTGGAGACGGGCCAGTAGGAGACCAACACCAACCCCATACTGAAGACAGTCCAGTAGACCAACACCAACCCCATACTGGAGACGTCCAGTAGACCAACACCAACCCCATACTGGAGACGGTCCAGTAGACCAACACCAACCCCATACTGAAGACAGTCCAGTAGACCAACACCAACCCCATACTGGAGACGGGCCAGTAGACCAACACCAACCCCATACTGGAGACGGTCCAGTAGACCAACACCAACCCCATACTGAAGACAGTCCAGTAGACCAACACCAACCCCATACTGGAGACGGTCCAGTAGACCAACACCAACCCCATACTGGAGACGGGCCAGTAGACCAACACCAACCCCATACTGGAGACGGGCCAGTAGACCAACACCAACCCCATACTGAGACGGTCCAGTAGACCAACACCAACCCCATACTGGAGACGGTCCAGTAGACCAACACCAACCCCATACTGGAGACGTCCAGTAGACCAACACCAACCCCATACTGGAGACGGTCCAGTAGACCAACACCAACCCCATACTGAGACGGTCCAGTAGACCAACACCAACCCCATACTGAGACGTCCAGTAGGAGACCAACACCAACCCCATACTGGAGACGGTCCAGTAGACCAACACCAACCCCATACTGGAGACGGTCCAGTAGACCAACACCAACCCCATACTGGAGACGTCCAGTAGACCAACACCAACCCCATACTGGAGACGGTCCAGTAGACCAACACCAACCCCATACTGAGACGGTCCAGTAGACCAACACCAACCCCATACTGAGACGGGCCAGTAGACCAACACCAACCCCATACTGAGACGTCCAGTAGACCAACACCAACCCCATACTGGAGACGTCCAGTAGACCAACACCAACCCCATACTGAGACGGTCCAGTAGACCAACACCAACCCCATACTGAGACGGTCCAGTAGACCAACACCAACCCCATACTGGAGACGGTCCAGCAGACCAGCACCAACCCCATACTAGAGACGGGCCAGTAGACCAGCACCAACCCATACTAGAGACGGGCCAGTAGACCAACACCAACCCCATACTGGAGACGGTCCAGTAGACCAACACCAACCCCATACTGGAGACGGTCCAGTAGACCAACACCAACCCCATACTGGAGACGGGCCAGTAGACCAACACCAACCCCATACTGGAGACGGTCCAGTAGGAGACCAACACCAACCCCATACTGGAGACGGTCCAGTAGGAGACCAATACCAACCCCATACTGGAGACGTCCAGTAGACCAACACCAACCCCATACTGGAGACAGACCAGTAGACCAACACCAACCCCATACTGGAGACGGTCCAGTAGACCAACACCAACCCCATACTGGAGACGGTCCAGTAGACCAACACCAACCTCATACTGGAGACGGTCCAGTAGACCAACACCAACCCCATACTGGAGACGGTCCAGTAGACCAACACCAACCCCATACTGGAGACGGTCCAGTAGGAGACCAATACCAACCCCATACTGGAGACGTCCAGTAGACCAACACCAACCCCATACTGGAGACGGTCCAGTAGACCAACACCAACCCCATACTGGAGACAGGCCAGTAGACCAACACCAACCCCATACTGGAGACGGTCCAGTAGACCAACACCAACCCCATACTGGAGACGGTCCAGTAGACCAACACCAACCCCATACTGGAGACGGTCCAGTAGACCAACACCAACCCCATACTGGAGACGGGCCAGTAGGAGACCAACACCAACCCCATACTGAAGACAGTCCAGTAGACCAACACCAACCCCATACTGGAGACGTCCAGTAGACCAACACCAACCCCATACTGGAGACGGTCCAGTAGACCAACACCAACCCCATACTGAAGACAGTCCAGTAGACCAACACCAACCCCATACTGGAGACGGGCCAGTAGACCAACACCAACCCCATACTGGAGACGGTCCAGTAGACCAACACCAACCCCATACTGAAGACAGTCCAGTAGACCAACACCAACCCCATACTGGAGACGGTCCAGTAGACCAACACCAACCCCATACTGGAGACGTCCAGTAGACCAACACCAACCCCATACTGAGACGTCCAGTAGACCAACACCAACCCCATACTGGAGACGGGCCAGTAGACCAACACCAACCCCATACTGGAGACGGGCCAGTAGACCAACACCAACCCCATACTGAGACGGTCCAGTAGACCAACACCAACCCCATACTGGAGACGGTCCAGTAGACCAACACCAACCCCATACTGGAGACGTCCAGTAGACCAACACCAACCCCATACTGGAGACGGTCCAGTAGACCAACACCAACCCCATACTGAGACGGTCCAGTAGACCAACACCAACCCCATACTGAGACGTCCAGTAGGAGACCAACACCAACCCCATACTGGAGACGGTCCAGTAGACCAACACCAACCCCATACTGGAGACGGTCCAGTAGACCAACACCAACCCCATACTGGAGACGTCCAGTAGACCAACACCAACCCCATACTGGAGACGGTCCAGTAGACCAACACCAACCCCATACTGAGACGGTCCAGTAGACCAACACCAACCCCATACTGAGACGTCCAGTAGACCAACACCAACCCCATACTGGAGACGTCCAGTAGACCAACACCAACCCCAAACTGAGACGGGCCAGTAGACCAACACCAACCCCAAACTGAGACGGGCCAGTAGACCAACACCAACCCCATACTGAGACGTCCAGTAGGAGGCTGTGATCTACTGTGTCCAACGCTGCTCTGAGGTCCAGAAGAATCAGCATGGCTCAGTCACCAGTCACCAGAGTCAGCCGAGAGGAGCAGGTCATTAGTCCCCTTCAACAGGGCAGACTCTGTGCTATGGCCAGCTCTAAAACCGGACTGGAATCTTTCCTATATGTTATTTTGGTCCAGGTAGGGCAACAATTGGCAGAGAATGACCTTTTCGAGAATGTTTGACTGGAATGAGAGTTTTGAGATTGGTCTGTGGTTGCTAGGTAATGTGGGGTCTAAATTGGGCTTTTTTAGGGCGTAAAGCAGGTTGGAACTGTGCCAGTGGCCAGAGAGCTGTTGATAACAGAGAGGATGCTGGGATCATCCTTCAGGAGAGCAGTGGGGGTGATATCAAGGGGGCAGGTTGTGGATTTCATGTATCAGTAACACTCACCAAGTACAAAGCAGGAGGGCAGATGATACAGTGAATCAAAAACAAAAAGTATTTAGTGATCCTAAAACTGTTGTTTGTTATACTGAGTGGGCTCCTCAACACTTAAACTTTCGTAATATGATTTAAAAACAGTAATAAAAAGATGTTTCGGTCATTTTCGCGACTTGACGATTCCCGACTTGTTTCCGATCTCTTTCACCAGACCCTTATGATACACGATTTAGCAGAGCGTAGTTTGCAGTCTGCTCAACTTTAGTCATCATCATCTCTATACCTCCTCCTCCTCTGCTATGAGAGGTTATGTTACGTTGCTGTAAAGTGGGTAGTATTACAAGTATGAGTATGAATACATGAGAACAGTATCGGGTATGAGTCAGTGTTGCCAACTCCTCTGTAATGGAAGTAGCTGTTGGCTCTCCCAAAAGTGGCTAGATGACGTAATCAGAAAAACGTGACCAGAAAAAGTAGCTAGATTTGTCGCTGGTCGCTTTTGACTAATTAAGTCACCAAGGGGGTCTGGAAAGTCGCCAGATATAGCGACAAAGTCGCCAAGTTGGCAACACTGGTATGAGTACTGGTATCGGTATTGGTGCATCCCTAGATCTATTAGGACACCATAAGAAAACCGAACATGTATTCTGTCAGTTTGTCACGTTAAGCCTATGGGCACTGAACTCTGTATTTGACACCAATAGCTTCAGACTTGTGGTTTAACCTCCTTTCCTATTCAACAGTCTGTTTATTTTGTATGTTTCTTTGAAACGATTAAACTGTTTAATTTGTTTGATACTCTATTCTCATTCTTCCAGTTTGCCTAACTGAGATGTTGTGAGACAGCTAAAGGTGTCACGACTCTGCATCCTAGACCCCTACCTCTGTTGATTGGCATACCTATCTGGCAATCAGCTCATCACTACAAACACCCTGCACCTGTTCCACGCCTGGTCGGTGCCATTCACAGTTCCGTGAGCTTAGAATTCTAAGGTTCTATCTCTGTTTATAATTCTAAGGTTCTATCTCCGTTTATAATTATAAGGTTCTATCTCCGTTTAGAATGATAAGGTTCTATCTCCGTTTAGGGCAGTTCAGAGATATTGAGCGTCAAAGTTTTTACATTCCATTATGTTTTTATTGAGGAGGAACCTTTGTATTTTATGAATTACTAACTCAAAGTAGTGAACAGCATTCACTTATTAACGCTAAGAAAAAGATAATTAAATTAAAATACAAGTAGCAGTACATTTGAGAGCTGCGTTTGCTTCAACCACCATATCTGCATCCAGCTCACACCAACGACAGTGTTATCGTCAGGGCAGAAGTCAGACTGAACCCTTGTTCTTCCTGTTCTCCAGAAGACACCTAACCTGCCTGACCCCTGCGTGTCTGATGGCCCACCTGACGTCTGACCCCTGCCTGACTGCTCAACCCCTGTCTGTCTGACTGCCTGTCTGACTACCCTTTGTGACAAAAAGTTCTCTTAACCTGGTCATGATTATGTCGTGCTGTTCATGTGCAGAGTAAACAACACTAGATAGAACAACACATAGATGTCGAGTCATGAACATCAGGTATCGTGCCGATTTCTTGTAACTAATGCATGGTCATAGCACATTGTAACTAATGCATGGTGTTGGGAATTTGTATTAAAATAACTAGAAGTGATAAATCATGTACTATGTGCTCATTTAAATAATATGTGAATGCGGTCAGTTGAGAACAATAGGAAGGTCACGCAAAGCCAAAAGAGAGGTTCTGTTTTTGAGCGACAAGAAGAAATACAAGCTCCTGACTAAAAGAACGTTTTATGATTCAAACTGCCTGTAAATTACTTATTTTTACCTATGTGCTAACAACCATTTTACACCAGCTGTTATAATATTCTATTTTTCTGTACTTTCATAACTAATGATTAATGATAAGTCTATTCTTCTAACTTGTAAATCGAATCCTAATATTACTGTGTAACTTCAACAGTTGTGTTTTCACAAGACATTCTGATAACAAGACATTCTGATAAGGACACTGACACAATGCTCTGCTCATACAAAGTACGATATCACCATGGGAACGAGACGCTAGCAGGACACTCAAGCTGATAACATACAGTACACTTTCGCACCCACACAGGAGGAATTGAAGGCCAATGCTAACGAGAAGACTTTCTGCAGCTGCAACGGATTTGTGCTGACACTTGGAAAACTACCAGATAGAGGGGGGGGGGGGGGGGCATCACCCAGCCCAAAATGTTTAATGAATTGGATAAAAGACTAGGTACGGAGGTGAGAGGGACTCTGGTTTGGTGGAGCTCCTGCAGTTAACTTGTTGACGGCTAGCTGAGACGGGCCTGCAGAGGTGAAACTAGATGAGACCACTTTTCCATGGAAATGAACTATTATTGCTTGCTGATGTGCTTGAATAAATATTATCTTAATGAACAGTTCAGTAGTGGTGCCTAATATTTGATTGGATCATATCATCTTAAGAAGTGATATCAAGGACGTCTCGTTGAGATTAAACGAACTCGCTTGTAAGTGACGACTCAATTAAATCGATTCTGGAGAAGTTGATCGCCTTACAATGGTCATAGCACATTGTAACTAATGCATGGTCATAGCACATTGTAACTAATGCATGGTCATAGCACATTGTAACTAATGCATGGTCATAGCATACTGTAACTAATGCATGGTCATAGCATAATGTAACTAATGCATGGTCATAGCATACTGTAACTAATGCATGGTCATAGCACATTGTAACTAATGCATGGTCATAGCACATTGTAACTAATGCATGGTCATAGCACATTGTAACTAATGCATGGTCATAGCATACTGTAACTAATGCATGGTTATAGTTATTGTAACTAATGCATGGTCATAGCACATTGTAACTAATGCATGGTCATAGCACATTGTAACTAATGCATGGTCATAGCATATTGTAACTAATGCATGGTCATAGCATATTGTAACTAATGCATGGTCATAGCATACTGTAACTAATGCATGGTTATAGCATATTGTAACTAATGCATGGTCATAGCATATTGGAATCATCTTAATGAAATCTAGGATCAGGTATGATGGAGTGTCTGTCACACACGGATGAGCCAATCATTATTAATCACATCATATTTGTTGGAGTCAGATATAACATGATGCTAGCGTGTGCTAGTAGTCGGTAATGTGATCACTACGTTTGTAGAGTCAGTTTATCATGTGCATAACCATCGGAAGTGCATTAGTGGATAAATGCACAGTTCTGTATTCCTACCCTAGCCAGTTCCTCTCTCTCTCTCTCTCTTTTTTTAATAAGTCTTCAGAATGTCAACACCTACAACGTTGGACTCCGCTGTGCACTGGAGCCTGGCCTGCCTCTCCTGCAGACCTGGAGCCTGGCCTGCCTCTCCTGCAGACCGCGGGCGTGATAGATGGAGGGATTAGGATGGAGGGAAGGTAAAAGACCGGTGTGGGAGTCTTAACGGGGAGTCCCTCTGTCAGGAAGAGCATTGATGACCTTGCTTCTATCTCTGCGACCTCATGAATGATTGATAAATAAATATGAAACTCAAGCTGTCTTCTGAGACCGAGGTATCTAATCTCATTAGGAGCGAGTTCCTCTGGCACGGAAGAGGAGGAGGAGGAGGAGGGAGGAGGAGGAGGGTGTGTTTTATCCATGCGATGGCTGGGCGTTTACTCTGATAAACACTAGAACAGCCATGGGTGGCTGTGAGTCATTCTTTTGTTATATCTTTGCACTCGATCCAATTTCAGGACCCTCCTTTCATGACTTTTCCTAGATATGTGCGTTCTACCACCCAGTATCCTTACATTTTCAAAATCACATCAGGATAAGCTTGTTTAAAGCTATTTTTCATTTTCTGTGTAGGAGGCAGGCTAATTTACACAATGCGCCAACTAGTGGTCTTTGTGTGTAAGTAGCAGCTTGTCATTGTAAAGACTATGGTCATTTGACCCCCGAGGCGGCTCTTTTATAGTAGGTAAAAAAGGCACGGCTGTTCTAGTGTTAAACCACTGTAGCTAAGCATCTCCCCAGGCAAAGTCGACCAAACTGAAAAACAACACCGCTGACCTCTGTGTAAAAACTGACACAAGCTGCCAACACACATCACCACCTGTGAAGCAATGGCCTTCTCTAAATAATGAATGCATACATGCACATTAATATGCTTTCGGTTACACCACCAATACAAAGTTGTCCTGTTGACATTCAGAAATTATTCAAACATTATTTGTGTACTCAAACAGGCTATTCAAAGATTGTGCCTTTTAAACCGAAAACCAATTCAATAGGCTCAAGCCGGTGTGCTACAAGCAATGTGTGCTACAAACAAAGAAGAATATAGCTGTTTTGTTATAATAACAGACAGTATTAGTTTGAATTGCTAATCTACAGTTAACATCAGCCAAGTGGCATCCGCTCAGCCAGTAAATAAGCTTGTCAAATGTATTTCCGTAGGTTGTCATATTCATTCTGAAGCCACCTCTAAATGTTGAGGCTCAGAAGATGAATTGTCATACTAGTACATTCAGATGACCTCCGAGAAGCGAGAGAGGAACATGATACTAGTGGAGTTATTTCCATGTCTCTGGGTGATGGAAGCCCCTTTGAAACAACCTCATTCACATCACTGACCGTCAACTTAGTTAACATTGCTAGCCAGGTAGATTTTTGAAAATGGGTAGGCCTATTGCTGTGTTGTTGTTTTTGTTGTTTTTTCGTCCGTTGCTTAGCAACCAATTAACAAACTGTTCAGCGGACGAATACACTCACAATAAAACATAGTTCCATTGAAAATACATTAATTAAAAGTTTCGTCTTTCTTTTGGGAAATATTTGAGAGATAAACGTGGTAACCGCTTCGCCTCGTGCCTAACCACCCCGCTAGCTGTGCCGATATCCACGATATACCACAGCTTCTCGTTCCATGACGCTTAATTATCCTGCCTTCCACAGCCCCCTGGATACCAAGCCTTTTCATCCACACAGCATCTCTCTCCCTCCCTCTCTCTCCCTCTCTCTCCCCCTCTCTCTCTCTCCCTCTCTCTCTAAGGCTGTTACAAATGTGGGTGACAGCAAGGCAAAAAATTACCTCATCACTTAGCAACAGCGGGGTGTAGATATGATGGAGGAGGAGGTAGTTCCCTTCTAAACTCAGGGCTCTGACCTTGTTGCTGGTGATGTTTCGTGCGGCCTGGCCCGCACAGATAAAACAGGCCAAGCTCATCACCGCCACAGCCAGCGCTACATCACTCCTGGACAGTAAAGTCCAAGGACGTTCCACTTCCACACTTGTTTTTTTCGACACAAAAGAGAGACTGTGTGTGTGTGTGTGGCTCGATGTTCCGATATTTCTAGCGCCACCACTTTATCTCTGTATTATAAAAATGTCGAGTAGTAACAATAACTGTGAAGATATGGATATGGATATATAATGTAGATACATATGCAGGTGGTGCTGTATGCACACAATATTGTCTTTCAGAGCCTTTAAATGTTTAAACTGGAATAGGAGTCTGGGGAGGCGTTTTGATGTTGTCATGAGTCATGATGGGGCTATTGAGCTTCTCTGAGACCAAGTTTGATGAATCCATCAAAGACCCAGAGATTGAAATAGTTAACTACACAGTCATCAGAAACGACAGAAACAGGTATGGGGGTGGTGTCTGCATGTACATTCACAACGATATTATCTTTAACACCCGTGATGACCTGAATCATGACAAATTAGAATCTGTTTGGGTTGAAATTATCTTTAACAAAGCAAAACCGGTGCTGGTTGGTACTATCTACAGACCTCCCGATCAGAATGATTTCTATGATATTCTTGAGGGGTGCCTGGATGACGTTGACTGTGTGGAAAAGATTCTTATTGGAGATTTGAACACGGACATGCTCAGAAATGAAGCATCCGTTTTCAAATCCTTCACTAGGTTTTCTGAATTACACGGTCTCCGTCAACAAATTACCAAACCCACTAGGGTGTGTATTTCTACTCAAACCACCATAGATCTCATTCTAACATCGGATGAGTCCAAAATCTCCAAGAGTGGGGTTATTGTATGTGGGCTAAGTGATCATTACATGATCTTTTGCACTCGTAAAAAACATAAACCCAAGGCTGGCGGTCATAAAACTGTAACCACTAGATCCCTTAAATCCTATTCTAGTGAGGCCTTAAACCATAAACTGGAGAATCAAGACTGGTTAGATGAACTAAAATGCACACAGGTTGAAGAGGCATGGCTAGGTTTCAAAACCAAATTCCTAAATACTATTGACAGTATAGCCCCCATGAGAACCACCAGGGTTAAAACCCGATCGGAACCATGGATGAATTCGGACATTCTAAATGCTATGAAAGTCAGAGACCTAAAATGCTCTGAAGTTCAAAAATGCAAATCAAAATTAGTGAAACACTTAAACGAAGATCACAAAACCCACTTTGAGAAAATTAAAAAACAATGCAACAAACTATGCAATCAGGTAATTACCATGACCAAATCTGCTAAGAAAGAATACCTCGATAACAAAATCGAAGAAAACTTAAACAAACCACGTGACCTTTGGAAGCTACTTAACACTAGAACAGCCGTGAGGTGTTAAACAGCACCAGTGAGTACAAAAAAAATTCTACCTTTGCACTCGATCACATTTCAGGACCCTCCTTTCATGACTTTTCCTAGATATGTGCGTTCTACCACCCAGCATTTTTACATTTTCAAAATCGAGTTAGTATAAAGCGTTTTAGCAGTATTTCTGTGTGTGTCTGTGTATTTGTGGCTGCCATCTTTTTCTCCAAGCCTGCAATTCTCTTTTATATCAGCAGAGGTAGCAAGGGGGCACACACTGTGCTCAAATTCAGGCTTCAGTGCTGAATGAGACACAGTGCATAAGACTGATATTTGTGTTTATATATAGGCTACAATAACAATCAAAATAAGATATGTATATGTGCAGACAGTTATGAAAATGATAAACTGTACAGTATGTCTCCCAATCAATGTTCGTTCAGACAATACAACCAAAGGCGTAAAAATACTGATGTTCTCATAATGTAATTATAGATATAGCTAAATTAGACTGTAGACTGCTATGGAGGTATATTGAAACCAATATATAGATTATATATACAACCTGATTGGATTAAATAAGATTCTGTTGTGATTGTGTTGACATTGTTGTGATTGCAAAATAAATCTTGGTTATGTAATGTGTAAAGAACATGATGACACGAATGCCTATTATGATGATATGCAAAAGGGACAATCTGTCTATGAATCTTGAACAATCACCGGTTGAATATGCTAATATAGGAACAGTGCTACAGCGAGACTGTAACTGTCATTGTTTGAAGGAATGAATGAATGGTCTTTATTTGTCATTGATATAGTACAATCAATCATAGTTCCGATCAATCTCCTCTCCACTTTACACATTACATAACCAAGATCTCTTTCATGTATTTTCTTTTCTTTTTCTCAATTAGTAGTCTCCTAATCTCGCTACAGTTTGAGCGAGACTGTAACTGTCATTGTTTGAAGGAATGAATGAATGGTCTTTATTTGTCATTGATATAGTACAGGTACCAAACAACGAAATTTGGGAGGGGGGGCTCCCCTGGTGCTAGGAAACTAGGTGCTAGGAACTGGTGCTATAACTGTGTTCATGTTATAATGTTTAGTGAACGAACAATTGTTGGGTGTTTGCCACAAATCGGAATTATCTTGCCGTGAAATGTGTACATCAAATAACATGATGTCGGCGATCTCCTAGAACTGCGGGACGACTGCAATGTAGGCTACAACAAGGTTGTACATAGATATACGCAGATTCATATTTGGATAGTTGATTTTGGCACCATTGTATAGTAGCCAATTGCAGAGAGTATACATTATTTTGTTTGTTTACTGCACATTATAAATGAAATGATGTGTATTAATTATTTTGTTTGTTTGAATCCTCACTGTGTTCATGTGTCTGCTGATGTTAGGGCCGGCGTGAAGTTCACGACAAATAAACAGACTTTGTGAAGCTCATAACTATGATAACACAATATTGCAATATTTATTACTATTCTTTTTTAATAATGATAATCAACTTTCATTCATTAGTAAAGCTCCCGCAGTCTCAATCAATCTCCTCTCCATATATAGCATTTAATCTGTTCCATAGTTCGTTCTCAGCTGACTAAAGCTTCATATCAGATTGCTCTAATAATTTCCCCACTTCTCTGCTTATAGGAACTTTATGCATTTTAGAGAAACATGCAGAGCATGTATTTGACAAAGAAACGTGTAGGCTAAGAACTAGTTTCTAAAGTGAGTTACAATCACTTGATGGTTGATACACGGGGGAGGGTAATCTTATTGATCGTTTCCCATTAGCAAACAATAGCTGCCAATTCATGAGCGAGCCAAGCGGGTTTCAAAGCTGCCAAGCGGGTTTCAAAGCTGCCAAGCAGGTTTCAACGCTTACAAGCTTACAGCCGTCGATTGTCTGCTGATGTTACGGGCACGGCCAGCGTGAAGTTCACGACAAATAAACAGACGTTATCACTGTGAAGCTCATAACTATGATAACACAATATTGCAATATTTATTACTATTATTTTTGTATAATAATAATCAACCATCATTCGTTAGTAATGAAAACTCCCACAGTTCCGATCAATCTCCTCTCCACTTTACACATTACATAACCAAGATCTCTTTCATGTATTTTCTTTTCTTTTTCTCAATTAGTAGTCTCCTAATCTCGCTACAGTTTGAGCGAGACTGTAACTGTCATTGTTTGAAGGAATGAATGAATGGTCTTTATTTGTCATTGATATACTACAGGTACCAAACAACGAAATTTGGGAGGGGGGGCTCCCCTGGTGCTAGGAAACTAGGTGCTAGGAACTGGTGCTATAACTGTGTTCATGTTATAATGTTTAGTGAACGAACAATTGTTGGGTGTTTGCCACAAATCGGAATTATCTTGCCGTGAAATGTGTACATCAAATAACATGATGTCGGCGATCTACTAGAACTGCGGGACGACTGCAATGTAGGCTACAACAAGGTTGTACATAGATATACGCAGATTCATATTTGGATAGTTGATTTTGGCACCATTGTATAGTAGCCAATTGCAGAGAGTATACATTATTTTGTTTGTTTACTGCACATTATAAATGAAATGATGTGTATTAATTATTTTGTTTGTTTGAATCCTCACTGTGTTCATGTATCTGCTGATGTTAGGGCCGGCGTGAAGTTCACGACAAATAAACAGACTTTGTGAAGCTCATAACTATGATAACACAATATTGCAATATTTATTACTATTCTTTTTTAATAATGATAATCAACTTTCATTCATTAGTAAAGCTCCCGCAGTCTCAATCAATCTCCTCTCCATATATAGCATTTAATCTGTTCCATAGTTCGTTCTCAGCTGACTAAAGCTTCATATCAGATTGCTCTAATAATTTCCCCACTTCTCTGCTTATAGGAACTTTATGCATTTTAGAGAAACATGCAGAGCATGTATTTGACAAAGAAACGTGTAGGCTAAGAACTAGTTTCTAAAGTGAGTTACAATCACTTGATGGTTGATACACGGGGGAGGGTAATCTTATTGATCGTTTCCCATTAGCAAACAATAGCTGCCAATTCATGAGCGAGCCAAGCGGGTTTCAAAGCTGCCAAGCGGGTTTCAAAGCTGCCAAGCAGGTTTCAACGCTTACAAGCTTACAGCCGTCGATTGTCTGCTGATGTTACGGGCACGGCCGGCGTGAAGTTCACGACAAATAAACAGACGTTATCACTGTGAAGCTCATAACTATGATAACACAATATTGCAATATTTATTACTATTATTTTTGTATAATAATAATCAACCATCATTCGTTAGTAATGAAAACTCCCGCAGTTCCGATCAATCTCCTCTCCACTTTACACATTACATAACCAAGATCTCTTTCATGTATTTTCTTTTCTTTTTCTCAATTAGTAGTCTCCTAATCTCGCTACAGTTTGAGCGAGACTGTAACTGTCATTGTTTGAAGGAATGAATGAATGGTCTTTATTTGTCATTGATATAGTATAGGTACCAAACAACGAAATTTGGGAGGGGGGGCTCCCCTGGTGCTAGGAAACTAGGTGCTAGGAACTGGTGCTATAACTGTGTTCATGTTATAATGTTTAGTGAACGAACAATTGTTGGGTGTTTGCCACAAATCGGAATTATCTTGCCGTGAAATGTGTACATCAAATAACATGATGTCGGCGATCTACTAGAACTGCGGGACGACTGCAATGTAGGCTACCATATCATACCGTTTTATATTGAAAAATATGATGGTAAATAAATACATGTGGGACCGATGTATGATGGCAGAGGTGTGGTGTGTATCAGTCAGTCTTGTTCCAGCGATAAGGCATGCGCTCTGCGCTGCGGGCAGTGGGGCTCTCCGATCAATGAACAAAGAGATCACGTTTCCCCCGTGGTGTGTTGCGTGTTCACGCTTCTTGCGTGACATCGCCCTCCAGCGATCTTTGTGCGTCAGTACACTCTTCTCTATGTTAAACTATCATAGTGCTGAAGAACACCTCATCGCGATTGAATAGGGTCGCGATCCGCGGCGGTCCCAGACGATATTATCTTTAACACCCGTGATGACCTGAATCATGACAAATTAGAATCTGTTTGGGTTGAAATTATCTTTAACAAAGCAAAACCGGTGCTGGTTGGTACTATCTACAAACCTCCCGATCAGAATGATTTCTATGATATTCTTGAGGGGTGCCTGGATGACGTTGACTGTGTGGAAAAGATTCTTATTGGAGATTTGAACACGGACATGCTCAGAAATGAAGCATCCGTTTTCAAATCCTTCACTAGGTTTTCTGAATTACACGGTCTCCGTCAACAAATTACCAAACCCACTAGGGTGTGTATTTCTACTCAAACCACCATAGATCTCATTCTAACATCGGATGAGTCCAAAATCTCCAAGAGTGGGGTTATTGTATGTGGGCTAAGTGATCATTACATGATCTTTTGCACTCGTAAAAAACATAAACCCAAGGCTGGCGGTCATAAAACTGTAACCACTAGATCCCTTAAATCCTATTCTAGTGAGGCCTTAAACCATAAACTGGAGAATCAAGACTGGTTAGATGAACTAAAATGCACACAGGTTGAAGAGGCATGGCTAGGTTTCAAAACCAAATTCCTAAATACTATTGACAGTATAGCCCCCATGAGAACCACCAGGGTTAAAACCCGATCGGAACCATGGATGAATTCGGACATTCTAAATGCTATGAAAGTCAGAGACCTAAAATGCTCTGAAGTTCAAAAATGCAAATCAAAATTAGTGAAACACTTAAACGAAGATCACAAAACCCACTTTGAGAAAATTAAAAAACAATGCAACAAACTATGCAATCAGGTAATTACCATGACCAAATCTGCTAAGAAAGAATACCTCGATAACAAAATCGAAGAAAACTTAAACAAACCACGTGACCTTTGGAAGCTACTTAACACTAGAACAGCCGTGAGGTGTTAAACAGCACCAGTGAGTACAAAAAAAATTCTACCTTTGCACTCGATCACATTTCAGGACCCTCCTTTCATGACTTTTCCTAGATATGTGCGTTCTACCACCCAGCATTTTTACATTTTCAAAATCGAGTTAGTATAAAGCGTTTTAGCAGTATTTCTGTGTGTGTCTGTGTATTTGTGGCTGCCATCTTTTTCTCCAAGCCTGCAATTCTCTTTTATATCAGCAGAGGTAGCAAGGGGGCACACACTGTGCTCAAATTCAGGCTTCAGTGCTGAATGAGACACAGTGCATAAGACTGATATTTGTGTTTATATATAGGCTACAATAACAATCAAAATAAGATATGTATATGTGCAGACAGTTATGAAAATGATAAACTGTACAGTATGTCTCCCAATCAATGTTCGTTCAGACAATACAACCAAAGGCGTAAAAATACTGATGTTCTCATAATGTAATTATAGATATAGCTAAATTAGACTGTAGACTGCTATGGAGGTATATTGAAACCAATATATAGATTATATATACAACCTGATTGGATTAAATAAGATTCTGTTGTGATTGTGTTGACATTGTTGTGATTGCAAAATAAATCTTGGTTATGTAATGTGTAAAGAACATGATGACACGAATGCCTATTATGATGATATGCAAAAGGGACAATCTGTCTATGAATCTTGAACAATCACCGGTTGAATATGCTAATATAGGAACAGTGCTACAGCGAGACTGTAACTGTCATTGTTTGAAGGAATGAATGAATGGTCTTTATTTGTCATTGATATAGTACAATCAATCATAGTTCCGATCAATCTCCTCTCCACTTTACACATTACATAACCAAGATCTCTTTCATGTATTTTCTTTTCTTTTTCTCAATTAGTAGTCTCCTAATCTCGCTACAGTTTGAGCGAGACTGTAACTGTCATTGTTTGAAGGAATGAATGAATGGTCTTTATTTGTCATTGATATAGTACAGGTACCAAACAACGAAATTTGGGAGGGGGGGCTCCCCTGGTGCTAGGAAACTAGGTGCTAGGAACTGGTGCTATAACTGTGTTCATGTTATAATGTTTAGTGAACGAACAATTGTTGGGTGTTTGCCACAAATCGGAATTATCTTGCCGTGAAATGTGTACATCAAATAACATGATGTCGGCGATCTCCTAGAACTGCGGGACGACTGCAATGTAGGCTACAACAAGGTTGTACATAGATATACGCAGATTCATATTTGGATAGTTGATTTTGGCACCATTGTATAGTAGCCAATTGCAGAGAGTATACATTATTTTGTTTGTTTACTGCACATTATAAATGAAATGATGTGTATTAATTATTTTGTTTGTTTGAATCCTCACTGTGTTCATGTGTCTGCTGATGTTAGGGCCGGCGTGAAGTTCACGACAAATAAACAGACTTTGTGAAGCTCATAACTATGATAACACAATATTGCAATATTTATTACTATTCTTTTTTAATAATGATAATCAACTTTCATTCATTAGTAAAGCTCCCGCAGTCTCAATCAATCTCCTCTCCATATATAGCATTTAATCTGTTCCATAGTTCGTTCTCAGCTGACTAAAGCTTCATATCAGATTGCTCTAATAATTTCCCCACTTCTCTGCTTATAGGAACTTTATGCATTTTAGAGAAACATGCAGAGCATGTATTTGACAAAGAAACGTGTAGGCTAAGAACTAGTTTCTAAAGTGAGTTACAATCACTTGATGGTTGATACACGGGGGAGGGTAATCTTATTGATCGTTTCCCATTAGCAAACAATAGCTGCCAATTCATGAGCGAGCCAAGCGGGTTTCAAAGCTGCCAAGCGGGTTTCAAAGCTGCCAAGCAGGTTTCAACGCTTACAAGCTTACAGCCGTCGATTGTCTGCTGATGTTACGGGCACGGCCAGCGTGAAGTTCACGACAAATAAACAGACGTTATCACTGTGAAGCTCATAACTATGATAACACAATATTGCAATATTTATTACTATTATTTTTGTATAATAATAATCAACCATCATTCGTTAGTAATGAAAACTCCCGCAGTTCCGATCAATCTCCTCTCCACTTTACACATTACATAACCAAGATCTCTTTCATGTATTTTCTTTTCTTTTTCTCAATTAGTAGTCTCCTAATCTCGCTACAGTTTGAGCGAGACTGTAACTGTCATTGTTTGAAGGAATGAATGAATGGTCTTTATTTGTCATTGATATACTACAGGTACCAAACAACGAAATTTGGGAGGGGGGGCTCCCCTGGTGCTAGGAAACTAGGTGCTAGGAACTGGTGCTATAACTGTGTTCATGTTATAATGTTTAGTGAACGAACAATTGTTGGGTGTTTGCCACAAATCGGAATTATCTTGCCGTGAAATGTGTACATCAAATAACATGATGTCGGCGATCTACTAGAACTGCGGGACGACTGCAATGTAGGCTACCATATCATACCGTTTTATATTGAAAAATATGATGGTAAATAAATACATGTGGGACCGATGTATGATGGCAGAGGTGTGGTGTGTATCAGTCAGTCTTGTTCCAGCGATAAGGCATGCGCTCTGCGCTGCGGGCAGTGGGGCTCTCCGATCAATGAACAAAGAGATCACGTTTCCCCCGTGGTGTGTTGCGTGTTCACGCTTCTTGCGTGACATCGCCCTCCAGCGATCTTTGTGCGTCAGTACACTCTTCTCTATGTTAAACTATCATAGTGCTGAAGAACACCTCATCGCGATTGAATAAGGTCGCGATCCGCGGCGGTCCCAGACGATATTATCTTTAACACCCGTGATGACCTGAATCATGACAAATTAGAATCTGTTTGGGTTGAAATTATCTTTAACAAAGCAAAACCGGTGCTGGTTGGTACTATCTACAGACCTCCCGATCAGAATGATTTCTATGATATTCTTGAGGGGTGCCTGGATGACGTTGACTGTGTGGAAAAGATTCTTATTGGAGATTTGAACACGGACATGCTCAGAAATGAAGCATCCGTTTTCAAATCCTTCACTAGGTTTTCTGAATTACACGGTCTCCGTCAACAAATTACCAAACCCACTAGGGTGTGTATTTCTACTCAAACCACCATAGATCTCATTCTAACATCGGATGAGTCCAAAATCTCCAAGAGTGGGGTTATTGTATGTGGGCTAAGTGATCATTACATGATCTTTTGCACTCGTAAAAAACATAAACCCAAGGCTGGCGGTCATAAAACTGTAACCACTAGATCCCTTAAATCCTATTCTAGTGAGGCCTTAAACCATAAACTGGAGAATCAAGACTGGTTAGATGAACTAAAATGCACACAGGTTGAAGAGGCATGGCTAGGTTTCAAAACCAAATTCCTAAATATTATTGACAGTATAGCCCCCATGAGAACCACCAGGGTTAAAACCCGATCGGAACCATGGATGAATTCGGACATTCTAAATGCTATGAAAGTCAGAGACCTAAAATGCTCTGAAGTTCAAAAATGCAAATCAAAATTAGTGAAACACTTAAACGAAGATCACAAAACCCACTTTGAGAAAATTAAAAAACAATGCAACAAACTATGCAATCAGGTAATTACCATGACCAAATCTGCTAAGAAAGAATACCTCGATAACAAAATCGAAGAAAACTTAAACAAACCACGTGACCTTTGGAAGCTACTTAATAGCCAACTAGGTTGCAGTCAAAAACTCAAAACCAGGTCTACAAACATCAGCATAAAATCTGGTGATTCTCTCCTTACAGACAAGCTGGATGTGGCTAAGTGCTTAAACACTTTCTTTACAACCATAGCCACTAAATTAGTTAACAATCTACCACCCCACTCAGGGCGTTATGGTGTAGAGCACATCCGTGCGTTCTACAACAAACTGGGTGTACGCAATGATGATTTTAAACTCTCCATGGTGTCAAACGATGAGGTGTTTAAAAAGCTAGGCGCTCTACACTCAGAAAAGGCCACGGGCCATGACAATACTCCAGCCAGATTTCTAAAAGACTCAGCTGCCTCCATTACCCCAATCATCACCCACATAATAAACCTCTCCATCAAACAGGGACACGTCCCCCTTGACTTTAAAATAGCAAGGGTAACCCCACTGTATAAAAAAGGAAGCAAATTAGACCCAGGCAACTACCGACCTGTTTCTATTCTTAATTCCATCTCGAAACTTATGGAAAAAATAGTTTATGAACAGGTCGATAGGTACCTTACCGAAAAAAAGCTGATGTATGAATTTCAATCAGGATTCAGAACATCCCATTCCACTGACACATGCCTTCTCTATTTGAACGACCACATCAACCATGAGGTGGACTCGGGCAAGTACTGCGGCATGGTCATGCTGGACCTCCAGAAGGCCTTCGACACAGTAGATCACCACATATTGTTAGATAAACTGAAAGCAATTGGGTTCGATAGAACATCGGTGAGCTGGATGCAATCCTACTTAGAGGGGAGGGAACAGGTGGTTAGTGTGAACGGAACACTGTCCCCCCCCCTCCCAGTGACCTGCGGCGTTCCACAAGGAAGCATATTGGGACCTTTACTGTTCCTAATATATGTGAATGACATGTCATCAGCATGTAATTGCAATTTGTTCCTGTTCGCGGATGACTCGGCTCTGCTGGTCTCTGACAGGGACATATTGCAGGTGGAAAAAGCGCTAAGCACTGAACTAAGTAGAATCTGCATCTGGCTAGCTGACAATAAACTATCAATACACCTAGGTAAAACTGAAACCATCCTATACGGATCCCCATCTAAACTCAGAAAGGCTGAAAATTTTAAAATAAAAGTGGGTAACATTAATATCACAAGAAAAGAGGATATTACATACCTGGGCTCCATCTTAGAGGCAAATCTTTCCGGAGATAAAATGGCAGCAAAAGTAATCAAAAAAGTGAACCATAAAACTAGATTCTTGTACAGGATATCCTCACTTGTCAGTAAAAACACACTGAGGACCCTATCAGGAGCTCTCATTCAATGTCACTTCGACTATGCCGTAACATCATGGTACTATAGAACCACAAAGGCCCATAAAACAAGACTCCAGACAGCCCAAAATAAACTGGTTAGGCTTCTGCTAGGCCTCAACCCTAGGACACATCTAACCGCTGCTCATTTTTTGAGCCTTGATTGGCTACGAGTAGTTGACAGAGTGCAGCAGCTTGCACTGGGCCTAGTCTTCAAGATACGCTACACCACAAAGACACCCAAGTACCTGTCAACATACTTCCAAAAAGTGAACAACGTCCACACCTACAACACCAGAGGAAGCTCCACGAACCACGTTCAACCGCGTTGCACCACAAACAAGGGTTTAAACTCGTTTGCAAACTATGCAGTAAAGATGTGGAACGCCCTTCCTATAATCTTAAAGGAGTGCAAAACACTGCCCACCTTCAAAACCACTCTCAAAAAACATTTACAGGAGGCTGCAATCCGTAACTGGACCCTCTAAAACAAAAATCAGATTAAAAGACCTGAACTACCCACTGTACATACTTTGTGTTTTGTCCCCCGCCCCCACCTGTGGTGTATGTCCCCACCTGTCCTACCCGCTGTACATACCTTATGTTTTGTTGTATTGTTCTTCCCATGATGGATGTACGTTTATCTTGTAGATAGTAATAGTTATTTGTCTGTATTATCATGTAGATAGTACTAGTTCTTTTCTTATGTCTGTCTTACATGTAACGATGAATTGAAAATCAAGGACCCCAATTGAAATAAGCCAGTGGCTTTCTTGGGTTTTTATCCTCTTAGTTTGACCTTGTATGTAATATGTACTTTCATGTACCTACTTCTGCAAACATTCTAATAAAGTTTTCAATCAATCAATCAATCAATTCCCTACACTGGTTGTTGTACACCCTGAATCTTGTATCTTTTTTAACACTACAACAGCCGTGTCTATGTTACCTACTATAAGAGTTTAACACTAGAACAGCCGTGTCTATGTTACCTACTATAAGAGCCGCCGTGGGGGTCAAATGACCATAGTCTTTACAATGGGAAGCTGCTACTTACACACAAAGACCACTAGTGGGCGCGTCTTGTAAATTAGCCTGCCACCTACACAGAAAAACTGAAAAATAGCTTTATACTAGCTTTCCTGATGTAGAAAGGAGGGTCCTGAAATTTGATTGAGTGCAAAGATATAAAATAAAAAAAACTCATTTGGTCAAATGAGCAACCCACGGCTGTTCTCGTGTTAATTGAAGGAACCATGAACCAGGAAGTCTGTCTTAAGAACTGACCAATCACATTCCACTCCAACGAAGGGAGCAAGAGTTGCCTCACCCAAACACAAAACATGTGAGAACCAATCAGCATGCACAGTGTTGTCTTCAGATGAACCAAACAAAGGTCATCAGCATGTTGTGTTGGTCGTGTGCCAACAACCTCAGGCCCACTGGCATCACACACACACACGCACACCTACGCTGATGTTCTACACACACCTGGAAACACACAACAGAATGTTCAACTGTCTGTTGATTTTTGAAAATTGGCAGTTGGGATCCTTTTTTGGGGTATTAAATTAATTGTGTTTTTGTTATATAGCCTGCTTAGCTTAACGCCATTGCTGTAAAGCGATGTTTGGAAGACGCTAATAGTCAACAGTTCTTCAACGTAATGTCTAGCCCTTACACCTTGAATCTTTAACACTAGAACAGCCGTAGGTGGGGTCATTGGAACTTGTGAGTAAGATATATTTTTATATCCAATTTCATGACTTTTCCTAGATATGTGCGTTCTACCACCCAGTATCCTTACATTTTCAAAATCACATCAGGATAAGCTAGCATGAAGCTGCTTTGCAGTTTTTCTGTGTAGGAGGCAGGCTAATTTACAAGAGGCGCCAACTAGTGGTCGCTGTGTGTAAGTAGCAGCTTCCCGTTGTAAAGACTATGGCCATTTGATCCCCAAGGCGGCTCTTATAGTAGGTAACATAGACACGGCTGTTCTAGTGTTAAGCAATAGACTATGCCCTTTTGCAAGACTTAATTTCACTACCTTTCTGTCTGGATACTTTGCATGGAATATTGGTTTGGATGACCTGCCTGGTCACCTGGATCAACTGCCACCCACTGTCTAGCTTCAATCATTGAAAAGGCTATTATGTTGACTTTGACACATGAAGCCACTGCAGCTATTGTGTGACTCCTTATAACAATGTTCACTCAGAAAGAGCACGGCCACTTTCACTCTGGTGTGCAGTGGAAAGTATTTAATCAGGACTAGAGATTATTCTCAAATCATACCAAGGTGTGTGTGTCTGCAGCTGAGGTAAAAACATATTCCAGCTAGCCATCAGCTAGTTCTGGCCCTGCTAGATAATCACTTGTGATAAATCAAGGTATTGGATGTGATTTTCTTGATTTTCTTTGGAGTGGTCTAACATTTTAATTGGTACACAGTTTCATGCACAGCGCAGCTCATTGGCTGTAGTCCCACTTTCAGCAACACCCTAAAAACAATATTACCAAAAATGCCTGTTATATCAGGTTGTGTGTGTGTCACAAGAGTGGTACCACCACTGGTTCCTTTTTCAAATGATGGCAAAGTCGCAGCATTTTCCATGCAAGGTGTGTTTATTTGGCCCATGCAGACAAAGACAACGAATACATTCACCACAGCATCCTGGCTCTCCCAAACTCCGACTCCCTAGGGTTTACTCTGGGGCCCCTCTTAAACTCTAAGCCCCGCCCCCTTGGAACATACCAAGTTCACATACAATAATTAGTTAATGCCAAACTAACTTCACTTGTCTGTAAATACAATATTCTACTATGTTAACAACACAACGTATTTTACAGTACAGTACACACATCCACATACATGTCAAAACACATTAACCACAACAATACCCACAAACCGTCAATTAACACTTGGTCTATGCTGGTTTTTGAACACACCCATCCCAGCCCCATGCGCACGCATTATAAGACCCGCCCCCTCCCGACAGCTCTGTTTGGCCGATCTCCGCTACACCCCGGAAGACCTACAGCGGGGACAATGGACAAACAGTTTACAAACGGAGACAAACATGTCACGTACAATAAACAGAGTGCCTTATGTAACGGAGTAGAAAGTTCAAGTTCAATTATAGCTAAAATAGAGCTAAACTGCGCCCTCTAGGGGTTTAATGACGTGGTATATCCGGGGTGTATCCGTGACCCGGATGCTGTGTAAATGCAGCTGTACAGTGCATAGCGCGGGACGCAACGTGATCCTGCTCAGTTCATCTGAAAACACTGACTGGGTAGGTCACGTTTTCTACAGGGTCTGAGATCGAATATCGTTTGAGAGATTATCAATGTACCTATGTTTTATTTGAATGTTTGATAAGTAAGATAGCTGTTTTGAGTTTCCCCATTTATAGTATTTTAGTTTGGAACATATCACAAGTTGTTAATGTGAGTATTCTGTTGTTAACAATCATGGCGCTAACGTGAATGTCCGTGTGTAACATCATTTTAGAATCTAGCCTGATGACCCTGCAACCGTGTCCACAAATTGATGCACTGTACATGTTTTCTACAGGTAATATTACTTTTGTGTTATTATATGTCTGTTGTTCTGTTAGTAGACTGTATTCTATGAGGAGGTTGGATTTTCCACCTCACTAGTTTGCACCACGCTCGCAGCTAGCCAACCATCAGGTTGCAGCCATGTGTTGCACGTGGTGTGCATGCGTGTATTCCAGTTGCGCTGTTTTTCTATGCATTGTATTGTTGTTAATATATATAATTGATTGTTTGACTGTTCAAATACCACTATACGACCCCGATCACACAAGAGAGGATTTATGTAGTCTACACATTTTGTATTTGTTTCATATTATTGTTATAATTTGTGTAGTATGAGAGACTACTGTATGCGCAGTTCATCTGAAAACACTGATTGGAATCTAGCCTGATGACCCTGCAACCGTGTCCACAAATTGATGCACTGTACATGTTTTCTACAGAATAAATGAACGTGAGCCATCCAGCTGAGTGTGATTCATGAAAAGATACACCCCGTCACACTTACACCATGGTGTATTTGTGTGATTGTTTATGTGGGTATATAACTGTGGAGGGCTTGTAAATGGAAGGTGTAGACGAACATGATTGATAACCTACTGAATGGTAGGGAACGGGGAGTGTGTACGTGTGTTTAATGGCCTGTCCGACTTAGTCGGCAGGTCGTGACGGCATCTCAGTCACAGTGTGATATTCACCATTATACAGTTAATTCCGACCAAGTCATTTGATTGGACAAGAGGCATTCCATGAGTGCTGATATACAGTATAACAGCACTGGGACTTTTAACTATATGTATCACAGGTGTTCTATTAAATGACCGTTAATACAAAGTAGCTAGCCTGCAGATGTTTGTGTTTGTGACGGGTTACTAGGCAACAGTCCAGTTGAAGTTCAGTTACGGAACAATTTTTTGTTGACGGAGCCAAAACACGGCCTCATTCACCCACCAATGGCGGCAAGCTACCATGCAAGGCGCCGGCCCGCTCATTGGGAGCAATTTGGGGTTCAGTGTCTTGCCCAAGGACACCTCGATATGTGGCCAGCTGGGGTTCAAACTGCTGATCTGCCGACCTTGCGATCATTAGACGCCGGCTCTACCTCCTGAGACACAGCCTCTACCTCCACCAGCCTCTACCTCCTGAGACACAGCCTCTACCTCCACCAGCCTCTACCTCCACCAGCCTCTACCTCCTGAGACACAGCCTCTACCTCCACCAGCCTCTACCTCCTGAGACACAGCCTCTACCTCCTGAGACACAGCCTCTACCTCCACCAGCCTCTACCTCCTGAGACACAGCCTCTACCTCCTGAGACACAGCCTCTACCTCCACCAGCCTCTACCTCCTGAGACACAGCCTCTACCTCCACCAGCCTCTACCTCCTGAGACACAGCCTCTACCTCCTGAGACACAGCCTCTACCTCCACTAGCCTCTACCTCCTGAGACACAGCCTCTACCTCCACCAGCCTCTACCTCCTGAGACACAGCCTCTACCTCCACCAGCCTCTACCTCCTGAGACACAGCCTCTACCTCCTGAGACACAGCCTCTACCTCCACCAGCCTCTACCTCCTGAGACACAGCCGCCCCACCTAGTCATTAATTAGGACACAGTAGGAGATTGATATTCACAATGCAGTTACTAACTGACATTTAGCGACCTGTTTTGATATTCATTTTTAAGGTACTGACGCAACCCTAGTATTTCTAAATAATAGTTAAGCACAGAAAATTGCTTAATATTAACATATAGTTCATATTCATAGTCTCATATTTGCCTCCATGAACTAACACTTTCCTGATTCCTTGTGTGTTGCCACAGATATCATTGACAACCTGACGTTGTCTTTGAGGCATTCATAGACATGGGCCTTTCATCATGGATGTTCTTGCTGAAAGGGTCACAGATGACATCTACACTATGGGACCTGAGAGGGAACTCAACATGTGACATTTCAAGTTTTCTTTTTCTTAAAATAAGAATTCTTATAATAAAGAATTTAAAACAGAACATCAACGGTAGCATGAGAGAGTAACAGAGATCAGAAGATTGAGAAGAAGTTCAAGTTACGAGTGACATAATAATAATAATAATAATAATAACTTTCATTTATATAGCGCCTTTCAAGAAACCCAAGGACGCTTTACAAGGGGATGATCAGACAGACAAAACAGAAAACAAACAAAGCAAAACTGAAACAGTGACTAGGGGCCAAAGGCCTTGGTGAACAGACGGGTTTTAAGGGCTAATTTGAAGGAGTCCAGGGTGGGGGGGGGCGTTGTGGATCACTATGGGGAGAGAGTTCCAGAGGGTAGGTGCAGCCAAGCTGAAGGCTCTGTCCTCAAAGGTCCGTAGGTTGGTGCGGGGGGTGGACATACGTTCCATGAAGACAGTTCTGTGAATTTCACCAGATCAAGGATTTGACGTCCTTATTTCATGTTTTACTTTTAATGATAGACCGAGACGACAGCAGCGTGTGCCTCTGTGCAATCAATACCACACACCAGGAGAAGCTGCTTGCTTACTTGCTTATTCGATTGATTTCAAGTGATCCTCTGAGTTTGGTGCTGAAAGCTCTACTCTGCATTAAGCAGCAGTACTCTTCAAAAAGCTATTGTGCAACAGCCAGTACACCTCTCTCTCTGTCCACCATAGCCTGCTATATTCTGACACAAACCTCTTGGCAGCTCTGCAGAATGACCATGTTCGCCTTGAACGCACGGAAAGAGACAACAGCATGAAGATGCAAGAAACCTTTCTCACATCAATACAGGGCTGGAGGCTGTCAAAGTGCATGTCTTTTTTTGCTTTGCTTTGCTGTGCTGTCAGTGGGGCTTTGCTGACGATGTCTTTGTTCTGTGTACAGGTGGGGGTGCCTGATGTGTCTCCCTGAGAGGTGAGCCTTTTAACCCCCGCCACCGTGGAAGAAAGAAAGGCGTCGCGATTCAAAGGGGCCGCTCTACGCTCTGTGATTTTGTTCAGTCAAGCGCCGCTGTCACCCACATCGCAGCTCTCTGTAGTCGTAAAAACCTCAATCACAGCCAGTCACCCCTCAAAGGACAGGACTTTTTTCGAGCTAAGACCGCTTCAGAACCGTACCAAACGCCCAGGTGGTTTAGGGTGCAGTGATGATGGTATTTACTGTGTCTAGTAACGTTCACTGAAATGCGGTTTAATGTGGATGATGTCACTCTTACATGTTTCAACGTTGACATGTGTATGGCTCCGGACCTGGGGTGATGGGGCCTTTTCAGCCGCAGCCCCGTCCCTCTGGAACAACCACATCAGACAGGCCAACACCCTCCCAACATTTAAACAGGCCCTCAAAACCCACCTCTTCAAGCTTGCCTTCACCAGTTAACCCTCTCCCCCTCCCCTTCCCAGGTGTCCCCAGCACTACCTTAATTAGGCCCCTATACATTCTTTTATTTACTTTTTGTTTCTTTTTATTATTACTACTCGATCTTTTCAGTTTGTAAAGCATCTTTGAGTGTCTAGAAAAGCGCTATATAAGTCTAATGTATTATTATTATTATTATTATTACACATGGCACTGTCAATGTCTTTTTGGGTGCTTTCAGAGTGTTCTTCAAGCTACCATCACCTCCACTTAAAGTACCTGGTGGATATCCACTAATCCATCCTTCAACCACCATCGTATCCCTTGTTGTTGTTGTTGTTGTTGTTGTTGTTGTTCTTTTAAGAGGTTCTGCATTACAACTTCAACACGTTCTTACTCGGCCCAGGGCCCTATTCCACAAAGCTCGATAAAGTTCTAAGCCTCGATAAAGTTCTAAGCCTCGAAAATGTTAGCTTGCGTTCGGTGCCATCAATGTGGCTCAAATAATTCGCTGCTTGTTTGAGCTCCTTCTGAGTCAGATATAATTAGCCTGGTCCCGACCAGGCTAAAACACAGGCTATAGTCATCCGTGCGTCAAAAAAGGCTCACAGGCGGAAACTAAACCCTGAACGAAAGTTCCTCATGTGTCTTTTAGGAAATATTAGTTCCCACTTCACACGAGATAGATAGATTAGATAGTTTGATTAGATAGTTTGACTGTGTGATAGATAGATAATTTGATATTTTGAAAGTGTGATCGATCGATAGATAGTTTGATTGTGTGATAGATAATTTGATATTTTGAAAGTGTGATCGATCGATAGATAGTTTGATTGTGTGATAGATAATTTGATATTTTGAAAGTGTGATAGATAAATTGATAGATCAATAAAGAAAAGAGTGTAAAAAAAAAAAAGTAATTGTCTCAACTTGCATTACCGTCATCACAGCGGTCTGGCTGGCGTAGTGGTAAGACTGCGGACTCGAGTTCCAAAGGTTGCGAGTTCGAGACTTGACTAAGTCATTCATTTTATTTATTTTTACATTTAACCGAAGATTTCATGCAAAGGTTTCAAACACCATTGTAATCGTGTCAGTTCTTGTAAATTAGCCTGCACCATAATTTTATAGCCTACAATACTTTTTTAGATGAGATTTTAGATTAGATTCAGACAACGAAATGCAGTAAAAAGTGCCTCTGAAGAGGGATTCGAACCACTGATATAAAATGACGAATAAATCCTATGGCAGCAGTCAATACCACTAGGCCATTGTGGCGATATGACGGTTTGTAGCCTGCTGCGGATATCACCACAGTAGTAATATTCATTTATTAAAATATGAACATATAACAATAACTGGGGCTAGTATGACCTACGCATTTAATCGGTCAGCAATTTCTTGCCAAACCATTTCCCTCGCCTTGTTAATTGCGGCAGTATTGCACTATTTTACATCTTATTTTTCCGTCTTCATAAAAATCAATAATTCGGAATGCTGCGCAAATGTAGTACCCCTGCAGAGTGGAGTATCTTCATTTCGACAGATCGACACTTCAGGGCTTTTTATGTCTGCGTGCACGCGCCCATATCGAAGATTTGTAAGCCTGTCTTCTGTGAACACTGATGACACAAGGCTGATCCTCATTCGAGGAATCACCTGAGGCTTGAATACCAATCTCGAGGTCCCTGAGCGCCGCATTTAATTATAGCGCCGCTATATTAAGCCACCGTTAGTGGAATATGGCCCAGGTGCCAGAGATGGATGTCAGGGTATATACAGGAATCTTTTTTTTATTTATTTATTTATTTTCTTCAGATTTGATCCCTTTTTCACCCAATTTGGTATCCAATTGAACCCAACCTAGCATCCAATTATCCCCTGCCTATTGCGTAGGGCCGCACAGGGAGCGGCCGCTCAATATGCCGCTCCCTGTGTGCCTCGGCCATATCCGGGTCTGGCGAGACCGGGATTCGATCCCAGTCCCCGGTGGGCAGCTTGCACTAGTGGCTAGTGCTTAGACCGCTACGCCACCGCGGGGCTTATACAGGAATCTTGAGGTTAATTTCAATACCTTTCTAAGACTTTTTAAAGACCTTGTCAATATTTTTCCAGACCTCACCGCCACTTCGAGCTGTAACCGTTTACATCAGTGACACCTTTAACTTAACAGTGCTATCAATCTAATTAACTCGCAGAACAACTTGTATACTACTGCAATTTTAAATAGTACATGGTTTGTGTAACATTTGATATGGCAACGTTTTGTCGTATCGTGTTAGTGCATTGTTCTCACTGATCTGGTAGCTAACCAGCAAGCCAAATGTTGTCTCAATCTAATCTAAAAAAAACGATAGCTTGCTAGCTAGCCAACAATGAATGGCCGGTCGACTTTGTGAATATGAAGTCCCGCTAATATCGTTACGTTGAAGTTGCACCAATCAACTAGCTAATCACCTACACAATTGAGTGCATAGAAAACATTACATTCCAAAACGACTCAATTCATTGCATTCACAGCGGTTTAAGCAGCTAGTTAGCCAGAATAGCGAGAGGGTCGCATAATGGACTAACTAGCCAAGCTATGGGTGGCTAGCGACACCGTGTGCAAATACAATACCAATTGGTATTATTAAAGGGGAGGAATAATCAACAAGAAAAGCATTTCCGAACTTTTTTTGAGGGGTTTATATATATATATATATATATAGAGAGAGAGAGAGAGAGAGAGAGAGAGAGAGAGAGAGAGAGAGAGAGAGAGAGAGAGAGCACTAGCCAAGAGGATGTTGAAGTAGATTTATTTTAACCATCTGAAAGCATTATTAAAAACACTTATTTCCAATGCTAATTTCTATACTTTTTTTGTATTTGAGGGTATATTCATGCATTCAGACACTTGAACCCGATGGATCCAGATGGTTTTTTAGTGCCTTTGTTATTTAGTTATGACAGCAGGTGTGATCACTCAACTTGGAGAAAACAGGAAACTTCGCATGAAGTCATTTCAGAATTTTTGGGCACCCTGAGACAATAGCATACTCAATAACATACGTACAGTGCCTTCGGAAAGTATTCAGACCACTTCACTTTTTCCACATTTTGTTGTTATAGACATCACCTGGTATGACTAAATGACTCCTATGCAAATCAGAGACACTATAAAAGCAAAAATATGAATTCCAAAAATACCTGAACTATTATCCTTGCATTAAGATGGACTCAATTCAACTTAGAGATATTTGTTGATCGTCATAGCGAAGGGTCTGAACACTTATGTACATGAGGTATTTCTGTATTTTAAAACATGTTTTCACTGTGTCCTTCTGGGGTATTGTGTGTGGATTGATGGCAAATAATTTTTTAATTCAATCCATTTTAAATTGACTCTATAACACAACAAAATGTGTAAAAAGTGAAGGTGTCTGAATACTTTCCAAAGGCACGGCATATAACATACTTTGATTTAAATATTACTTTGCAAGAATCCTTTGGTAATATACCTAAAGCCCCTAGAAGACATGTAGTTGCTACAAAATTAGCTAAGGAATTTCTAAAAGGACATTTTGGTGCTTAATGGAATAAGAAGCTAAGTGCCCCATTTACTCCCATTCCATCTCTGAATTGAGCGATCACCCTTCACTAGATATAGCTAAATAAAAGGTAAGCACTCAAATCTGGGGTCAGTCATCAACATGGGAGATGCATATAAAACAAATGTCAAGCCAAATAGTGACCCTTTCCTTTGATGGTAAAATACCGTAAAATCAAAAGGTGACATTCCGTACTTTTGCTAAAACCTAAATTGCTAGAGTAGGCCATGATCAGACCAAAATGTACTTTTTAGACGAACTTTCCAAAGACAAACAGAGGGCACTTTATTATGTCATGCTCCTTTCCTGACATGAGACTCCTGAGCCTAATCGACTTGTTGACTGTTGGCACTGATCAGCAGAAAGTCTTCCTTCATATGAAAGGTGGCAAAAGAAGCGTCACCAATGTAACTAGAGAGGTCAGGGTCCATGTCACTTTCATAGTAAAAACACACAAGAGACCAGACAGAGAGGGTAAAATGAAGCATATAAACCTTTATTGAACAGCTCTTTGAAAGAAAAAATATTTTACAAAGATATGTAATTAACATGGGGGGGGCGGTGGGAAGAGACGCACTGAAAACAGTCCTTATATGAGAACAGTCCGGAGGCAGGAACAGGGCCACGGGGACATTTGTCAGGTGATGGGGTGCTACTGTGACTCATCCTGCCAGGTGAGCCTCATCCGGCCAGATGAGCCTCTCCTCATAGAAGGATATGACCACCTGAGGACAGCGAGTGTTTGCCTCACGGGCCGGAACCAGATCAGCCTCGTCTGAGCTCTTCCTGTAGAGCAGAGGGAGAAAAAGAATAGCTCAGGACTCATACTAATTATAGACCTTTAGTAGCAAGTTTGATAAACTTCCATCATGTCAGTCATGCTCTCATTTCCATGGCAACCCAAAGCTTACAAACTAGCGTATTTATTTAAGACATTTCTGAAAATGTCCCTAATAAAAAGGCAGATTCACATAAGTGTAAACAAAAGTTGGAAGTGCATTATGAAAAGTACGGTAGTAAGGAGGACTTCAAAAGGCAGGGAGTACGCAGGGATGGGTTATGATTCAGTTTTAGTAATTCTATAGTATGGATGTAAAGCCTGTATACCAGCCAACATAATGGCAATCAAATTGTCTGTGATTAATGTCCAGTATTCATTACGAGCCACCAGAATCGACCATTTAGGGCCAATCCCATTACACCCCTTCGGCTCAGTTTTGAACGTTCACGTGTAAGGGTGTCCCAATTCTTGTTTTCATTTAGAGTATGGCTCTGTTTGGAGATTTTTCAGGACAAGACTACATTCAGAGCCATGGCCCTACCTCCCAGGATGCCTTGCGAATCATCAGAAATCAGATTTTGCTCTAGGCAATGTGGAAGACAACCACAAATGTCATTAGTTTCTCTGTAATTACTTGTTAATAAAGATTTGAAAAATTATAACCATATTATTATCTTAGTTTAATGTCCTTTCTATGTATTATAGACCTTTTCTTTATAACAAGCACAACCATTTTTCCATGTCGCATTTTCCCCCTTCGATGGCATGAAGCTATAGCTATGGCACTTCTTGAACCAAAACACGCAATCTAATCCGAACAGTTGTTATTATGCCATATTACAGTTTTTCCCAATTGCTAAAACACAAAAGCCAATTCTCTAAACCAAATGACCAGTTCTCTAAACACATTTAATACAACTAGCTCCCATTTGCCAAAACCATAAACACATTTCACATGAAGACACAATTCACAAAACACAATCCTCCTTTTCTCATAAATCTAAACACATTTTGTCTTGCTAAAACACAAGTTGCAAAAAACTCTGCTCAAATTCTCAAATTAAAGCTCATGTGATGCAAAATGCTTGCCACAGTCAGCAAAATTTGAACACAATGAACACACCTGGCTTCATTCATTAAACATAACGACTCAAAATGTAAGACACTTGTTGCAAATGATTGTGGTGTGTGTGTGTGTGTGTGTGTGTGTGTGTGTGTGTGTGTGTGTGCGTGTGGTATAGTTCCATAAATAAATAAAAAAACATCACACCCTGAACATTGTTTTCAGTGAGTATTGTTGTGTGTAATGGATCCTCTGTAGTGTTTGCATTGAGTTGTGATACAGTACAGTATTGTACATGTTACGGTACATGTGGGAATACGGTACATTTTTCAAACCTTTATTTAAAACTCGATAGGACAACAGTGCAACAACTTCGCGGCTGAACTTTAGTAAAATTTCCGACATCATATGCCATTTAAAGGGGGGAAATAGATATCTAAAAATGCATAACTTAATCATGCAAAATCAGCCTTAAAATATGTAACGTTAGATATAACGTTAGACAGGGAGCGCAGATTTATTTTTATGCATGACTATCATACATGTGGGAAAACTAGGGTTAGGGTTAGGTGCTAAGGTGCTAGGGTTACAGTAAGGTTAGCGTTAGGATTAGGGGTAGGGTTAGGGTTAGGGTTAAGGTTACAGTTAGGGTTAGACATGCCAGCATGTACCAAGTCACCCTAGCACCTAACCCTAACCCTAGTTTTCCCACATGTACCGTAACATTGAAGGAAGTTATACTATTTCAATTACTGTAACTCTCACCCACCCCTGTGGGTGAATGCGTACTTCAGAATGGTCAAGAGATCCCTTTAGAAAGAAGTCGATTGTCCACACGTAAGATCAAGTTCGAATTACAGTACTGTAATGTCTTTTAGTTACGTAGTAAAATTAGCCAAGCATTACAGTAAAACATTCATGAAGAACATATACATACTGTAAAAGGATATTTTCCAACAACATACATAGCCTACTGTATTTTCTGTAGATTTACATACTGTTCATATGAAACACACAAATCTATGAATGCCCAATACTCTACAGTGATATATTCTGAGAACAGATACTGTAAGGTTTCTAAAAATGTGCTTTGGCAGTTGTGAAAAAAAAGAACATTCTCACACACTGAACATTGTGTTTTCAGTTGTTTTGTTGTAGTCTGTAATGATGCGTATAGTGTTTACATTTTTGCAGGCTTTGAGCAGCTGTTTTGGTGTGAAAGTTTGAGTTTTGAAGAGAGAAGGTGTGGTTTTGCTTATGTAGCTTTAGAAAAGTGTGTTGTGTTTAGAGTTTTGGGAAAATGGAGGTAAGTTTTGTGAAATGTGTTTTAGCAATTGAGAAAAACTGTATTGATGGGTTATATCATGTAGCTGACTAATAACATGGACAGCGGCTGTTTCTCCAGCGTTCCTGTCATATCGGATTTTAGAACTCCATAAAAATAAATCTGCGCTCTGTGTCTAATGTTATCTATCTGACGTTACATGTTTTGTGCATGATGGTGGTGCATTTTAACATTTCATGTCGCATTTCCCCCCTTTGATGGCATATGACGCTATTGCACTTATTAAACTAAAACTGCGCTCCGTGTCTACTAACGTTATCTACCTAATGTTACATATTTTACGGCTGATTTGGGCATGATAGTCATGCATTTTGACATATTTCCATGTCGTATTTCCCCCCTTTGATGGCATATGACACCCGAATTTAACTAAAGCCACGAAGTTGTTGCACGGTTGTCCTATATCACTGCAGACTGGCACGGTAGGAGCACAGTTGATAGCCTACAGAGCACTGTTATTCTGTCATGGTCTGATAATGAAGCATTGTTATTTGTTATTTGATGACTTGATTTGACGTGTTTGATCGATTGATAGTGTAAAACTTAAATTGTGAATGAATCACTAACGTCAATGTTTTTCTATGACACTACTGATGACCCATCAGGGTCTTGAAGGGTTGTCCCATTTAATTGGGAAAGATTTCAACCACTACCTACGCCTTGTGGCTCTGTTCAGAGGCCTTGGCTCCAAAGTGAGCTGCACTCCAAAACGAGCCGTAGGGAAGGGAATCGGCAATGGGCCTTAAAAGCCGTCCTAAAACCCCCCTAGCAGCCATAACTCTCCCCTGACCCCTATCTAAGACCCTTTTTCAGTTAGGGAAAAACCCAGCAGAAAGTCAAACATTTTTATTATCAAACTTACACCTCTGGTTTTATCAACCCACCACCATCTGCCAATGTTATTTTACTAAATTAATCAAATCAATCAATAAGAATAACCGGTTACATTTCTAGTCAACGGTTAATCTAAATGGTAAATGGACTGACTTAAAGCGCCTTATTGTTACGATGGGGTAATGTGTTTGGACCCAGGCGCAGAGTAGAACAGAGTAGACGGAAGCAGGAGTATAAAATAATAACGGTACTCTTTATTTTGAGTAAACGGAACAAATAATAACCGCACAGTAAGCGAATAAACAAAAAGAGGAGAAAACAAGTCTCCGATAAACGTTTTAAATAATAATAGGAACAAGGCAGAGCAATGTACTTACAATCGTCAACTATACTTATTTCCTAATCCGGCGAGGAACAATAAGGCTAAGAAGAATCCTATACATATAACAAACGCAACATGAAGTGAACAACCGACAACCAGAGGGGAAACAGAGGGATCTAAATAGCCACAGCCAAACAACACACACCAGGTACAAATCAGTTAATTAGGACAGACAAATGCATACATAAAACACCAGAGGGCGCCAAAGGGTCGCTCCACAATAAGGTCGCTTCCCCAACCCTTACAGTATCCCCCCCCGACGAACGGCACCTGCCGTTCACCTGGGTGCCTCAGGATGTAGTTGGCGGAAGTCTGTAATTAGTTTTGGGTCCAATATGTCCCTCTGAGGCACCCAGGACCGTTCCTCCGGCCCATACCCCTCCCAATCCACCAAAAACTGTAAGCCCCTACCCCTCCGCCGGCAATCCATAATCCTCCGTACTGTATAAACAGTCTGTCCATCAATGATGCGTGGCGGGGGAACAGGGGGGGGTGGTGGGGACATGGGGCAAGTGACGAAGGGTTTCAGTAGGGACACATGAAAGGTCGGGTGAACCCGCATGGAAGGTGGGAGTAGTAGTCTATACGCCACCGGGTTCACCCGCCGCACCACTTTGAACGGACCCACGAACCGGGGCGCTAGCTTCCTGGACTCGACCCGGAGGGGAAGGTCCCGGGTCGAGAGCCACACCTTCTGCCCCGGGCGAAAGATCGGGGCCGGGCGACGCCTGCGGTTGGCTTGAAGCTGGGACCGAGCCGACGCCCGCTGAAGCGCCGCCCTCACCCGCCTCCAGGTCCGGCGACAGCGACCGACGTGGGCTTGGACGGAGGGCACCTCCGCCTCCTCCTCCTGCTCAGGGAATAGGGGGGGTTGATAGCCATATTGGCACTGAAAGGGGGATAGGCCAGTGGATGAGCAGAGGAGGGTGTTGTGGGCGTATTCCGCCCACGCCAGTCGCCGACTCCACGTCGCCGGATTGCCGGAGACGTAGCACCTCAGCACGCCTTCCAGGTCCTGGTTGACACGCTCCGTCTGCCCATTGGACTGTGGATGGAAACCGGAGGACAGGCTGACGGAGGCGCCGAGGCTGGTCGCGAACGCCTTCCAGAACCTGGAAGCGAACTGAGGACCCCGATCCGACACCATGTCCTGCGGGAGACCATGCACCCGGAAGATGTGCTGCACCACCAGGTCGGCCGTCTCTCGGGCCGAGGGGCGTTTGAGGAGGGGGATGAAGTGGGCCGCCTTGGAGAAACGGTCCACTACCACCAAGATGGTAGTGAACCCGTCAGAGGGAGGGAGACCTGAAATAAAGTCAAGGGAGATGTGGGACCAGGGGCGTTTGGGGATGGGGAGGGGTCGGAGTAGCCCCGCTGAAGGCTGGCGAGATGTCTTGCTGCGCGCACACACAGGACAGGCTGCCACAAAGGCGCGCGTATCCCTCTCCGCTGTGGGCCACCAGAACCTCCTGCGAATAAAGTCCAGGGTCCTGGCAGCCCTGGGGTGGCCAGTGAGGGACGACGCATTCGCCCATTGCAGCAGCCGTGAGCGCGCAGTCTTGGGAACATACAGCCTCCCCGGGGGTCCTCCCCCCGGATCCGGCTCCCGCCTGAGCGCCGCTCTCACCACTTTAGCGATCCCCCACGACACAGGGGCAACAAAAAGGGTCTCCGGAACAATGGGGTGGGGTTTTTCCTCCCGGTCCGCCGGATCGAACTGCCGGGAGAGGGCGTCCGGCTTGACGTTTTTGGACCCCGGCCTAAAGGAGATGGAAAATTGGAAGCGTGTAAAAAACAGCGCCCACCTGGCTTGACGCGAATTGAGGCGCTTAGCCCCCTGGATGTAGGCCAGGTTCTTGTGGTCCGTCCACACCACAAACGGCTGTGCGGCCCCCTCCAGCCACTGCCTCCACTCCTCCAAAGCCAATTTAATGGCCAGCAGCTCCCGGTTTCCTACGTCATAATTACACTCGGCCGGGGACAGCCGACGTGAGAAAAAAGCGCAGGGATGTACCTTCCCATCCTTCCTGCACCTCTGGGAGAGCACCGCCCCCACCGCGAGATCTGAGGCGTCCACCTCCACCAGGAATGGTACTTCCGAGTCCGGATGGGCTAGGACCGGAGCAGAGGTGAACCGTTGCTTGAGGTCCACGAAGGCGGCCTCCGCCTCCGAGGACCAGGCGAACGTACGGAGGGTAGACCTGGTGAGGGCAGTTAAAGGGGCAGCTAGGGCACTAAAATTGCGGATAAAGCGTCTATAAAAATTAGCAAACCCTAGGAACCGCTGTAACTGTTTCAAAGAGGAGGGGCGGGGCCAGTCTAACACCGCACTAACCTTGGCAGGGTCCATGCTTAAATCCCCCCGTGTTATAATGAACCCCAGGAATGACACTGTGTCGGCGTGAAAGACACATTTCTCTGCCTTGACAAATAACTGGTGGTGGAGGAGGCGCTGGAGGACTTGACGGACATGACGTTGATGTTGAGTAATGTCTTTGGAAAAAATGAGGATATCGTCAAGGTACACAAAAACCGAATGACCAATCAAATCCCGCAGTACGTCGTTGACTAGTGCTTGAAATACTGCGGGTGCATTAGCGAGACCAAAGGGCATGACTAAATACTCATAATGTCCGTTAGGCGTGTTAAAAGCCGTCTTCCACTCGTCCCCCTCCCTCATCCTCACCAGGTTGTATGCATTGCGTAAATCCAGTTTGGTAAACACCCTTGCTCCTTGCAGTGACTCAAAGGCGGTATCCATGAGGGGCAGGGGATAGCGATTCTTTATGGAAATGTCATTTAGACCGCGGTAATCGATGCAGGGACGCTGTCCCCCGTCTTTCTTTGCCACAAAGAAGAAGCCTGCGCCAGCGGGCGAGGTGGAAGGACGGATATGACCCGCGGCCAGTGCTTCCTCTATGTATTTATTCATGGAGAGATTCTCCGGGCGAGAGAGGGAAAACAGGCGTCCCCGCGGCGGCACAGTACCCGGCAGCAGATTGATGGCACAGTCATAGGGTCTATGGGGGGGTAATTTCTCGGCCCGAGATTTACTGAACACTTCCCCCAGGTCCCAATATATCTGAGGCACCCCTGTCAGGTCGGGGCTGGAAAGGGAAGCAGGGCCAGGGGAATTAGGAAGAGGGGTGGAAAGGGGGAGAGGCGAGAACTGGGGCTGCAACGGGGATGCGAGAGTCGTGGGCGGAGACTCAGTACGCACTGTGACGGAGCCTGCTTCGAGGGAGAGTCGACCTGTGGACCAGTCAATGCGGGGGTTGAGAGAAGCTAACCAGGGGTGACCTAACACAATAGGGCAATCAGGAGAGGCCACAATAAAAAATCGTATGAGTTCCCAACGACCCCCTCCCACCTGGATATGTACAGGCATAGTGCGCTGGGTAATGATCCCCGACCCCAATGGCCGGCCGTCTAGGGCTCGAACAGGAACGGGTTCTTTCAATTCTTCCAAAGGAACCCCCCACCCCCAGGCCAGGCCTTCGTGCATTAAATTCCCCGCTGCCCCTGAGTCCACCAGAGCCCGAACTCGCTGGGTACAGTGTCCCCACCGCACTTTAACAGAAAAAAAGGTTCGTGGGTCATTGAAACCCGAGGGTATGTCCCTACCCGCTAATACCCCTCCCGATACTAGCGGGCTGCCCCGTTTCCCGAGGTCCCTGGACAGGCACTGTAGCGGTGACCCTTGCGACCGCAACGGAAGCAGCGCCGCTCGTCCAGCCGACGCCGCCTCTCTGTGCTGGAGAGGTGTGTTGCGCCCAGCTGCATGGCCTCCTCCTCCTCCGTGGTCTCCTCCGGGAACCGCCGAGTCGCCTCCCTAGCAGGAGGAGGTTGGAACGGAGCGCCCCTCGACGAGCCCCTCTCACGTGATCGCTCTCGGCGCCGATTGTCCACACGCACCGAGAGCTCCACTACGCCGTCTAGCCGCTCTGGGAGGTCCCGGAGGGCAAGTTGGTCTTTCATCGCCTCCGAGAGCCCCTGGGTATAGAGTACGGCCAGGGCCTTCTCCTCCCAACCCGCCTCCCTAGCTAGAGTGCGGAACTCGATGGAATAATCCGCCACCGAGCGATCCCCCTGTCGACACGCCGTGAGCCGCCGACCGGCTTCGTGCCCCGATATCACCCGGGAGGTGTCGAATATTTTGCGTAACTCCCGGGTGAATGCTGTAGCGTCGGAGCACGCCGGCGACTGACTCTCCCACTCGGCCGTGGCCCAGGACAGTGCACGGCCCGTCAACAGGGTGATGATGTAGGCCACTCGGGAGTGCTCGGTGGGGAAGGACAGGGGCTGCAGGCTGAAGATCAGTGAACACTGAGTCAGGAACTCCCTGCAGCCCTCTGGACGTCCATCATAGCGTTCGGGAGGAGGTAGTCGGGGTTCCCGCGTGGTCACCGGCGGTAGAGGAGGCATAGCTGCTGCTGCCGCTGGTGGAGTGGGGTTGGCCTGAGCGGCCACCAGGCTAGTCACGGCGATGGTCAGCTTTTCGATCTCCGCAAACATCGCCAGCTGGTTCCGCTCCTGCTGGGCTACCATAGCCCCCTGGGTATTCAGCACCGTGCGAATCTGCTCTACATCTGCTGGGTCCATAATGGTCGGTTGTTCTGTTACGATGGGGTAATGTGTTTGGACCCAGGCGCAGAGTAGAACAGAGTAGACGGAAGCAGGAGTATAAAATAATAACGGTACTCTTTATTTTGAGTAAACGGAACAAATAATAACCGCACAGTAAGCGAATAAACAAAAAGAGGAGAAAACAAGTCTCCGATAAACGTTTTAAATAATAATAGGAACAAGGCAGAGCAATGTACTTACAATCGTCAACTATACTTATTTCCTAATCCGGCGAGGAACAATAAGGCTAAGAAGAATCGTATACATATAACAAACGCAACATGAAGTGAACAACCGACAACCAGAGGGGAAACAGAGGGATCTAAATAGCCACAGCCAAACAACACACACCAGGTACAAATCAGTTAATTAGGACAGACAAATGCATACATAAAACACCAGAGGGCGCCAAAGGGTCGCTCCACAATAAGGTCGCTTCCCCAACCCTTACACTTATTCCATAGCGCTTTACAATGGCCTCTCATTCACCCATTCATACACCAATGGTGGCAAGCTACCATGCAAGGTGCTGACCTGCTCATTGGGAGCAATTTGGGGTTCAGTGTTTTGCCCATGACACCTCGACATGTAGCCAGCCGGGGTTCGAACCAACGATCTGCCGACCTTGCGATCATTAGACGTAATCTAATAACTGTTAATCATGAACACCCCCAATTTCAAGTATTGCCATGTAGAGTTGGGTTCCAAACAAAGTTGGGTTCCAAAGTGACTACAAAAAGCAATACGAGTGAATGTGTGATTTGAGTGGGGACAACAAGTACAAGGTCGGCATTTGTGCATGTGAGACTCACCATTTCATCAAGAACATCAGTTCACCACTGCTGTCTGTTGCGCCGATGATCCTCTCTGGGTCAAGGTTCCTGGCAAAGCCCTGTGGCTTTTCACTCTGAAACAGACAACACAATAAATAAATTACCATTTACCACAACACAGATCAGCTCTCTGGGAACCTGCATACTTTACCTTTTTATGTGAACTGTAACAGGGTATATACAGGAATCTTGAGGTTAATTTCAATACCTTTCTAAGACTTTTTAAAGACCTTGTCAATATTTTTCCAGACCTCACCGCCACTTCGAGCTGTAACCGTTTACATCAGTGAGACCTTTAACTTAACAGTTTTAGTTTGCAATAGACTAGACCACTATCATACAACAGAATTTCCGGTTCATCTTTGTTTTGTAATAAAACTAATAAATTCACAAACTTTTACTAAAAGTTTTTAGGACTCAAACTCTTTGGACAGTCTAATTCAGAAAAATACCAACAAAATTCAAGACCTCATAAAATCGTGATAAGACTTTTTAATACTTATTAAGGGTCTTGATTTTCCCAAAATTGATTTATCAACTTTTAATACTTTTCAAGACACCACGGATACCCTGGATGTGTTAACATACAGCACTTCCCCTGAATGCACATCAGTGTTTCCCCTACCATTGCCTTGGGGGGGCGGGCTGCCCCCCCAACGGAACCACCCGCCCCCCTAAGAAAGAATTATTACGGATGTAAACACCAAACATCTGGTGTTTGGCTAAAATATCTGCGTTTTTTAAACGCACCCAACACGAATCTGGCGAGTGGCCCATAGGCTCGTTGGTAACGTTAGTCCGCCAGTAGTCTCGCATAGCCAAACCTATCTCCACACTTCACATAGCCAAACCTATCTCCACACTTCACATAGCCAAACCTATCTCCACACTTCACATAGCCAAACCTATCTCCACACTTCACATAGCCAAACCTATCTCCACACTTCGTTTCGCACTGTGCCGCGCTGGAGAATAATACAAGATTGTGCGCGAGTGTGCGCGAGACGAGTGTGTGCGCACGGCGAGAGAGTTTTTGCCGGGTGAGATGTCTCATGTCTGCACTCTGCAGATGAAAGTAAGCAAGTTGAAACGTTAGCAAATATAATTGCTGAGTGTTCTGACAGAGAAAGTTGGTTAAAATTGGTCTTTATTATCGTGACTAAAAAGTGTCTGACTGTAATTCCATGGTGTAAATAGTCAAAGAACTAGCAAGCTAGCTCAGAGGTGATGAGATGAGCTAGTCTGCTGCACACATGCCAGCTAAAGAGCTAACTGGATGCACTTGACTTATAATTCTGTTATACATTGATATGCAGTGTTTCCTCTATATGCATTTATTGGTGGCGGGCCGCCACAAATGAATTTCCTCCGCCACTAATTGATTCAGTCCAAAAATAAATAAAATAAAATAAAAAAAATAATAATCCACCTCTGAACAATTTAGCTGATTAAAATATATCTGATCCTAGATCAGCGCTATAATGGATGTTGACTAAAAGTGCACCTAAATCCACGCCCATCTCTCTCTAACCGCTGATCCAAAATCAGATTAATGACATTAAACATTCAGTTGACGACGTGACACAAGGGCTACTCCTGATTGGTCTAAATGTGAACCGGCATGAGAACCGTGCAGACTCAACCATCCCTGCTCAGCAGTCTTACCTGCCGAAATGCTCGGGCGCCTGTGTTTTCTCCTCGCAAATAACGGGCTAAAAGTCACCGGTAGTACCATCTAAAAGATACAAAAAGCTGATCTAGCTAGCTAGGTGCACAAATAAGATATCACGTTAAATAACTTCGAAAAATTAAACGAAAACAGCGACAGATGGATGGATTTTTCAAGAAAAAAGATGTCCCAGACACTTCAAACATTGCTGAAGCTAGCAGTGGCTATGAGCGATCCGAGGACGATGGCTAATTTGATAATTTTGATAGACATGATAGCCATCACATCTAGTTGAAAAACTGTCGCAAGTTGAAGAACTCGCGCAAGTTGGAAACACTGGGAAACTTTCGCCAAGTTGGACATACTTTTCCTGTTGTGTTTGAGACGGAGCCAAGACTGCTCGTTTGGAAGGACATTGGATCCGTGAGTAACGTAAACCTTCAGAGCTGATGGATGGAAACCGGTATCACAAGTTTATATTCTGTATATATATATATATTATTTTTTTTGCCATCCTCCCTCTAGTTTTGGTTGAAATTAGGTCGTTGTTTTGAGCGCGCGTGCGCGTTTCATGCGCCTGCACGCGGAAAAAATCGAGGAGGAGGATAGAGAGATAGAGAGGGAGAGAAGGAGAGAGAGCAGGATGGTGTCGGCACACCAGAGAGAGAGAGAGCAAGAACCAGGTGAGAAAGTGGACAGGTAGTCAAGACCACATAAGTAGCCTTGTGAACCGATGGTTCTGGAGCCTAACGGCCCATAGGGCAAGAGCCTATCTCCTGTTTCCGTAGCGTGAGGCGGCTTGATGTACAAGTACACCCCCTGGACATGACGCTGGTATGTCGCAGGGTCTTACTCCATGGGGGTCCATGCCACGGTCCATGCCACCCCCCCAAGGCAGCAAACCTAGGGGAAACACTGCACATGAACTGAAAACTATAGTTTCGATGTGAAAGGTAAGTTGATTTGAGTTTGTCATTATACAGTAAACAACCACCAATAGGGAAACCATCAGTCACGATCAAGTGATTAATTTATTTGACCCTGTATGGACAGGAATCCAATTAACTCAGTTTTTACTTTTTGCTAAACACCTCTCGAAAAGTGTTGGGCGTGGGCTGTGGTACTTCCAAACTAATGTAATCAGTCAAACACAAAGTTGTACTCAACCTTACTCACCTTGTGTTAAAAACGGGGGAACACAACATTTCACAAGTGTTCGAATATTGTAGCAGGAACCTTCATAAGTGTTAGAAGTACAGTACAAATGTTCCAATCATTTATTTTTTAGGACACCATCCACATTCAATATTTAATTGGAATCCTTTGACTACAAGTCCTATAATTCATTCTAAACTTCAAAACATACTTCATCCAAAACGTTATTAAATATGCACGGTCACACATACCCTCTCCCCCTCGTAGCAGTTGAGTAACTTCTCATTTTCCCTCAGGGATTAATTGGTTGGTGGCTTTATTTACACTAAACACTCTGGACCACTGCACCGCAGACAAACACAGCGAATGTTATCTTTATTCTGACGCGTTTGGTCTCTAACGGCTGAATAAGCAGGAGGGCGACTCCCCTCTTGGTCTCTATGCACAAATGAAAAGAAGTTGAGTTAATTAAAGTTAATTAAAGTGTTATCAGTTGATTCTGGGACATGGGATGTGACGGCAGTTGGTGAAACTGGGAACAAAGTCGGCAACCGACCAAATGTTCAGACTTCTATTCTGAAAAATGCTCTCGCTAGTCAAGCCAAAGATATTGCGATGAGATGGATTCGGCAGTGGCGGGCGGTGCATTTCACACCTAGGCCTTCAGTGATGTCCTACCTGAATTATTCCACCTCTTAATACCATCATTATGACGCCATGGCTCTAGAAACTATACATTTAGACAGAAACGCAGTATAACCGGGCGTTGCCATTGTTATTATAGCGGCACCTTGTCTGGGTGTATTCAATTCATTGCATGAAAACGAAAGCGTCAGTTATTTCGCGAACTTTGCGGTCTGTCGATCTCGATAGGAGAACCGTTTCGAGGTTCCATTTAAGGATGGTTATCTTCCTCGTGTTCATACGGTCACGGGGGTGTGTCGTTTTCCATGGTAGCAGCCCGGGAAGTGGTTAGAAGATCGCATTGAAGCCCCACTTACTCACACAACTGAGCCAGGCAACACACATATCTCTATGGACCCCAGGGTCGCTCCGTATGTCTACATCTCTTGCAGAAAACATTAAATCCTTTGTACTCACCAAAACAACTGATTATTTGAACACAAAATCCATCCTCCTTTCTTTCCTCAAGAAGACTTCAATGACTCTGTTGTACAGTTGATCAGTTCCACCAATAAGTCCTTTTACATGGATATCGTCGCTAACGTCGGGGTTCGGCTTGTAGAACAACACCTTCCATCTACACAAATTAGCGAGATCAAGTTTCAGTGTGTTAGCTCCGCCTCCCAATAGTTTGTATCCAATCAAAAGACGTGAAGGGGCTGATCAGGTGCTCCACCATCCAGAAGGCCCCTTCGTCGGATTTGCTTGGATTTGCTGCCAACTCGAGATCTGACCACGGCCCGCCACAGCTCTTTTCTCGCTCACTTTAAATTACAATCTGTACTCGCGCCACTGTTGAATCTGCAGGCGGGCAGATTTCTTGGTACCCTGGCAACACATTATGGCTGAATTTGATTGGATAAAAGCTAAAGGCCAGCCCTCCAAATGTCTGGAAGCAGCGCAACCAAGAGAAAAGCTATGAAATGAAGAGAATAGACTACGGGAATAATTTAATACATATTTGTAGAAAAAAAATATAAAAATTAAATGTATATTCTGATGATGTTTAGGCCAGCAGAGAAGGCCTTGCTGGCCCTGACGGCACACCACTGGGATTCGGTGAGTAATATATCCAGAGTCATCAAGATTATCTATCCTGCTGTCGCTGACTGAATGTTTTGCTGTAATATTTTACAGATAAATCGTGAGCTTAGAATGATAAGGTTCTATCTCCGTTTAGGGTAGTTCAGAGATATTGAGCGTCACAGTTTTTACATTCCATTATGTTTTATGAGATGGAACCTTTGTATTTTATTAATTACTAACTAAAACATTTCAACATTTTTAAAATAACACCACACAGGCATTAATAAACACCTAATGGATCAGATTATGTAAAAAAATAAATGTTGACCAAAAATGGGGATCCTTATAATTCTAACGTCAAGAAATGTCAGCGTACAAAATCTCTCCAATGGCTGGAATATATACAGTAGCCTGCACTGAAATGCAATTGGTCTAATTTTCCAAATGGCCAGACTGGTCTGTTTAAAATGCCATCGATAGGACAAATCACAATGACAACCACAATAACTACATATAGTTTTATTATCTTAGGATAGTGTTTTATTATCTTAGGGCAGTGATTTATTATCTTAGGACAGAGTTGTATTATCTTAGGACAGTGTTTTATTATCTTAGGACAGTGTTTTATCATCTTAGGACAGTGTTTTATTATCTTAGGACAGTGTTTTATCATCTTAGGACAGTGTTTTATTATCTTAGGACAGTGTTTTATCATCTTAGGACAGTGTTTTATTATCTTAGGACAGTGTTTTATTATCTTAGGACAGTGTTGGTTGTTAGCACCTAGGGTTTGCATTGTCATTGTACCTGTGCAATTACAATAAAGAGCATTCATATATCTGAAAGGTACATATGTTACGGTACATGTGGGAATACGGTACATGTGGGAAAACTAGGGTAAAGCGGGTTACACACATAAGGATTTTCAAAATCTTAACCGAAATCTTATCTGAGACAGACCCCACACATGAAGATACAAAATCTTGGATTGAACAGCCTTGATCGTATTTTGTGTGGTGTATGCCGATTTTCCCATTTCAGCGTCTCGTTCCCCAAGCCAGAAATCTCGCGTGAACCCATCCTTTTAATATTGCCTTTATGGATATGATTTTGTTTGTGGTTTCTTTTCTCTTATTGACATGCATTAAGTGTTCCTTGATGTTTATTTGAAACATAGATATTGAAGGGAGTGGAACTATGTACAAGCCTTCTGGGCTTCGTTCCCTCCTTGCACAATATCTTGTGTGCTAAATAAATAAACTAAACTAAAACTAAACTAAATTACAAAATAATTAAATTAAGATTATATAATGATTAAAGCACTTGGAGCCGCAACGTTTGCAGGAAAAGCGCTATACAAATAAAGTTATTATTATTATTATTATTATTATTATTATGATTATTATTATTATTATTATCTAACGTAGTACCCTGACTGACCTGTACGAGACAACCATGTGCGACAGGGCAAATAAAGTGCCGAATAACGAAAAGAAGAAGTCAACTCGCTTCTTGATTGGCTACATTCCATCCACGTTTAGTTGGACTCGCGAGCAGGGTTGCCAGATGGGAATGACATTTTCCACCCTAACCACAGTCTAAAACCGCTAATTTCACCAAACAATCTGGCTACCCTATGATTTCTGGTCGTAAGTATTGAACACATTTGACATTTACGATTGCTGGCCACGCCCATTTTCCAAGCAGGTTGTCGGGAGAGTTGATTGCACAATTGAAGAGAATTGACTCTTAACTCAGTGTTGCCACAGTTACTTTGAAAAAGTATTCTGATTACTGATTACTGATTACTCCTTTAAAAAGTAATCTAGTTACTTTACTGATTACTTGATTTTAAAAGTAACTAAGTTAGATTACTAGTTACTTTTTTAGTTACTATTGGCAGCTGCCTAGGCACCCGACCCCCCCCCCCCCCGCGCAACATAAAAATGAAAACTGGTTTTGCCAAAACTCACTTTATTTTAACAGTAACTTAAATTACATAATTAAACTTTAGACAATAACTTAAAACAACAAAATAAAGAGTCTTTCTTTGCCTCACCCAACATAAATACTTGTTTTTAAACAATAAAATAAATATAATCTTTATTTAACAGTAACTAGCAAGGAGTGGTTTCACAAAACCTAAAACCTACCCTGACCATTCAGATATGATCCTAATATAATCCTAATCCTAAACTGCTCTGTTTAGTCTGTTTGTCCGCTTCTGTTTACACTGTGCAATCAGCGTGGTGATACACGTGAGCGATTCTGCTGCAACCTCGTGTTGAAAACGTGAGCACTGACGTCACTCCCCAAGACGCGAGAAAAGCAAACAAATGTTTGTTTACTATCGAACATTATAAAGAAATACTGCATTTAGCCTAAGTTATGAGGTAGTAACGCAATAGTAACGCACAGTCACTTGAATAAGTAACTTTAATCCGATTACTGATTTGGAAATAGTATCGCGTTAGAATACTCGTTACTGAAAAAAATATTCAGATTAGAGTAACGCGTTACCGGCATCACTGCTCTTAACACACCTCACACCACAGGATTTTGTTATAGGAAAATGTTAAAATCCATCTGATAATCGGGCGTTTTCTGTCGTTTTCAGACATCCGAAAATCGTACATGCAGGCATGTCTAACCCCAACCTAACCCTAACCGTAGCACCCTAGCACCTAACCCTAGTTTTCCCACATGTACCATAACACATTATACTACGCCCAAGTTTGGCCACCGGTGTGACAACGTGGCAGGAGTACCAGTGAGTTTCAGTTCAGATCACCTGGGGGCCATTCCACTAAAGGTGGATCAGTATAGCGGCGATATAAATAAATGCGGCGATCAGGCAACTCGAGATTGGAATTCAAGCCTCAGGTGATTCCTCGAACGAGGATCAGCCTTGTGTCATCAGTGTTCACAGAAGACAGGCTTACAAATCTTCGATATGGGCGCGTGCACGCAGACATAAAGAGCCCCGAAGAGTCGATCTGTCGAAATGAAGATACTCCACTCTGCAGGGGTACTACATTTGCGCAGCATTCCCGAATTATTGATCTTTATGAAGACGGGAAAATAAGATGTAAAATAGTGCAATACTGCCGCAATTAACAAGGCGAGGGAAATGGTTTGGCAAGAAATTGCTGACCGATTAAATGCGTAGGTCATACTAGCCCCAGTTATTGTTATATGTTCATATTTTAATAAATGAATATTACTACTGTGGTGATATCCGCAGCAGGCTACAAACCGTCATATCGCCACAATGGCCTAGTGGTATCGACCGCTGCCACAGGATTTATTCGTCATTTTATATCGGTGGTTCAAATCCCTCTTCAGACGCACTTTTTACTGCATTTCGTTGTCTGAATCTAATCTAAAATCTCATCTAAAAAAGTATGTAGGCTATAAAATTATGGTGCAGGCTAATTTACAAGAACTGACACGATTACAATGGTGTTGGAAGCCTTTGCATGAAATCTTCGGTTAAATGTAAAAAAAGAAAGAAAAGAAAACACTTAGTCAAGTCTCGAACTCGCAACCTTTGGAACCCCAAACGACTGCCTTATAACCACTACGCCAGCCAGACCGCTGTGATGACAGCAATGCAAGTTGATGGACATACCTATTCATTTTATTTTATTTTTTACACTTTTTAATTTATGTATCCATCGATCTATCCATCTATCACACTTTCAAAATATCAAGTTATCTATCACACAATCAAAATATCAAGTTATCTATCACACAATCAAAATATCAAGTTATCGATCACACTTTCAAATGATCAAATTATCTATCTATCACACAGTCAACCAATCTATCTATCTATCTCGTGTGAAGTGGGAACTAATATTTCCTAGGGAGGAACTGTCGTTCGGGGTTTAGTTTCCGCCTGTGAGGCTTTTTTGACGCGCGTCTTACCATAGCCTGTGTTTTAGCCTGCTCGCGACCAGGCTAATTATATCTGACTCAGAAGGAGCTCAACCAAGCAGCGAATTATTTGAGCCACATTGATGGCACCGAATGCAAGCTAACATTTTCGAGGCTAAGAACTTTATCGAGGCTTAGAACTTTATCGAGCTTCGTGGAATAGGGCCCAGCTCTGGTGACTTTTGATGCAAGAGTTAAATGTACAACAAGGTACAACTTGTAAGGATCATGCATTCGTGGAATGAGCAACAGTTAACCGTGTGGGTAGCGGCCCAAAAAATTGCCAATTGCAAAATTCTTCTGTTGGTATTCACTCTCGTTTTGAGCTTCAAGTGCTGGCAGGTGTGTGACTGGCACCTGATTGACAGCACTTGTGTGCATGGGTCCTGCAACTTTGTTTTTACGCCACATTTTCTTTTTTTCTTCAGAGACCTCCATCTCTTCAGGTTACACCTTAACTGCTCCATTTACAAGGTATACCCAAGGACATCATTTCCAATTCATTAACCAGACAATTTGTCCTTTCCCAAATTGAAACAAGAACTCAAAAATGACTTCACGTAATTTATTCTGTCTGCCGTTATTGTTAATAATTGCCCAATTGCTGTTTCTTTTTTATTTATTATATATTTTTACAATAATTAAATACAAATGTACAATTAACATTATCTCACATTGGGCACTAAAGTGAAGGCGCAGCTATTCGGTTGTTAAGTCTGACAATTTCCGGGTCCAAATAAAAAATTCCCCGCACCAGAGTACCAGTGTACTAAAGCACCAGTGTACTAAAGCACCAGAGTACCAGTGTACTAAAGCGGTAGAATGACAGTTCAATCTTTCCCGTTTTTCCCATATTGTCAGCGTCTTTGAGCCTCAGAAAAGCGCTACACAAATATAATTTATTATTATTATTACTGCAGCATTTCAAAGAGAGCGCCTCAGCCAACGTTGGACCCGGAAACACGTCACGACTTAACAACCGAATTAGCTACATGTGACATAGGACATTTGAGGATTCGCTCCTCTTCATTAGCCATCCTTTGGCGCCCTCTCCTGGCGAGTTTGTGTATGGCCGGTCTTGTCTTGTCTATCTAATTAAGCTTGATTCATTTCACCTGTGCGTGTTTGCTCCCTGTCTATTTATGCTCCCTATTCCCCTTCCTCCTTGTCAGATGTTCTGACCGTGTGGTGTGTAACTCTTCTGTCTGTCACTGAAGACTGACCTTACCTGGCTGGTCGTTTAGTATTGTGATAGTTCTGATAACTAAGTATGGTGATATACTTAGTGCAGAGACTCTAAGTTTGTGTTGCCTCGTGCCAGTTATTACTGAGTTAGGGTTAGATACTCAGACATAATACTCAGTTTCCAAATGTCTGTCATCAACAGGACTTGTAGTCAAATTATAGTTTGAAAGGGTGTGAAAAAACACCCTTCCCATCAATCAATTTAACCCATCAATGAACCAGGGTTCCCACGGGTCCTTGAAATCCTTTGTGAATTTGAGAAAAAAAAAATCAAGGCCTTGCATTCATTGAAAGTGCTTGAATTCCCCTCTCTCTCTCTCTAAAAAAAATAGGTAACATGTAGAAGGGAATAAAACAACCATACTAGTTACTAAGGTTAATTAGTTAGCTAGATTTTAAACCGACATAACAATGTTAGATTTGAAAACTGTTCATGGTCATTCCTATTATATACATTCTCATCTAGATATGTCTCAAACTATGCTGTGTTGGGTCCTTGAATTTGAGGGAATTGGGTCTTGAAAGTCCTTGAAAGGTGCTTGAATTTGATGTTTCAGAAGGTGTGGGAACCCTGACGAACATTTTGCTTATCAAGTACAATGGTCAAATGCACCTTAAGAAGAATTCCTTAACCATCAAACAAATGACATTCAAACACAGGGCCTAGGGATGTCACTGAGAACATCAAATGACAACATGTTATGAAACCAGCTAGAAAGCCTTAGCTTCAATGAACTGTAGTAACGTTTTTCACCTTGACCCTAACCTTCAATGAACTGTAGTGACTGAGGTCATGTTCTCACATGAAAGTCTGAATCAGGACCAGGAGCAAGTGGATGAGTTTGCAACATCGTTGCATAAATTATTTCTCTGATTTGCGTTCTCACAGCCCTTTATGTAAACGAAGTAACATATGCAATCGAAGCAACAGACGTGGTAGTTGATTGGTCAGAAAAATTGAAAATTGCCTGTTCGTCCCGCTCTTATCCAGATCAACACGCATGCGCTGTTGTTTTCCTATGGACAGCCTCGATGCGTCGTTTCTAACCGGAGCGAAACCACCCTCTTCAAGCGGAGCATGCGTTGGTCGTTTGCTCCCGGAGTGACTTTCGAATGCGCGTTCTCACAGCTCCAAACGACAGCAAATTTGATCTCAACTCTGATTCCAAGTGAAGCAAATGTTCTAGTGAGAACACGGGGAGTTTGGGCCGATTGATGAGGATTTCTGATTTATTGCAGTTTGAGTTTCAGACAATTCTGTTGCATCCATGATTTGATGTGGCTGGGGCAGGTGAGGGTGGAGTGGGTGTTAGGGGAGATGGTTTTGGAGGAGAGGTAGAGTTGATGGTCTGAATGTCAAACGTCAAAATACTGACATGAGGAAAATGTCCATATTGCATATTTCGCTTGATCCATTGTATTGCTGTTATCCTTTGAAACAAACATAGATGTGTTATTATAAAATGTCACATTTTCACATGTCAGTTTTCAACTCTTTAAACGTTTGAACTAGATGGAAACTTGCTTATGGCGCCTTTCCATTGACCAGCTCGGCACGGCTCGCATTTGAACAGTTCCGGGTACGAGACGTTTTTCCAAGTATATCCAGCTGCGGACATCACGCCTATCACCCGGATGATTGATGGACCATATTTGGTTGGAGTGGTTGGAGCGCGTCATCATACCGCGCCTGCATATTTGCATATTGCGCCTGCATATTTGCATAGACTACTACGTCATCGCCTTACTACGGTGGAAACCAAATAAACACATTTCCAGCAATGGATTCTACAGTTAGGCCCATATATATATTTGGTCACAGACAGAATTTGTGTTATTTTAGCTGTTTACCAAAACATCTTAGTTACAGTCATACACAAGTTACAGTCATATAATGAATGAATGAATTAATCTTTATTTCGAACATGATTTAAAAATAAAAATAATAAATAACAAATAACTAATATGTAGAGTACAGTCCTATCAATTGTTCGAAAAGGAGTAGGAAGAAGCCTGTCCTACCCCTGTTTATACTTAACAATTATGCTTACATTATATAATCCAATTAATTAATACATATATTTCAGTATCATCCGTTCTAATACTTTTTCATTCTTAATATTGACACAAAATAAATAAATAAACATCATTTTTCTATTCTTAATACTGAAACAACACAAAATAAATAAATAACAAACATCAGTATCCACAATGTAATACAGAAGAAAAAGACACAGAAAACCACACCTTAGTTTCCAGAAGATTAACAACCTTCCCTTTCCTCATTTTGGTATTTAACAAAAAAAATAAATGTAAACCTTTTTTTAAATAGAGCAATATTTCTGCTTTCCTTCATATTTTCCTCTAGCCCATTCCATATGGTAACTCTGTAGAATGATATGCACCTGCTCCTGAGATGGGTGTGAGCATAACCCTTGTTAAAGTTGTGGTTACCTCTCAAATGACCTCTCCCCTTATCCCTCTCTATAAATCATTTGTTAATGTTACGTGGGAGTTCTTGAGTCTTTGCTTTATACATTAACTGTGCCAATTTAAATTTGAATAAGTCCATGAGCTTTAAGGCATTTGACATTAGGAACAAGTTAAAAGTGTGATCACGATATCCGACCTTATGTACAATCCTCATAGCTTTTTTCTGTAGTGTAATCAATGGGTTTAAAGTGCTTTTATATTCATTTCCCCATATCTCCACACAGTAACTCAAATAGGGTAAGACAAGACAACAATATAGAGTATACAACATCCTCTGTTCCAGAATATGTTTTGCCCTACACAATACTGCAATACTCCTTGATACTTTGGATCTAACGTATCTTATATGAGATTTCCAACAGAATTTACTGGGCTTAAAGTGCAGACTCTCAGCTTTAGGTTAAGGGTATTCACATCCAAATGGAAGGAAGGGTTTATGAATTATAGCTCTTTTATATATAATAACCAAAAGTAATTAGACAATTGACTCAAAAGCTGTTTCATGGGCCAGTGTGGGCTATTTATTCCTTCATTATTTCTTTATCAATTAAGCAGGTAAAAGGTCTGAGTTTATTCCAAGTGTGGCATTTGCATTTGGAGGCTGTTGCTGTATACGCACAACATGCAGTCAACAGAGCTCTCAATGCAAGTGAAACAGGCCATCCTTAGGCTGTAAAAACAAAACAAAAATCCATCAGAGAGATAGTGGGAACAAGAAAAATATATTAAAAAATATATAAAATATATTTTTGTTGTTGTTAATAAAATATATACTAATAATATTATATATATATATATATATATATATAATAACATATTATTATTAACACATATTATATTAAATATTATTATTATATATTTTATTAACAACAAAAAAGCAAAGGGTGGCTACTTTGAGGAATCTAAAATATAAGACACACAGTTATTTCACACTTTATTGTTAAATACATAATTCCTATGTGTTCATTCATCGTTTTGATGCCTTCAGTGAGAATCTACAATGTACCAAATAGTCATGAAAATAAAGGAAACGCATTGAATGAGAAGGTGTGTCCAAACTTTTGGCCTGTACTGTATGATTGTTAATTTGTCCAATTACTTTTGAGCTCCTGAAAATAGGGGACTGTGTATAAAAATGGTTGCAATTCCTAAATGTTTCATACACTATTTTTGTTCAACCCCTTGAATTAAAGCTGAAAGTATGCACTTCAATTACATCTTGATTGTTTCATTTCAAATCCTTTGTGGTGGCATACAGAGCCCAAATTATGGAAATTGTGTCACTGTCCAAATACTTCCAGACCTAACTGTATATAAATAAAAGAATGTCAATGACCCCAGGTGTGGGACTTTATTAGGTCAAACAGGTTTGAGGGGTCAGGCAAAGGACTTGGTGGAGTCAGGCAAGGGTCAGGCGATCATCGTTGTAATCCATGGAGCAGGGCAGGAACCGTGGTGCAAGGTGCTGGGCTGGAGGTGTCCATGGTGCTGAGTGCCCACTGATGAGCTAAATAAAACATTCTATTTCTGATGAGTCAACAGGACTAGGGCTCCTTCACAAAACCCTTACTGGAATCTTCATACACTCTGTGAATTAGTCTTTACTTTCTGATGAGTCAACAGCACTAACCCCATCCAGTGCGACATGTAGATAGCATATATTTAGAATATGTAAAATGCAAACACCAGAAATGCAAGAAAGTTTGAGGTATACCAAATGGAATTAATAACAAGTGTTACGACCCTTCTGTCTAGAGTAAAATAAGGGCCTAGGGTAGAGTGCACAATGTACAGGTGTGTTGCAACACAAATGCCCAAAAAAGTGTACAAGGGATCAAATCAATTAAAGTTTTATTTGTATAGCGCATTTCTCACAAGATGCGACTCAATGCGCTTCACGTAATGACAGATGTTCAGTGTCCAGTGTTGTGTCCAGTGTCCAGGTTCCAGTGATAGCTTCGTCAAAAGGACGCAAGGGTAAAAAACCTGTGCACTGTGCATCAAGGAAAAGTGCCACTAGACCGTAGGGGTCTAGCCGGTGTGTATCTTATAAGTGATGTCAGAGACCAGGAACAGTATAAAAGGCTCTTTAAAAACAGCAGGGTCCGATGGGATAGGATAGTACGATCAGGGCCGTTTGGGAGATATGCGAGGCCCTGTGCGAAGTCAGATTTGCGAGGCCTTTTAATGATGTCGGCTACTATTATAACCGCGCGACACGCACGCACCGATATATTGCAAGAAATGCGCTCACATGCTGTGCTGATAGACAATAGAATATCTACTTATTTAGATAGTTTACAACCATGTTTGTTTCATTTCAAACCTTTTATACTCGTAAAGGATTAGGATTTAGGATAAAGCAGTCATCATACCCAACATTAAATACGCACAAGACATTATTGACATGAATAGAGATGTTACTCACCACCATGTAGGCCTATCCTTTATGTTGAAAAGCTTACAGCAAAAGCAAAAAGACATGTCCCGTTTTTGAGAGTACACAAGCCACTTTCTTTCTATTTTTTCCCCATTTGGTAGTTTTCAGTGAAATAAAGTTTCACTAAAGTTTCTGTTCTCATTATTTTTAGGATAACTAAATCCAGGTTTCATCTTTGGGGGACCTCTTCTAATGACCATTTCTGTCTACACACTATGTCACTAGTAGACAGAAATTGAGCCATCTGAGTATTAGTAATTACAAGTTTGAAAATGGCTGATGTGCTCCCTTAAGTTAACTTTTCATGTTTCATGTTTAATGTGCTAAAATGTATGCTTTTATCAGAATAGGCCATCAAGCAAATACCAGCGTCATTCAAGTGAAGACGAATCTGACTCTTGTGGTGAGGATGACTTGCCCCCTAAACCCCCCCATGGACTTACGCCTAGTGTCTCCCAGGGAGGGAGGCACTCCACTGTCCCCCCAAGTGCATCCCCCAAAAGGCACCACAGTGGACGTCAGAGTCCAATCGGTGTGAGGAAGTCCCCGAGCATGAGGCGCTCCAGTGGAAGCCAGAGTCCAAGCAGTGCAAGTGAGTACCGAGTGAGGCGCTCCAGTGGAAGCCAGGGTCCGACCTGTCCCAATTGCCCTGGACCAACAGTTTATCGAAGCCTGATATGGAGAAACAGGCCGAGGATATGGAGAAACAGGCCGAAGACATACGAGTGATAAAGACTATGTTGAACCTGGTGCTGAAGCAACAGGCTCCGCCTCTGGCTGTGTCGTTGCTGGAACCACCTGCAGGAGCAGACTTCCCACTGAAAACGAATGAAGATGTCGATTCCATGAACGAGAAGCTGAGTGACTCTGCGTTCATGTCTGGAGTTGTAAGTTTGAATCTTTTATTCACTTGAAAATGTGCTTGTATTGTGTTTGTACATGTGAGTTGGGGGAAATGGGGCAAGGCTGTGTCGTAGCTGGAACCACCTGCAGGAGCAGACGTCCCACTGAAAACTGGTAGAATGGGGACATAAGTGTGTTTAAAGATAGAATGACTGCTTGAAATGTATATCTTGCTGTTCACTTACAGCTTTTCCTTCCTGTGATTTTTTCCCCCCATACACTCAGGTTGCCATGGTTGGAGATATCGGAGGTACACTGGATGATGCTACCAGAAGAATGATGCCATACCTCCTCTCAAATGATCTGGCAGTCCAGTTCAACCTTCATGGACGTCACAGCAAGAGGAAGTTCAGAGAAATGCGCCTTTATGATGTCATATATGGTAAGTTTGAGTGTTGAATTGCTCAGTCTAACTTTTACATTTTTAATTTGGCAACACATTTGATGTATACCAATAGAAGGTATGCCACAGCAAAGACAGTATATACAGCAATGGAAACGGGGCACAACAAATCTTCAAAACATTTAAACTGATGTCACTCAAGAAAGTTCCATAATGCTATAATTTCTAACAGTTGGCCTCTTGTCATTTCTATTAGGGGGACTAAAGAAAAATGCCCTCACTCAAGAAACCAACCACAAGGATGCAGAAAAGGCTCTCTCCAAGTGGTTCACTGGAGCTCGCGATAGAGGTGGAAAAAGAGTTAGACCTCAGACACATGCAGCTTCTACAACTGGATGATGCACCAACCCAGTAGGCAAAGTCTCTGTCTCTCTTTCTCTACAATGCTGCCCTGTGGTTGGTTCTGTCACTGGGGATTAAAACCGAAAGGCTGAAGAGACACGCACAGAGGGCCCAAGAATTTTTTTTATTGCACTGCTTGGACACACCACACCACACCACCCCATCCTCGCGGGGCGGAAGAGCAGCCACAGCTGGTGGCTCATCCCACTGCCAGCAGGTACGAAGCGGTTCAATAACTCCTTTGTCCCATCAGCCATTAAACTGTACAACTGCTCGGTGGGCAGCAGGTTGCAGGTTGCAGGCTTGGGGCAGGGTGGCGGGTGGTGACTCCACCACTACCCCCACCATCACCACCAACCACCCACCTCGCCCCCCCCCCCCCTCCCCCCCCCCCTACCCTGCCACACCCCCACCGAACTGGAACTGTACCGAACTGAACTGAGTCACTGAGTGAACGGCCGTGACCTGAACATACGAACACTTCAGGAACACTACTGTAACTGCAACTCAACTGTACTGTACTGAACAGAACTGAACTGAACTGAACCTAACGAACCGAACTGAGTCACTGAGTGAACTGAGTGTATGGACGTGTCTGAACTGAACTTTTATTATCTTGTTGTAATATTGTTTTTAATAAATTTGTCAAAATATATATTGTCTATTTTCATCCTGGTAAAACTTAAGACGTGTAAAATGTTATACCCAATTTTTATTTTAGGTGTGTTTACAAGAATTAACACGGTTCATGTCAAATACTGCTTAATCTATTTTATTTATATTTAAATCTTATTAGGACCCACATTGGAAATCACCAATGTCGAAATCAAAGGAACCATTGCACAACCAAACCCAGTTAGGACCCACCTCGGTCCCATATAGACTTGCCTTGTTGGGGCCCACCTAGGGCCCAGGTAGAACCCACCTAAAGCCCACATGGGCATCCCAGTTAGGACCCACCTCGGTCCCATATAGACTTGCCTGGTTGGGGCCCACCTAGGGCCCAGGTAGAACCCACCTAAAGCCCACATGGGCATCCCAGTTGGGATCCAAGTGGATCCCGCTAACATTGCCGACATGAGGCCCATATGTGTTAGCCCACCTTGAAACCATATGGGATCCACGTGGGCGTGCTGGCTGGGTACATACAGCTGGGGTGGGCGTGGCTACACACACTGCCACACTAATACGAATAATACCCCCCACCCGACTTTGCTAAGTAAATGTAGGTATTTAGTGAATGTAAAACTGTTGGATATGATCGAGTGGGTTCTTCATCGCTTCGTTTGTCGTGCTATGCCAAAAACTGGAAAACACATTGGTTCACAACAAGACTTGTTTGGCTCGATTGTGAGCTTTTACAATTGCAGAGATGGGGACCTATTAATCAAACCCTGTCACATATCATTTTAACAGATTCAAGATGGCGGCGCCAGATTCAAGATGGCGGCGCCAGATTCAAGATGGCGGCGCGCTCGGTCGCGAGGCTGGGGGATCTCCCAAAATCGGTGCTTTTAAGTATTTCTAAGTACATTTGTATGTACTTTTTTATTTTAATACTCATAGGGAACGGCTGTGTAAATAGTACCTACTGTACAGCAGACTAGACTTACTAGAAGTTGGTGCGCAAAACGAGAGGACTGTAACAACGGAATTCTTGAAACAACAGCAGATCCCACTCGACATCGCTCGGACACCGGGTGAAAAATGGTACGCTATCCCAACCCTCAGGCGCAAACGTCGGCGTTGAGACCGTAAGCAACGCCAAGGACGAAGGGGAGGCCTGCTAGCTAGGCTAAAGAGGAGCCCGAATAAGCCTGCTTTGCCGAGTATACTCCTATCCAACGTCAGGTCTCTGGCTAACAAGATGAACGAATTGAGACTGCAGGTGGCTACTAACAACACCGTGGGAGATAGCTGTGTGATTATTCTCACGGAGACCTGGCTCAATGACACCATCTTGGACTCCGCGGTCGGGTTGGAAGGAAGGACTTTACACCGGGCGGACAGGACGCTGCTTAGTGAGAAGACGCGCGGAGGCGGCCTCATTATATCTACGAAGGACAGCTGGTGCTTAAACACAAAAACTGTAAGTAGCCACTGCTCCCCAGACCTGGAATACTTGACTGTTAACCCTTGTGTGATGTTCACTTTTTGGACCCTTCCGTAGTGTTCGGGTCCAGTTGACCCGGGACATCATTGGGGTTTTAAGAGCACTTGTCTTGACACGGTGCTCCTAGTCCCAAGGGTGACCCATACAAGGGGGTATACTCAGGCCGCAAGAAAGCCCCAAAATAGCCCATAATATTAAAGGGCGCCTCCTTAGGTACTGTGTACACATTCAAAAGTGCATATCTTTTGTTCTAGTGGATCTAGGGGGCTGCCCTTTGGAGAGGCTGGATCAGAGGATGCTTAGTAACAACCCACAAAGTGTCAGACCCCTGGGAATAGGTGGGGCCGAACGACAGCATGATGAGTAGAAGCGTTTTTACGCACATGATGCCCCTAACTTTGAAAATGCAAAATCCACTATAATAAAGACCTGGGTGTCATAAATCATACTTATCTAGGAAAAATGTTAATGAAACAATGTTTTCATTGCTGTTTATTATTTTGAATTTATATTCTCAATTTAATTTCACATTTATCTAATTATAATCAAAGCTGTAAAGAAAATACAGGTGATGAACAAGAATAGAAATGAAAGAACCAAACTAAGATTGTTTTTGCCAATAGCTATGAAATATATCTCTAAAAAATGTCTGCAAATGCTGAATCACAAAACACGAACGGAATGTACACTGTTTTCACTGTCACTGTCGAAATACAGTATTATGTCTGAAAAATCCCAAATAATTCTGAAATACCACTGGCTACAATTGTGTGTGCATGGGTATGCCTGTCTACACAACACATGAAGCACAGAATGTGACAGTGTGTGTACCTCAAATGTACTTTTTGCAGTTGCTGCATATGTTCTGTACAGTGCAAGAAAATGTAAAAATTGTTACAATGTTGCACTTCAAAGGGTAAAAAGTGCGAGAGCAGACGGCTTCTTGGCACGGGAACGCTAGAGCAGAGGTGTGTGAGTGAGTGAGTGTCAGTGTGAGTGTGTGTATGTTTCTGTGTGTCTCTGTGCATCCGGGCCTAAATGACCCGAAGATCTTATGAAGGACATAAATGTGTTGGGGTATTGTAGGATGTGTAAAAAAAAAAAAAATCTTCACTTTTACATGTTTTTCATGGAAAATAAGCCAAGGCCATGGAGTTTCATATTGATCAAATGTATTCTTGTACCATTTCTCACCAAGTAAAAATGTAAAACGGGTCCGGTTGACCCGAACACCACACAAGGGTTAAATGCCGACCCACATACCTCCCGAGGGAATTCAACGCCATGGTGCGAAATAAGGGTGAGCTCGGGGAGCTATAGCTCCCCTAGTGGTGACATGAGCTCCCCTGGAAACATGGTTTGTGAAATTTTGGGGGAGCTCTAAAATATTTATATGATAGCCAAATAAATGCTATTTTGGTCATGGTTTTTCTCAAAGGTGTAAAATAAGGGGAAAAAATAAATAAATAAATATGATTAATGAAAAAAAAGATTCTAGCCTCGAGCCGCTCGGAGTGTGGGGGCGCTGTCTGCAGGCATCCACTACCCACTCACGAGCTTGTTTACTACGTGCGTTAAAAAACTGTCACCTGCGCGCCATTGTTGAAGAAAAGATGTCGAAAAGAAGAAAGCAACTCACCTTGGGCGATTTCTATCCAAAGAAGTCCAAACAAAACGATGAAGAGGAAAATCCATCTGTAGTTGGTGGTGGTAGCACATCGGACGTGGGGACTGATGCTGCTACAACAGAGCCGAGAGGAGAGACAGCTAACGTTAGTGCTAATGCTAACTTGACAGCTAACGTTAACGTTACTGTGGGGGCTGAAGAGGCACAACAAGACAAGCCAAGAGAAGAATCTAACGTGGAAACTAACGTTAGGAAGACAACAAAAAAAGAGGTCGGAGGAGATGAGGAAGAGGATGATGATGATGATGATGCTGATGCCCACCCGCCTGTTGCTGGAGATGGGGGGTGCGAAGATGCTGGGGTCCCTCTGGCTGGCTGGACCAGCGAACAGTGGAGTGACTGGACCAGACGTCTCCCGTGGCTGTTCTCAAAGAATAGTTGCTTAGGCTGTACTCTATGCAGGGATGCCAAAAGCCTTCTCCTCACTGATAAAGTTGGAACGCACTTGTCAGAAGAGTGGATGAATGGGGACGTAACCAGTAACAGACAGAACAACTTGCGTAAGAAAATCTACAAGCACCGGGATAGTGTGGCGCACAAAAGGGCAGTTGAACTGGCAGAAACAAGACAAAAAGAAATAATGCCAAACAGGATTCTCTGTATCAACGCAAAGTTGTTAGAGGAAACATCAATCGCGTTCAGATCCGCCTATATGGTAGCCAAGGAAAGGATGGCTTTTAAAAAACTTCCACCCGTCATGCAGCTCCAAGAGATCAATGGGGCAAAGGTAGGCCCTGTACACAGATCTGATAAATCCTGTGCTGAGATTATTCACCACATTGCACACGAAATGTGCAAAAAGTTTGTTGTTAATGTTAAAAAGGCTCAGTCAAAAATAAGCATCACTATTGATGAGAGCACAGTGCACAGACGTGCGTATATGATTTTATATGTGAGATGTGACGTGACAGGAAAAGGGGATGTGGACAATGTCTATTTAGACCTCACAGAGCTAACGCAGGGCACAGACGCTGAGTCCATCTACAACAGCCTGAGAGAGGCTCTACGTAAAGCAGGTTTTGATGATGAGTTTTTGGCTAATAATCTCATCAGCATAGCCACTGATGGTGCTTCTGTCCTCACGGGCAAAAACAGTGGAGTCATTGCTCGCCTGAAACATGATTTCCCAAATATACTGTCTGTACATTGCCTTTGCCACCGCGCAGAATTGGCAGTCCATGACGCTCTAAAACTTGTTGCTGGATGTAACCACTTTGAGTTTTTTATTTCAAAACTGTAAGCTTTGTATCACCAGTCCGCGAAGAATGCCAGACTACTCGAGGAGGCAGTAAAGGAGTTGAACGTGCAGGTTTTGAAAATCGGGCAGATTTTTACCATAAGGTGGGTGGCAAGTAGTTTTAGAACTGTCAAAGCCGTCTGGAACAACTACCCTGCGTTAGCGAGACACTTTAAAACCGCAAGTGAGGTCATCGCCTGTCCACATCATGGGCTCCTGGACGTAGAGCAAAGGCAGCTGAACCCAGGCCTCTGTGGTCGCCTCTGTGTTAAGGTAAGACCCGCTTTTATAGACTTGGCTTCTGCTGTGTTGTAGGCCTATGGATTGCTGTGTTATAATGAGAAGGGCAATGTGCATCGTTGTTGTTAAAGGAGCATAGTCTACTACTTGCTACTGAGATGCTAACCCGACGGATTGTCCGGTTGACGCGCCGTGCGTCCTAGTTTGATGTGTTGCTGTTGGTTATACAACATCCGTAGTCGTTGGTTTGCTGCATAATAAACATTTATTGTGTTACTATGTGCCATCAATGGCTTAATCACTGGTACTAACAATAACAAACTTAGCGCCCTTGCGGTCAAACCTATTTGCCCACCTGCCTCAGGTATTGTGACAGCGCCACCCCATGCCCACACAGTGAATTACAACACATATCACAGGACCATCTGGCTCCTACAGTTGTGTTGTGTAGGGCAGTGTTTAGGCTTTGTATGTGGCGTTGCGTCGCCCTCGCATGATGTGCGGCTCCCCCGCACACCGTGATTTAATTCGCACACTGTTCAACGCAGTGTACATTACATGTGTTTACATACCGCCGAGCGCGGTTGGTAGCTTAGCATTGGCGCGGCTATATGACGTCATCAGTAGTGGACTGAGCGCGGATCCTCGAGCCGTACACATCATCGCGGGAGATTTCAATCATGCTGACCTGAAGGTAGTACTACCGAAGTTCTATCAGCATGTTAAATGTGCAACAAGAGGAGAAAAAACACTGGATAAGGTATACACCAACATCAAGCTTGCTTACAAGGCTAGACCGCTAGCTCATCTAGGCATGTCTGACCATGTGTCAATCCTCCTGATCCCAGCCTACACTCCCATGAGGAAAAGTGCTCCCATCACCACTAAGACTGTCAGAACCTGGCCATCAGGGTCCGCTCCACTGCAGATCTGCCTGAATGACACCTCATGGCAGGAATATGAGCATGAGGACCTGGAACAGTTCACGTCGTCGGTTCTGAACCACATAGTGAACTGCACCAACTCAGCCACCGTGGACAAACGGGTCCGGGTCTACCCCAACATGAAGCCATGGATGACTGGGAAGGTCCAAAAACTGATCAAGGAGAGGGACAACGCCGTCGCAGGGAAGGCAGACCACAGAGAGAAGATTGAGGAATGCTTCCTGAGCAACGACTCCAGGCGGGTGTGGCAGGGGGTTCAGCACATGACAAACTTCAGAGCCAACAGGCTCACAGCCGCGGAGGACGACCCCCTGCTGGCGGAAAAGCTGAACTCCTTCTACGCCCGGTTCGACGAGGGGCGAACGGAGGTAACCACAACACAAACACCACTCTCTCCAGCTCTCAGCAGCCTCACCCTCACAGAGCATGAAGTGAGACGCGTGCTGAAGGCGGTGGACCCCAGGAAAGCCTCAGGGCCGGATGGCGTCCTGGGACGGGTGCTGAGGGACTGCGCCGACCAGCTGGCCGGGGTTTTCACCAACATCTTCAACCAGTCCCTGTCCCAGGCCACCATCCCACCCTGCCTGAAAACCTCAACTATCATCCCAGTCCCGAAGAAAAGCACGGTGAGCTGCCTAAACGACTACCGCCCGGTGGCACTCACACCAATCATCATGAAGTGCTTCGAGAAACTAGTCCGGGCCCACATAGTCACACGCCACCCGCCCAACCTGGATCCATACCAGTTCGCCTACAGAGCCCACAGGTCCACAGAGGACGCCATCGCGACGACTCTCCACTCCACTCTGTCCCACCTGGAGAGGGGAAACAGCTACGCGAGACTGCTCTTTGTGGACTTCAGCTCTGCCTTCAACACCATCCTTCCAGACAGGCTAGTGACCAAACTACTAGACCTGGGACTATCACACTCTATATGTGCATGGATCAAGGACTTCCTGTCTGACCGCCCCCAGAGGGTGCGGGTGGGCTCCCACACCTCCACAGCCCTCAGACTCAGCACTGGGTCCCCCCAGGGCTGCGTGCTAAGCCCCATCCTCTACAGATTCAGATTCAGATTCAGATTCAGATAACGTTTATTGCCATTATGCTTGACACATATAGGAATTTGCTTTGGCATTACAGAAGGTGCATTTATGCTTTTTTTCACATATATATGAACAAAACAAGTACAATACAAATGCAAAAACAGGCAAAAACAGGACAATACAGGACAGACAGTGCATGGATAGTGCTGTAAATAAAGTGCAGTGCAGAGTTATTCAAGGTCTAGTGCATGTTCAGTCCTGGGCAGACTTGGAGGCGGGGGGGAGGGGGAAGCCAGAGTCATTTAGCAGCCTGGCGGCTGAGGGGAAGAAACTGAGCCTGTGGCGGGCCTTCAGTGCCTTAGGCAGCCGCAACCTTCTTCCAGAGGGAAGCAGGGTGAGGAGGCCGTGGCCGGGGTGGAAGGGGTCGGCCATGATCTTTCTTGCCCTCCTCAGAGCCCTGGTGTCATGCAAGGAGTTGAGGGAGGGCAAGGGACAGCCGATCACCCTCTCTGCTGAACGTATTACCCGCTGCAACTTGGCCTTGTCCTTGGTCGTTGCAGCAGGGAACCAGGTGATGATGGAGTGGGTGAGGATGGACTCTATGATGGCCGTGTAAAACTGGAAAATCATGGACCTCGGCAGCCTGAATTTCCTCAGCTGCCGGAGGAAGAACATCCTCTTCTGGGCCTTCTTCGTGAGGGCCTCGGTGTTCCGCTCCCACTTAAGGTCCCGGGAGATGATCATGCCTAGAAAGCGGTATGACTCCACGGAGGCCACCGGGGTACCTCCCAGCGTGATGAAAGGGGGCAGGGCTGCTTTCCTGCGGAAGTCCACCACCATCTCCACTGTTTTTAGAGCATTTAGCTCCAGATTGTTAAAACTACACCAGCTCTGCAGCCCCTCGATCTCACCCCTGTAGGCAGATTCGTCCCCCCTGGAGATGAGGCCCACCAGGGTGGTGTCGTCTGCAAACTTCAGGAGCTTGACCGAGGGGTGGCGGGAGACACAGCTGTTGGTGTATAGGGAGAACAGTGCTGGAGACAGGACGCAGCCCTGCGGGGAGCCCGTGCTGGTGGACCTGGAGCTGGAAATGCTCTTCCCCACCTTCACCCGCTGAGACCTGTCAGTCAGGAAGTCCGTGATCCACCTGCAGGTGGAGTCCGGCACCTGCAGCAGGGATAGCTGGTGCTCCAGGATGTGTGGGAGGATCGTGTTGAAGGCCGAGCTGAAGTCCACGAACAGGATCCTGGCGTAGTTGCCTGCAGTGTCTAGGTGTTCTAGTGCGTAGTGCAGAGCCATGTTCACGGCGTCCTCCGTGGATCTATTGGCTCTGTACGCGAACTGCAGGGGGTCCAGCACAGGATCCGTGATGAGCTTCAGGTAGGCCAGGACAAGGCGCTCCAGGACCTTCATGACGACAGAGGTCAGAGCGACGGGTCTGTAGTCGTTGAGGCCTGTGACCTTGGCCTTCTTGGGGACGGGGATGATGGTTGACGCCTTGAAGCACGCTGGGACGTGACACAGCTCCAGCGAGGCGTTGAAGATGTGGGTAAACACCGGGGCCAGCTGGTCGGCGCAGTGCTTCAAGACAGAGGGAGAAACGGAATCCGGACCAGCTGCCTTCCGGGGATTCTGCCTCTTAAACAGTCTGTTTACCTCTCGCACTGTGACAGAGAGAGGGGGTGGGGAAAGGGGGGTGGGGGGGGGCGGGGCGGGTGAGGAGGGGGGAGGCAGGGGAGGGGGAGGGGGGAGGGTGGGGGTAGCAGGAGGGACATTGGTCCCCCTGGGGGACGGGGGTGGTGGTTGTAGCCGGGGGGGGGTGGAGGGAGAGGGCGGGGGTGGGCGGGAACCTCTCTTTCTCAAACCTACAGTAGAACTCGTTCAGCTCGTTAGCGAGAGGGAGGTTGTCGGACATCAGCGGGGACTTGGGTTTGTAGTTGGTGATGGTCTTTAGGCCTTTCCAGACGGAGGCGGAATCCCCCTCAGAGAGCTGTTGCTGCAGCTTCTCCGAAAAGCGATGCTTCGCCTGCTTCACCGCGTTGGCGAACCTGTACTTGGCCTGCTTGACCCGGTCCACGTCTCCACTGCGCCTAGCCACCTCCTTCTCTGACCTCAGACGCCTTAGTTGGGATGAAAACCAGGGCTTGTCATTGTTGAAAGACTTCCTGGAGCGGAGGGGGACACACACCTCCTCGCCAAAGCTGATAAATGATGTAACAGTGTCTGTGTATACATCCAGATTGTTACCAGCCTCTGGCCCCGCCCACTCCACTAAGTCCTGGTCACAGCCTGCACTCTCCAACCAGGCGCAGAGTCGCTCACATGCCTCACTGGACCACACCCTGAAGCGCCGTACAACAGGCTTAGAGAGTTTTAACCTCTGCCTGTAGCGAGGGATCAGGTGTATGAGGATGTGGTCACTGTAGCCCAGTGCGGCACGGGGGACAGAATGGTAGGCTTGTCGAGCTGTACAGTAGCAATGGTCCAGAGTGTTCACCCCCCTGGTGGGACACGTGACTTGCTGCCTGTATTTGGGGAGCACCCGGCTAAGATTAGCCTGGTTAAAATCCCCGATAACAACAACAAAACTGTCCGGGTAACTACGTTCCACACTCATCAATTGCTCTGCCAGTGTGTCTGCTGCTGCGGTGATGTCAGCATCAGGTGGAATGTAGACACACGCTAAAATGAATGAGCTGAACTCGCGGGGGGAATAGAATGGACGACAGAGGATGAATAGGTATTCTATAGCCGTGGAACAGTGTTTGTGGAGCACTGTCACCTCGGAACTCCAGCGCTCGTTTACAAAGAACAGTAACCCCCACCCCTAGACTTGCTCACCGCCTCGAAGTCTCTGTCAGACCGGAACGCGGAGAATCCCTCTAGCTCCACCGCCTCGTCAGGGACAGATGAAGACAGATGGGTCTCCGTAAACGCGAAGACAGCCGAGGAGTGGAAGTCGCTGTTCCTCGCAACGAGACACCGGAGTTCATCCTTTTTATTGCAAAGGGAGTTCACGTTGCTCAGGAATATGCCCGGTAGTGGTGGTCGCGTCCCTCTCCGCCGTAGGCGAACCAGGCAGCCGGCTCTCCGACCTCGCTGCCTCCTGATCCACCTCACAGCACTGGCGAAAAACTCGGTCCCCCTCACAAGCATATCCAGAATGTCCGTGGAACGGGTGAGTAGTTTGGGGAAGATGTCCGGTGGGGTTAAACCCCCGATGTGCAGTAGTACGTCGTTTGTGTACGACGTTAGGCAGGACACAGAGACACAGAACAGACAGAACACAACAAACTGTAGCACCATAGCTGCCATGGACGGCGCCATCTTGGATCACGTCACGTCACGTCACGTCAACGTCAACGTACAACCTCTACACCTACGACTTCACCCCCGTCCACCCCAGCAACTCCATCGTAAAGTTTGCAGACGACACCACCGTGGTGGTGGGCTGCATCTCGGGGGGGGACGAGGCGGCGTACAGGGATGAGGTAGAGCAGCTGAGCATGCTGTGCAAGGTTAACAACCTGCTGCTAAACCAGTCAAAGACCCAGGAAATCATCGTGGACTTCAGGAGGAAAACATCTGAGGTCCAGCCCCTGCTCGTCAACGGAGGGAGCGTGGAGAGAGTCTCAACCCTCCGATTCCTGGGGGTGCACATACAGGATGACCTGTCCTGGAAGAACAACACAGCAGCCACCATCAAGAAGGCACAACAGCGGCTCTTCTTCCTGAGAGTCCTCAGGAAAGACCACATCGGACAGGAGATGCTGGTGGCCTTCTACCGCTGCGCAGTGGAGAGCATCCTCACCTCATTGCTCAGGAATATGCCCGGTAGTGGTGGTCGCGTCCCTCTCCGCCGTAGGCGAACCAGGCAGCCGGCTCTCCGACCTCGCTGCCTCCTGATCCACCTCACGGCACTGGCGAAAAACGCGGTCCCCCTCACAAGCATATCCAGAATGTCCGTGGAACGGGTGAGTAGTTTGGGGAAGATGTCCGGTGGGGTTAAACCCCCGATGTGCAGTAGTACGTCGTTTGTGTACGACGTTAGGCAGGACACAGAGACACAGAACAGACAGAACACAACAAACTGTAGCACCATAGCTGCCAGAGAGACCACCATAGCTGCGTGGAGAGAGTCTCAACCCTCCGATTCCTGGGAGTGCACATACAGGATGACCTGTCCTGGAAGAACAACACAGCAGCCACCATCAAGAAGGCACAACAGCGGCTCTTCTTCCTGAGAGTCCTCAGGAAAGACCACATCGGACAGGAGATGCTGGTGGCGTTCTACCGCTGCGCAGTGGAGAGCATCCTCACCTACTGCATCTGCATCTGGTTCTCCAGCTGCACAGCCGCAGAGAGGAATGCGCTACAGAGAGTCGTGAGATCGGCCCAGAAGATCACCGGCGCCCCCCTCCCCTCTCTGGAAGAGCTGTACAACACATGCTGCCTCAGGAAGGCCTCCAAGATCTCCAGAGACCCATCCCACCCTGGGTACGAACACTTTGCTGGGCTGCCCTCGAACAGGCGGTTCAGGACCATGTTCGCAAGGACAAACAGACTGAAGCTCAGCTTCTACCCCAGGGCCATTCAGGCCCTGAACACAGCAAAGACCTAGGTTCTAGGCCCTGGACAATCTCGACAAATTGATGGCAGCTACTAGATTGAAATCAAGTGTAATACTGAAACATAAATGTGTACATTTCAAACCTGCAAACTGCGACACTTTAAATGAATGTGCAATAACACTATGTGCAATATGACAACCCTAGGGTACATAAGGTTCAGAGAATAGGAAATGTTAGAATAGGTATAGCATAGCATAGAGTACAGCACAGTGTTTTATTTGTATAGTATAGTATAGTGGATAGTGTACATAGCCTTTATTTATGTAAACCAGCTCCTTTCCCTTCTTGTTTTTTAGTTTTTTTTTTCCTAACACCAGGGGAGCCCCCCCTCCCAAATTTCGTTGTTTGGTACCTGTACTATATCAATGACAATAAAGACCATTCATTCATTCATTCATTCAACAAACCCATACCTTGACTTGTTTATTTCATGAAGCTGGAGGGTGATGCAGAGCTGTCTGAGGAGGAACACCGTGCAGTCAGACAGGCAGCTGACAGACATGTGGGACATGCCAAGGTTTACAAATGAGAACCGGAAATGGCTTTTCCACCGTCTACTCCAACATGCGGTAATCAACCTGGTCTAGAAATCATTGAGCGAGCGTCAATGCTTTTCTACGATACTACTGATGACGTATCAGTCTTGAAGGGTTGTCCTATTTCATAGGGGTAGATTTCAACCCCGACAGCTTGTGGCTCTGTTCGAAGGCCTTGGCTCGAAATCGAGTGGCACTCGAAAACGAGCCATAGGGGTAGAAAAGGGAATCGGGATTGGGCCTTAACAACTGAATAGTTTATATAGATTGATTGGGATGCCTTGTTTAAAGGTGCTTCATAATGTTTTATATTGTTGTTTTGATTGTTATGCTCTACAGTTTATCCGCTCGTGACTGGTTCTCTGCTCTCTAGACTGAGTTCATGTTCGCTCTATGATCAGGTGTCTTGCCTGACATCTCATGCATGTGTTGTAGTTTTATATAAAACATGCTGAGAATTGAAGTCTGTCTCTCTACATTCTGGGAAATTGAGCACGAAGGAAGGCCTTCCCTTGTGCCAAGAACTGTGGCGCAGATAACAATTCAGTCTGCCTGTGGACAGTGCCAATAACTTTGCAATAACCTGTGGCACAGATGTCATTGTATATCATTGTATGATATGATTGGTTCCCAAGAATAGTGATCTCATGACCAAGGAAACTTCTATAAATGTGTGTCCTGCCCCACGGGGGGGGGGGGGGGGGGGGCTTTTTGACTCTGCTTTGACTTCTATAAATGTGTGTCCTGCCCCACGGGGGGGGGGGGGGCTTTTTGACTCTGCTTTCTCTCTGAGCTCATGTACTTTGCTTAATAAAAGGCCTCATTTGAGCCAACTGATTTAAGCTCTTTGTGCTTTTATATTACTGCTAAATCTACTAAGAATCAATGAAATCCACAACACCTGCTTGACATTTGGCACAGCTAAGTAAGGTTAGAGGATCATTAGCAAAGACCCATGACTTCCTGATAATCACATCACAACATCTGTTCGAAGTGGGACTGCCCAAGTCGCCTCAAAATGACCATCCAGTTACCGACTATACAGACAATGCATTTATGAATGCCTCAAAATGACCACAGCGTTTTATGAGCCTCAAGAGTTTTAACACTAGAACAGCCATGAGGGGTCATTTGAGTAAAATAAATGTTATATCTTTGCCCTCGATCAAATTTCAGGACCCTCCTTTCATGACTTTTCCTAGATATGTGCGTTCTACCACCCAGTATCCTTACATTTTCTAAATCACATCAGGATAAGCTAGTATGAAGCTATTTTGCCGTTTTTCTGTGTAGGAGACAGGCTAATTTACAAGACGGCCAACTAGTGGTCATTGTGTGTAAGTAGCAGCTTCCCATTGTAAAGACTATGGACTATGGTCTACCCTAACCCTAACAGCTCTTATAGTAGGTAGAAAAGGCACGGCTGTTCTAGTGTTAACTAGCACCAGTCCAGTTGTGATGGACACTGATACAGAATAAGACCTAGCCTGTAGCTGATGGCGTTTTGTCACCCATAGCAGCTGCCAGTATAGTTCCAGTGCCCATTTATCAACAGATATGTCCAATCGGTCAACGCCAGGTGGCCAAATCAGCACCTTGTCACTTCTGAAATGACAATTTGAGTCAGAGTCGAGTCTGCAGCCAGTGTGTTCCCCGCAGCCAGACACAACACATCACAGCCAAACTCTCACAGCCAAGTAATACCTCCGCCAATCTGACCAGGCTCGCAAGCAATCTACGCAACTGACCACACAGATGCAACGTTATTAGAACGTTTAAATGACATTATGGAGACGATTAAGTGATGTCAGCAGGAGTCAGTTAAGTAGAGAGCTTTACTGGACAGCCATTGGACAGACCCACCAACTGCCAAATTAATATCACAATAATCCACGACAACCGCACGAAGCAGCGTCACGATGGATCAGCCTGAGTTCACAGGCTCGAGCAGTACCCGGCTGAAAAGGTCAATGTAACAGTGATGACTAGTACAAGCTGAGTGCTACGTTCCTCTAATGCTGTTTGCCTTATACACTGGAGTTCTTCTCTGTCAGCAAAAACAGGTCAGGGCCCAGGCCATTAAGGGTGAGATAAAACCATGATGTCTATCTCCTCTTCCTACGTGTAAAAGCCTTCTCTGCAGCACTGTAACAACAAGACATTGTGGTACTCTCAGGGTTATTCTATGGCTTGCAGGTATTGTGCATACTAATTTCTCTTGTTTGATTTGGAAGTTGTGCATTCATAAAGGTGTTGTAATACTTTGGCAGTTATTGCTGGATTATGTGATGTGTTTCATTAAGAGTAGAATGCTGTACATGTTCAACATATGAAATGGCATGGGGCGGCGGTGTCTCAGGAGGTAGAGCCGCCGTCTAATGATCGCAATGTCGGCAGAACGGCGGTTCAAACCCTGGCTGGCCACATGTCGAGGTGTCCATGGACAAGACACTGAACCCCAAATTGCTCCCAGTGAGCGGGCCGGCCGGCGCCTTGCTTGCCACCATTGGTGTGTGAATGTGTGTGTGAATGGGTGAATGAGAGGCCGTTGTAATGTGCTTTGGATAAAGGCGCTATATAAATCAGTCTGTTTACCATTTACTAAGTTCTCTTGTTTGATTTGAAAGTTGTGCATTTATAAAGGCATTGTAATACATTTGGCAATTATTGCTGGACTATGTGATGTGTTTCATTAAGAGTAGTATACGTACATGTTCAACATATGAAATAGAGTGCGTGTGTTGGGGAAGGCTAAGCAAAATGAGGTACAATATTCGTGAGCTTAGAATGATACGGTTCTATCTCCGTCTAGGGTAGTTCAGAGATATTGAGTGTCAAAGTTTTTACATTCCATTATGTTTTGTGAGATGGAACCTTTGTATTTTATGAATTACTAACTAAAACATTTCAACATTTTAAAAATAACACCACACAGGCATTAATAAAAACCTAATGGATCAGATTATGTGAAAATTCTACTCAATTTTTACCATAATACCATACCAGACTTATAATTCTAACGTCACGTATTGGCACTTAGATTGTGGTTTATTTTCTGTATCAGAAAATCTATTTGGCTCGCTGCTTCCTCGTTTCATTCAAAAAGCTAACTGAAGAAAATAAATAATAATAAGCAAGTAAGTCCAGAGTGTGCATTTTCTTACAAAAAGGGTTAATTGATAAGATTGTCTCATCACCTACAGAAGAACAGCCCTTTGTCATTACAAGTGCACTATTGATTGTTTTTGTCCCGTTCAGACGATGTCTTGTTGGAGAAAACATAAATCAAGTGGTTCAGATAAGCAGAACTTCGGTGTTGGTTTTGTTATATCATCATTGTTTAGACAATATTAGTCTTTGCTGCTAACTGGTCGTTACTGAAAGGAGGCGAGAGTCTTCTTTGTTCAACCCCAAACTGTAGAAATCTTCATCAGGACACACCGCTGGACTGGCCATACAATCTTTCTGCCCGCTGGCAGATGGGCCGCGCTAGTTTTGGGCCGGTCGGGCCGCCTGACCCCCCCCCCCCCCCCCCAAAAAAAATAAAAATAAAATAAAAAATAGCGCGGCCCAAAATAGCGCGGCATCAACTAGCGCTGAATCAAGCGGCGGCCCCCGTTTATACTAACACATGGGCTGGCCCAATCACATGCTTAGGCCCTGCTGTCCATCGGCCCCCTCCCCCACTCTGATCCCTCGGCCGACAACCCAAGTACAGTGTCATGTTCGTAGATAAGATAGTGAAAGGGGGTGCCCAGAAAATTAGGGAGAAAAAAAGTAAGAAGCTAGCAGAGGATGCCTCAAAATGTCAGAAACTGACAGATGTTCTCTGCATCGACTGTGGGGGCTAGGCCTACTACAGCTGCGGCTGCCACAGCAACATCTTTACCGCTAACTAACGTTAGCACTGATGTGCCGTTAGCAATTGAGGAGGAGACAGAGGACACAGCTAGAGAGGTAAGCAATGTTGTTACTTGGTTTTACAAAAGCAAAGTTATGTTAGTCGCTTGCATTGGCCAGATTAAGGGAGCAGCAGCAGAGAATGTCTTATGACTTATGCTAACCCGTACAGGCAGCATGATTGCATTGCGCTTCACCAGGACTTGGCTGGAATTCATGCACACACAATGATCTCTCTCGTGGTGTAACGTTAGTGCTGCTTGGCTGTGGACTCTATAGCTAACGTTAGATGGGGGTGTTCTGCATTTTGTTGCTAGCTAGCAAGTTGAGGTATCACTGTCACTGACATAAATGCAATACCAACAATGGGTGTTAATAATACTTTTTATTTGGAAAAAAAAGATATAAATTTTTTTTTCTACACTAGCCTAGTTCAGAACTAATGAATGCTTTTTATTGCATGGAGAAATAAAACTCATGCAGTCTGCAACCCAATAATGTTGTCTTGCAACCTTCCATTTGAAATGACTGGGCTTCTGGTGTAACATAATGCAATCATGCAGCCTGTGTGTACATGTAAATGAGAACTTTGCTGATTTTGACAACCAGTTAGTTTACTTCTCTGTCCATGTCTTGTTGAACCAGGTTGAGCTGCTGCTGCCCTCCCCAGAAAAGCAGAGTGTCAGGGAAAGAGAGGAAAAGGAGAGAGAAAAAGATGAAACAGAGGAAACAGAGTGCCACGTTCAGGACTTCAATGACTTTGCCTGTCCTGAGCTTTCCATGCTAGATCACTTTTTAGATTAGGTCGATAGATTTTTAGATTATTAGTCTTTCAGACTGCCAGCATGTTGATCGGCGGTGTCGGACCGATTGTGTTGGGCCGGTCTGAGCCACATGGCAGGGCCTAATTTTTGTCCCAGTCCAGCCCTGTCAGGACATATTTATATATTTTCTTCATTGTCAGCAGTGATCATAGATTACGCCCTGTTTGTAAATGGTAAACGGACTGCACTTATATAGCGCCTTTATCCAAAGCGCTTTACAACGGCCTCTCATTCACCCATTCACACACACATTCACACACCAATGGTGGCAAGCTACCATACAAGGCGCCGGCCCGCTCACTGGGAGCAATTTGGGGTTCAGTATCTTGCCCAAGGACACTTCGACATGTGGCCAGCCGGGACTCGAAACACCGATCTGCCAACCTTGTGATCGATAGACGGTGGCTCTACCTTCTGCGCCACAGCCGCCCCAAATGATAAGCTACGTTGGCTAGCTTGTGTTTTATGGAAGCCGCATTCAGCACTTAATCAGACGTATTACGCTCAGGAAATACAGCGTTAGCACAAGAATATATGTATAGTAAGTAAGTAAGTAAAACTTTATTTCTATAGCGCCCTTCACAGCACGGATGCACAGGGTGCTTTACATCTATGGGATAACATGGGTACATGTACCAGCAGCTGCTGTATGGGACTATAACAGAGATAAGTGATGCATGTTTATTGTGAAACAAACAAAAAAAAAAACTATATTTAGGTCATGTTCTCACATGAAAGTCTGAATCAGGACCCGGAGCAAGTGGATGAGTTTGCAACATTGTTGCATAAATTATTTCTCTGATTTGCGTTCTCACAGCCCTTTATGTAAACGAAGTAACATACGCAATCGAAGCAACAGACGTGATAGTTGATTTGTCAGAACATTTTTAAATTGCCCGTTCGTCCCGCTCTTATCCAGATCAACACGCATGCGCTGTTGTTTTCCTATGGACAGCCTCGACGCGTCGTTTCTAATTGGAGCGAAACCACCCTTTTCAAGCGGAGCATGCGTTGGTCGTTTGCTCTGGGAGTGACTTCGAATGCGCGTTCTCACAGCTCCAAATGTTATCCTAAACTCAGATTCCAAGTGAAGCAAATGTTGTAGTGAGAACACACCCTCAATCTATTAAGAATCAATTAAACCCACGACAAGACTCCCCTTAGCTGAGAACTGTTTCAGTGTGACAAGACTCCCCTTAGCTGAGAACTGTTTCAGTGTGACAAGACTCCCCTTAGCTGAGAGCTGTTTCAGTGACAAGACTCCCCTTAGCTGAGAACTGTTTCAGTGACAAGACTCCCCTTAGCTGAGAACTGTTTCAGTGTGAGCACATTAAAAGGCAGGGAATCTCTCCACTCGTTGCCTAACTTGTCCGATGTCTAAACATCTCCTCACCCCAACCCTCCTCACCCTAACTCCACAGCTTCTATAGACGCATTACTCATGAATCATTCAGTCATACCAGGCCTTCTCTCAAGTAGGAGGGTATTTCAGATCTCTCTGTTCTGATTTATAAGCAAGTAGAGTGCCAAGTAATTAACCTAAATATAATATATGTGTGTGTGCAGTCACCAGAAGCACTCAGCAGAGGTGGCTGCAATAACAACACGGGGAGCGAGGGCTACTCTATCTGGGGGTAAAGGTGAGAGTTGAATATTTCATCTGAAATTAAATGTATGTAAATGAATGATGGCTGTTTATTCATCAAGTAAATTGGCTGTTAGAGGCAGATGAGTGATAGCATGTGTCCTGGACGCCCAGACCAGCCTTCCCTCTGTCCTGATTGGTTTATCGCTTTAATACCACTTGATCTGATTAACTTTGACTTTTCTACTTTTGATAAATAGGCTTTTCCTCTCCCCTGGGTTTATTCAAAATGTCCTCAAATGTGGTTATCGATGCTATGAGCATTAGAATGATTGTTTATCAATATCCTGATGTTTTAACACTAGAACAGCCATGGGTGGGGTCCAGGATAAATTTCAGGACCCTCCTTTCATGACCTAGATATGTGCGTTCTACCACCCAGTATCCCTTAAACTTTCAAAATCACATCAGGATAAGCTAGTATGAAGCTATTTTGCAGTTTTTCTGTGTAGGAGGCAGGTTCATTTACAAGACGTGCCAACTAGTGGTCTTCGTGTGTAAGTAGCAGCTTCCCATTGTAAAGACTATGGTCATTTGACCCCTGAGGCGGCTCTTATAGTAGGTAACATAAACGCTGTTCTAACTGTCTAACTATCAAGACTTGCAGTATGAAATTGTAGTATGAAACAATGCAATCACTCAGGTAATACAGGTTCACTAATGAATGAGGGATGTATTGTATGTTATTTTATAAAATAGATTTCAGTAATTATGTACCTCAATAAATGTCACATGACATCAAAGCAATAATAGAACGATGATAATTCGGTTAAGTCTGACGTTTAGCAATTTCCGGGTCCAGAAAAAAAAAGTACCAGAGTACCAGCGTACTAAAGCACCAGAGTACCAGCGTACTAAAGCACCAGAGTACCAGTGTACTAAAGCACCAGAGTACCAGGGTACTAAAGCACCAGAGTACCAGTGTACTAAAGCACCAGAGTAGACTGGGATCTATTCATACAACTAGGGACGCAGCACTTTCCCGTTTTCCCCATATTGTCAGCGTCTTTGAGCCTTGGAAAAGCGCTATACAATTATAATGAATTATTATTATTACTGCGGCATTTCGAAGAGAGCGCCTCAGCCAACGTTGGACCCGGAAACACGTCACAACTTAACAACCGAATAGAATCTGGTCACCACTGTGCATCAACAGCATTACACATTTGTGTTAGAATAACAACAATATTCATTTCACAAGATACCATTGTTGTGGGGTAGTGTGGTTTAATATACACCATAGACACCAGATACAGAATATTGATCATTCATTAATATGATAATTTTCTGAATGAAGATGACTTCAGCAGATCTGTATGAATGTATTCATGTTATGAGATAAGATGCCCAGATGAGACATAATTCAAGACATGAACTGGAGAGAGAGAGAGAGAGAGAGAGAGAGAGAGAGAGAGAGAGAGAGAGAGAGAGAGAGAGACACTAGCCAGGCATTCTGGGAAATCAGCTGAGGATGGGAGAGTTCCATTGATGTCCCAACACACCATGCATCCCTATGGTCAAACCTATATAGAAATACTCTAAAAGGACCTCAAAGCATTGGATAATGACTACATAGAACATCAAGAATACCAAGGGCCCTATTATGCACTTCTTAACTTGCCGTCTTAAGTCTTAATTAAGACGCACCGCCAGGTTAAGACCTACCGCCACCCTTATTATGCACTTCATACGTGCTACTGCTATTATGCAGGTGTCGATAGGCGCCCACACATAAGACGTAAAACTCCCGTGCATATATTGCTCATTGTGGGAGTGTTGTTAATGAAGTGCACTAGGCGCCCCTGCTATTATGCGATCTGACTTTGCTCCTAGCGCTAAGAAGTGGTTTGAAAAGTTCTTAAGTTTAGACTTCATGCACGTTTTGAAACACGAGCGCGCCTCCGCGGTTTGCTCATGCATGTGGGCACACATGAACACGCACGTGGCTCCACGGCAAGACGTCAATTACGGTCACAGTATAAATGCTTTATTTCAGAAGGGAGAGGCAGAGAACCGCGCTGACCTCCTTCTTAGGACTTCCATAATAGCATAGCGCTAATGACTCAACGCAGCCGGTTCTTAAAGGGAATGGCACCTGGCACGCTGATTGGGTTGATTGAGAAGACGCCCAAAACACACCCATGACTAATTTATTTGCTTAGCGCCGGGTTTTAGGCGCCCACTACCGCACGCATAATAGCAAAGTGGCCTTGACCACGCCTCCACGTCTTAAGTTTAGATCTACCGCCTCGTCTTATTGATGAAGTGCATAATAGGGCCCCAAGTGTCTTATGAATGAATGACAGTAGATTGATTTAATATTTAATCACAACTTCATAACGGTTTCTCATGTAGATGAGGAGGATAAGAGACGTAAACACTACTGTATATTTATTCTGTAGACAGTGTTAGCTTAGCATTAGATTAGCATCTGTGTTTCATATGTCCTAAACCCAAGAATGGCGACTGGCCAAGAGGCTTTCAAAGCCCTGCTTTTTTCCCTGATAAAGTAACAGCTATGATGCATTTTGTCTGTTGTTTTTTGAGAAACATATTTCTATGCACAGTGCAGACACCACCACAATCTATCATAAAATAAATAGTCAAGCCATTGATTGTTTTTCTTGTGTCACAGTTTTGGGTTTTGTTTTGTAGCCGTTGTCTAAAAGCAATATGGCACTTGAGTACATGCTTTATTGTGACAATCCTCCACTTCGCTGCAGGCCTAACAACACTGCTAAAGTCGCCTCTCAAAAACAAGAAAAAAAAGCAATAAAATAGGGGATTTATTACTTAAAATAAGCTAAATTATCTGCCGACAGAACAAGAAAATTTCACTTTTTGGAAAGATTTTGGAAAACAAGAACTAGTGCAGTCAGACAGAAAACAAGCATATATTGCTGTGATTTAATATATGTAATCTTACTTAGATTGACTTTTTGCAGTGAAGGCCCTAACAAGGCCCCAACAAGGACCTCACAAGGCCCCTAACAAGGCCCCTCAGTTGTGACCTTATGTACAATAAAGAACAGCGTCGTGAGCCTTAGTGCCTAAATGAATCATAAATCAGTCTGTCCGTGTACGAGGGTGCAGGACTGGCTGCTGGCTAAGGCTTTCTGGGCTGTGGAGCCAGATCCTGTTATATACAAGTCAAGAGCTCTGGCTTATACATATTTATAAGTCTCTGAGTGTGTCCTTCATTGTAAACCCATTCAACATCCACCTTGCCCCACATGCACTGCAGCTGGACAAGAAGCCACAGTGGATATCGGAGAGCTTCATATAATTGGTTTTTACTTTGACCAAGTTCTGTTTTCAATCAGAATATACAACGACTTTATAGAACTTCACCAGGCAGACTTTATTGACCATCACCTCCACCTCCCAAAAATATTTGTATAGATAGATATTTGTAATAACCATATAGGCTACCCGCGTACTTTACTCGAAAAAAAAGTTCTAGAAGAAACTTGCACAGTCTTATTTTGGTTGTGGATATAGTTTAAAGATGGTCTGGACATTAGATCGCTAGATTGTCTTGGTAGTTGAAAGAAAAGGAGATAGTAGGATGAACCGATCAAATATGATCAGAGGGTAACATAGGCACCTAGAATGTTCTATATATAGATACTGTAGATAGACAGACAGACAGACAGACAGACACAGACAGACAGACGGCTAGACAGACAGACAGAGATAGGGAGGGGAGGGATAGATCAATACAATTAAGAGTTTCATCAGTATGACTTATACTGAGAAAGTGGTAGTGACAATAGGAAGAAAGGATGATGGAAATGTAGATACTAGTAGGATGGACAGGTGGATATAGATAGATAGATAGATAGATAGATAGATAGGTCGATACATAGACAGACAGACAGACAGACAGACAGACAGATAGATAGATAGATAGACTTGCTGAAGCAAGCCCACTAACTAATAGGTAGACTTGCTGAAGCAAAGGCATCAGCAGAGCAACACTGCCCCCTGTGGCGGTATAATATCCTGCTCATCCATGAAATACCAATGATCTCATTTTTACTCAATACACTCAATGCTTTTATGTTTTCAAAATAATCATTGCCATGTTCATAAAGAATGGATTGTCAATGGTGCTAAAGCAAGTGTTTCTGAGAGAAGCTATGTAAATATGTAAATATGTAAAGTTCCCAATTAGTTCTTGACAATATGTGACACAGCCCAATGAAAAGGGCTACCTGTAGGCGAAATCATTTTTCAGTTTTTTACATGTGCTTAAACTACAGATTGTAAGCTTTCAAATGATGCATCATACATTGAAATCGGAAACAAATTGAAGACGACATGAGTATTTGAAAGTTGCTACACCGGAAATCACTAAGCACATAAAATCCCCATCAAAGATAATGAATCCCCATCAAACAACAAGAAACGAAGTCATTGTGTTATAGATTACACGTATTTAATGAACTTAAAACGGTTCGGAAAAATAACGAGTGGGTACTTCACATCTTCGAGTTGAATGTTAGCTAAAAAAACGAAAATCTGAAAAAAATAAAAAAAATAATTAAAGACGAATTTGACGTCTTTCTCATTTCCGAGAGGTGTCCAGAAACACCAGGAGCAGTCACAATATCTTTATGATCTCTGGAAGGTGATTCAGGTGTTGAATATTGAATCTCTAAGGTTACACCTTAACTGCTCCTCCTGAGACATCTACTGCCCCCCAGCACTGTGTCTCCCGAAGACACCCGCTTTTCCCCTCTACTGTGTCCCCTAAAAACTTCTATTGACCCCCTTGTACTGTTTCTCTGTTTCTCCAGTGTCTATATTAAAAAAATAAAAATAAAAAGTTTAGAAGAAGGTGATAGAAGAAGGTTTTTCCTTCTATCAATGGCCCCGGGCCTGAGCTAGATTACTCTTCCTGCTACGACTGTTCTACCTACCTCAAATGTATTGGTTGTAAGTCGCTTTGGAATAAGGTGGCTAGAGCAGCTCACAACTCCCTGTGCAAGGCAGACAAAATAACAAACCAGGAACACACACTTACACAGGACACACACTTACACAGGGACACACAGTTACACAGGACACACACTACACTGAACAGACCAAACATAGTGCCAAACATCCATATGATTAACTGTCAAATTGTACACGAGACCTCTAAAACTAAGTACGTTTCTGAATGTGAATATAAATGCTGATTGTGTTGGTCAGCAACGTGCTCTTCCACATGTCTGCATAAGGAAGCCAGTCAACATCCTTTCCCAGGAGAGGGCCATTTAAATGAAAGTGGAGGAAAAACACATGGATCAGCGATTAAAGTTTAGAATATTAATGCAGAATTGCATTAGAACATGTATTTATTAAGGCCTTGCTCATTAGGGTTCCTCAGCAGAAATTGAGGAACAGCATATTGGATGATGCTACCACAACACCGCCCGAAATCTAGGTGTAATTGCAGTATACCGAGTAGATTGTCCTACAAAGACACCTAGATTTTGATTTAGTCATCTAAAAATGATAATATGATATGATGTATAGATATGATTGATATGATATCACTTTTCAAAAAAATGCCGGTCGAGAGAGGACGCTGGCGTTGCTTGGTGGTTGTGATTTTATGGATATTATGACTGCAGTCGTCAATTCTGATCACTGTGGGGGAAATTGGGGGCATAGTTTCTCCTTTTGCAGCTGACACACACTACATGTATGGTGTGAAACTTTGAGATATAGTCAAGTAAGAACAATGATAAGTAAACATACAGTGACCATTAATCAATCAATCAATCACTCAATCAAACTTTATTTATACAGCACAAGTCATACATTGCATGCAACCGTCACAGTTCCGCCCCCGGCTCATCAGCCGTCTATCAGTGGTGCCAGGTGTGGCCGATTAAGACCGCGACTGGCTCCTACTTAAGCCCTGCTCCTGCTTCCAGTCTACGCCAGATCGTAGCCACTTAATGGTTTGTTCCTGTGTTCGTTCCCTCTACTCCAGCGGTTCCCAACCTTTTAGGACACACGGCCCACTTTACAGATATGTCCAGTATTCGCGGCCCACTCAGCAGCGCGCGCGATTCTTTTTTCGCGTGCACGCGCATGAAACGCGCACGAGCGCTCAAAACAACAACGTAATTTGACCAAAAAGTAGAGGGAGCGTGGCAAAAAATATCAAAAATAAATAGCGGTTAAACCATTAAAGCCGAGCGGCGATGTTTTATATAGCAGGAATTTGCGGTTTTAGACTGTGGTTAGGGTGGAACATGTCGATCCCATCTGGCAACCCTGTTCGCAAGTCCGGGATGAAATGTAGCCAATCAAGAAGCGAGCTGACTTCTTCTTTTCGGATGGAAATATCGGCGCACACCACACACAATACGATCAAGGCTGTTCAATCCAAGATTTTTTATCTTTTTAAAATTAAAACGTTTTTGTAACAAAAAAGAACAATTTTTTGGCCCATGATTTGGCGGCCCACTTGCAGTACTCTCGCGGACCACCAGTGGGCCGCGGCCCATAGGTTGGGAACCGCTGCTCTACTCTATACGTTACCCTTACAGATCCTCGACCCTACGCTCGTCCAGGACTTCCACCGCCGACACCCCGGCAAGCCTGGTGGTCCGCCCAGAGGCGTCCATCGGAGGGGGGATACTGTCACAGTTCCGCCCCCAGCTCCGCCCCCGGCTCATCAGCCGTCTATCAGTGGTGCCAGGTTTGGCCGATTAAGATCGCGACTGGCTCCTACTTAAGCCCTGCTCCTGCTTCCAGTCTACGCCAGATCGTAGCCACTTAATGGTTGGTTCCTGTGTTCGTTCCCTCTACTCTATACGTTACCCGTTACCCTAGCCTAACCCTATTCTCCCTGTTCCCCGTTTAAGGATTCCCTGCCTGCCGACCTCCTGCCTGCCTGACCCTGCTCCCTGCCTGATCCCTGCCTGCCTATTACTATTCCTCCTGCCTGACCCCCTGCCTGTCTGCCGATCACTCCGCCTGCCTGATCCCCAGCCTGTCTACCGACCACTCCGCCTGACCCCCTGCCTGTCTGCCAACCACTCCGCCTGCCTGACCCCCTGCCTGTTCTACCTACCTCCAGCCTGATTCCCCTAACACCCCCAACCCTACAATAAATCACTATTATTGTTGTACTACCTGTTCTCCGTTGTCTGCTTCTGGGTTCCGCCCTCTGGTCGTGACAGTACGATCTGGCCATGTCGAACCCAGCAGACACCGAGACAGTCCGTCGGGGCCGGTCCCCATCGTACTCTAAGCGCCGAAGCAGATCTGGATCCCAAGCACACTCAAGGTCCAGAAATCCAGTGCGCAGGTCCAGTAATTACACCGCGTTGGAGAGACACGACTCCCTCCTACAGGAGATAGTGGGGAGGCTCCGTGACTTTAGCACAACTCTGACCAGTTTCCAGGGCACGGGAGTAGCCGCCGCTGCTAACGCTACACCGACCGCCCCCCAGCTCCTGCCCGCTCCTGTGATCCGAGAGCCCCGGGTCCCCATGCCGGATCGTTACGACGGCAAACAGGGTTGCTGCTGTTCGTTCCTCATGCAGTGTGAGCTAGTGATGGAACAACAGCCTACGTCCTTCTCCACAGACCGGGGTCGGGTTTGCCTTGTAATCGGTCTCCTCCGTGGGGCCGCTTTGGAGTGGGCGTCGGCGCTGTGGGAGAGACGGGACCCGCTCATTGCTTCCTACGCAGCCTTCTCCGGTGAGATGAGGAAAATATTCTATCACCCGATCCGGGGACAGGACGCTTCCAAACGCCTTCTCGCCCTCCGTCAAGGCACTCGGAGTGTAGCTGACTATGCTATTAGTTTCCGCACCCTGGCAGCTGAGAGTGGGTGGAACGACGCAGCCCTCGTCGCGGCGTTCACCGGTGGACTCGCTGAGACCATCAAGGACGAGCTGGTGTCACATCCGGAGTCCTCCGATCTGGATGGATTAATCTCCCTGGCTATCAGAGTGGATAATCGCCTATCAGAACGGAGACGGGAACGCGGAAGTCGTTCCCCGTTAACTTCGTCACCCGGCGTGCTTCGTTTTTTCTAGACCCAATTAATTATTCTCGCCCTTTTCAGCCCGACGTCACTCCTAGAGAGGAGACGTCCTCTGTCCCCGAACCTATGCAGCTTGGTCGGATGCGTCTCAGCCAGGAGGAGCGCCGCCGGCTTCTTGTGAACAACAGCTGCCTTTACTGTGGGAAGCTCGGTCATTACCTCTCCACCTGTCCCACTCGGTCGTTAAACCGGCAGGCTCGTCAGGAGAGGGGAGGACCCTAATGAGCCGTTCTGCCATCTCTGCCTCTCCCCGCACCCGGACCCAGCTCAACGCCACTATCACCGTTAAAGGTCAGTCCACTGTGTTCCCCGCCCTCATTGACTCTGGTGCTGATGGTAACTTTATGGATGTGTCTCTAGTGGAGCAGTTAGGCCTCTCCACCAGTCCCCTAGACGTGCCCCTGGAGGCCATCGCTTTGGATGGCAGGCACCTCGCCCAGGTTACTGAGAGGACAGAGCCTGTGTCTATGTTACTGTCCGGCAATCACCAGGAGGAGGTGAGTTTCTTCATTACGTGCACTCCCCATGCTCTCATTGTTCTGGGTCACCCCTGGCTGGCCAGACATAACCCAAACATCAACTGGGCCCACGCCAGGGTAGATAGTTGGAGCCTCGATTGTCATGCCGCCTGCCTTCGGTCCGCTGTGTCTACCTCTGCTTCCCTCCAGGCGCCCAGACCAGAGGCCCCTGACCTGTCTTCTATTCCGCCGGAGTATCGGGACCTCCATCAGGTGTTTTGTAAACAGCTAGCCCTTTCCCTACCCCCTCATCGGCCCTATGATTGCACCATTGACTTACTGCCCGGAGCACCCCTTCCTAGCAGCCGCCTGTACAGCATCTCTAAACCCGAACGGGAGGCCATGGAGTGTTACATCAATGACTCCCTGGCTGCTGGCCTCATCCGCCCCTCCTCCTCACCCGTGGGCGCTGGTTTCTTTTTTGTTGTTAAAAAGGACAAGACTCTGCGGCCCTGCATAGATTACAGGGGGCTTAATAACATTACCATCAAAAATTCTTACCCTTTACCCCTCATGAACTCTGCTTTCGACTCTCTCCAGGGAGCCACAGTGTTCACGAAGCTCGACCTCCGCAACGCCTACCACCTGGTTCGTATACGAGAGGGGGATGAGTGGAAAACAGGGTTCAACACTCCTTTAGGCCATTTTGAATACCTGGTCATGCCTTTTGGCCTCACTAATGCCCCTGCTGTGTTTCAAGCCTTAGTCAACGATGTCCTCAGGGACATGATAGGCCTTTTTGTTTTTGTGTACCTCGATGACATTTAGATTTTTTCTAGGGACCCAGTCACCCATGTCCAGCATGTCCATCGGGTGCTCCAGCGTCTCCTCGAGAACCGGCTTTTTGTCAAGAGGGAGAAGTGCGAATTCCATGTCCCGTCGGTATCATTCCTGGGTTACATCGTCTCTAATGGACAGGTGAGGATGGACCCCGCTAAGGTGAGAGCAGTCCTGGAGTGGCCCGTCCCCAGTAACCGTAAGCAGCTCCAGAGATTTTTAGGGTTTGCCAATTTTTATAGGCGGTTCATCCGCAACTATAGCCGTGTCGCGGTCCCACTCACTGCTCTCACCTCCACTTCCTGCCAGTTCCGATGGACCCCCGAGGCCGAGAAGGCCTTCCTCGACCTCAAGAACCGCAGCACCCATCCTCATTCAGCCGGACCCCTCCAGGCAGTTCGTGGTGGAGGTGGATGCCTCGGACATCGGGGTGGGGGCTGTCCTCTCCCAACGCTCTACGGACGGTAAGGTCCATCCCTGCGCCTTCCTGTCCCACCGTCTCTCTCCGGCGGAGAGAAACTATGACGTGGGTAACCGTGAGCTGTTGGCCGTGAAGCTGGCGTTAGAGGAATGGAGGCATTGGCTTGAGGGCTCGGAACAACCCTTCCTCGTGTGGACAGACCACAGAAACCTGGAGTACATCCGTACGGCTAAACGGCTCAATTCCCGCCAGGCCAGATGGGCGCTGTTTTTTGGCCGTTTTAATTTTTCTCTCACTTTTAGGCCGGGATCCAGGAACGTGAAGCCCGATGCCCTGTCCCGCCTTTATGACAAGGAGAGTGAGACCAGCTCAGTGCCGGACACCATCATGCCGGCCACCTGCGTGGTCGCGGCTGTCACTTGGGAAATTGAGGAGGCGGTCAGGACCGCTCAGCGGGCTCAGCCCGACCCTGGAAACGGTCCTCCTGGTCGTCTATTCGTCCCTGACACGGTGAGATCCCGGGTGCTACTATGGGCTCACGCCTCCACCCTCACCTGCCACCCTGGGGTGACTAGGACCCTGGCGTTCCTCCGCCGGCGCTTTTGGTGGCCAACCATGCCTGAGGACACCAAGGCCTTTGTGCTGGCCTGTTCCGTGTGTGCCCGGAACAAATCATCTAACCGGCCCAGTTCGGGCCTACTGCGCCCTCTGCCCATTCCCCGTCGCCCCTGGTCCCATGTGGCCCTGGATTTCGTTTCTGGCCTGCCAATGTCTGACGGTATGACTGTTATTTTGACTGTTGTCGACCGTTTTAGCAAATTTGCCCACTTTTTGCCCCTGCCCAAGCTTCCTTCCGCCAGGGAGACGGCGGATCTGTTGGTGAGAGAGGTGTTCCGGCCCCACGGCCTACCCACTGACGTGGTGTCTGATCGGGGACCACAGTTCACCTCGGCGGTCTGGAAGGCTTTCTGCTCTGGCCTCGGGGCGTCCATCAGCCTGACTTCTGGGTTCCACCCCCAGACCAACGGCCAGGCGGAGAGGGCCAACCAGAAGCTGGAGTCCACCCTGCGCTGCTTGGTGTCAGCCAACCCTACTACCTGGGCGTCCCAATTACCGTGGGTGGAGTACGCCCACAACACCCTGGCTACCTCGGCCACAGGTATGTCACCATTTCAGTGCCTTTACGGCTATCAGCCTCCCCTGTTCCCTTCCCAGGAGGAGGAGATCCTGGTCCCGTCCGTCCAGGCTCACCTCCGCCGCTGCCATAGGACCTGGCATCGGGCCCGTGCCACCCTTCTTCGGGCGTCGGAGCGTTATCAACGACAGGCCAACCGTCGGCGTATCCCTGCTCCCAATTATGCCCCCGAGGACAAGGTATGGCTCTCCACTAAGGATCTACCACTAAGGACTGAATCCAGGAAATTGTCCCAGAGGTTCATTGGTCCCTTCACCATTGAGCGGGTGATCAACCCCATGGTCATGCGCCTCAAGCTTCCCCGTACCCTCCGTGTCCATCCCTCCTTCCATGTTTCCCTCCTCAAACCTGTGTCCTCCAGTCCCCTGTCTCCTCCAGTTCCCGACCCACCCCCCCCCAGGATGATTGATGACCTCCCTGCCTACACCGTCCACCGCCTCTTGGATTCTCGTCGCCGTGGTCGAGGTTTCCAGTACCTGGTGGACTGGGAGGGCTATGGTCCTGAGGAGAGGTGCTGGGTCCCTCGGCGACAGATCCTCGACCCTACGCTCGTCCAGGATTTCCACCGCCGACACCCCGGCAAGCCTGGTGGTCCGCCCAGAGGCGTCAATCGGAGGGGGGATACTGTCACAGTTCCGCACCCAGCTCCGCCCCCGGCTCATCAGCCGTCTATCAGTGGTGCCAGGTTTGGCCGATTAAGACCGCGACTGGCTCCTACTTAAGCCCTGCTCCTGCTTCCAGTCTACGCCAGATCGTAGCCACTTAATGGTTGGTTCCTGTGTTCGTTCCCTCTACTCTATACGTTACCCGTTACCCTAGCCCAGTCATGTCAAAGTCAAATACACAGGGGGCCAACATTTAAAAAATGGTACAGGTGGAGGGCCGGGCTGGTTCAATGTTTATTAAAACTCGCAATTATTGCACATATTTAACCAATACCAATAACACAGCCTATTCAATAGCACCAGTGGACTAAATTACTGAACTTATCTCATGCGCAGTGTACATACAACTCTTCTACCTTCTGTAGCCTTTGTTCTGTGTTCATATTCTTGTATTTTTCTTTCTGTGCGTCTGTGTGTTTCGTTGATGTTTCATAGTGCCTTCTTAAGTTATATTCTTTCATAACAGCCAAGCTGTCTCCACACACAAGTGCCTGCCTCCCACCTGTCTTGAAACCCCCTGTTTTCAGCGTCTACCTTTCTTTTTGCCATTTTAGGGGAGAGGGAGGTGAACATTGACGGCGATGTTTAGACCTCCACTGTCACTGTGCTGCTACTGCTCATGACTAGTACTGAAGTGAAGAGAAGACGTGGGGTCGCGCTCGCTCGCTCGCTGACCCCCTGCCTGTTCTACCTACCTCCAGCCTGATTCCCCTAACACCCCCAACCCTACAATAAATCACTATTATTGTTGTACTACCTGTTCTCCGTTGTCTGCTTCTGGGTTCCGCCCTCTGGTCGTGACAGTAACTCCAAGTGCTGAACATAAAAACAATAGTAAATAAAATGCAACACAACAAAACAAGAAATAGGAGATAAGAAATAAGAGTAAAAGTGCAAGTTCAGATGAACACTAGATAAAAGCCAGGCTAAAAAGGTGTTTTAAGCTTTCTTTTAAAAATATCCCCACTCTCTGCCACCCTCAAGTCGTCCAGCAAGCAATTCCAAAGTAAATGGTAAATGGACAGACTTATATAACGCCTTATATAACGCCTCTTTACAACGGCCTCTCGTTCACACATTCACACACACATTCACACACCAATGGCGGCAAGCTACCATGCAAGGCGCCGGCCGGCCCGCTCACTGGGAGCAATTTTGGGATTCAGTGTCTCACCCAAGGACACTTCGACTTCGATGTGGCCAGCCGGGGCTCGAACCGCCGAACTGCCAACCATGCGATCATTATACGCCGGCTCTACCTCCTGCGCCACAGCCGCCCAAAATCTAGGGCCATAGTGGCTAAAAGTAGAACAGGTGTAGTGTGTTGCTCTCCTTCTGGTCCTGGTTAAGACACCAGCAGCTGAATGTTGTACCAGCTGGAGTTGATCTATGGCTTGTTTAGGTGGACCACAGAGGAGAACACTACAGCAGTCCAGCCTGCTAGTGTGGCAGCTCCCACCCTCTGGAACTCTCTCCCCACAGCGATACGCAACGCCCCCCTACCCTGGACACCTTCGAATCAGCCCTCAAAACCCACCTGTTCTCTAAGGCCTTTGGTCCCTAGTCTAGTTTTGTCACTCTCGTTGTCTTTGTTTCTTTGCTTTGTTTTTCTGTTCTGTCTGTTTGACTGTCTGTCTATGAAATCTGTTAAGCGTCCTTGGGTTTGAGAAAGGCGCTATATAAATCTAAGCTATTATTATTATTATTATTATTATTATTATTATTATTATTATTATTAGTGATAAAAGTGTGCACTAGTAGTATCTCAGTACTGACCAGGGAGAGAGCACTAAGTTGTTACTTTGAATCAGTTTACCTTTCAAAGAGATATTAAGTTGTTTATAGTCTATTACATCCTAAGACTGGTTGGTCTGTTGCTGACCAGTGTAATATTACAGTGGGAGATGACAGTACCAATAGAACTAACAGCAGGGCTCTCATGCAGACTTGTGCTGTTAAAAGTGTTAAAAAAGAGTCCTGTATCTGTGCTAGACAGGACCCTGGGAGAGATGCTCATCATCATAAACAGGAGAGGCTTCGGGGGAGAGTTCATGCTGAGGTGAATATCAGTTTGAGTGACAGGCAGTAAGAGAAGTCTCGGAGGTTTGGGACAAGTTGTTTAGTTTAGGGTTGTTTAGTACCCCTTAAGTTGGGGTGCAAGCCATCCGGTTTGTAGAGGTCGTGTTTGGTCCAAAAACAGTAAAACTGGCTAATGAAGCTAAGCTTCACTTAGCTAAGATACGTTCTTAAGCCCTTCATGAAGGCTGTAGAGACGGCTGAAACGCTCAGTGTCTTGGTATCAATCATTTAGAAGTTGTAGAAGTAGTGGTGGGAAAAGGTAGTAAGAGAATAAGAATAAGAAGTATAAGCAACAATAGTTCAGGATCCACTGACAAGCGGAGGGGTTGAATAGCACATTCTACTTTTTTTTTTACCTTATGACCTGATTTGAAAATTTAATTCGGGCATGCAATCAGAAATTACCATATCTCCATAACCTGGGAACCATCATTAAATATCACAAAAAAACAATGATCACTTATTCATTCATGCAATCTTATTTTAATCATTCTGCACGGTTTACTTAGGAAACGTTGGACGTTCTCTGGTATGAACCGGCAAGACATCAGAGAAATAATTATGAGCAGGTCTGAAAAACAAACCTTGAACAGATCTCCCAACAAAGGACTTCATGAATATCATCATCATACATTCCTTCCATCTTTGGCAGTCGTTCTTTGAGAAGGCTTAGCTTTTTAGACCGATAAGTGAGGGACCCAGATTACATTTAGCTGTATTTACAAACCTGAAGGAAACTAAAGCCGATGTGCCAGGTCGTATCCTAGACTGAGGAGCTGGGTAGCCTGGTTCCAGACCTGTAATCCAACACAGGGAAGAGGAGTCCCAGAGGAGAGGGAGCAGGTGCAGGAGCTTCACACCACCACCTCCACCTCCTCCTCCTCTGCCTCCCCCTCCTCCTCCTCCTCCTCCCCCTTCTCCTCCTCCTCCCCCTCCTCCTCCTCCTCCTCCTCCTACCCCTCCTCCTCCCCCTCCTCCTCCACCTCCTCCTCCACCACCTCCTCCTCCACCTCCTCCTCCACCTCCTCCTCCCCCTCCTCCACCTCCTCCTCCCCCTCCTTCTCCTCCACCTCCTCCTACTCCTCCTCCTCCCCCTCCTCCTCCACTTCTTCATGAGCACAGGCCTTACATCTTCTGCAGTGTGTGTTGCTGGTTCACAACCTGCACACCTTTTTTGCACAAGTATTTTGTTTACATTAAGAATGTTGATCTGCTATCATTGACGCTGTTGTATATACAGCTATTGTACAGTATATACAGCTATTGTTGATTGTTGTCCATATCCTGCTTATTCTATTATTGATTATTGTTTATATCCTGCTTATTCTATTATTGATTATTGTATTTCTACTTTTTGCATTTCTACTTCTTCTATGTTTTTATTTTGTATTTCTACTGCTATGCCAATGTCTAGTTGAACCTGTACCCAAGAATTGTACTCCTTGTATCAGTACGTTGACGTAATAAAAGCAATTCTGAATCTCCTTCTGATTCTAAACACAGCGACCTTCGCTCTACAGTGGCTCCATGCTAAGTAGCTCACAATCATATTCACCAGCTTTGGTTTATGAGACTCATAAGGCCTGCCCTCATCCAAAAGAGCATAATATGTTTGTGTGAGAGGCCTAAAGCCTATAATGTGCTATAAATGTATCCTTTAATGAACTTTATGCAAAGAGTGAACTGTACAGACATCAGTCTGGTGAAGGCAGGAGCACATAAACAACAGCTAATGGCGACTTCCCATTAACAGCAGCTATTAGGAACGGTGATTTGTCCAGGGTGTGTTTCACCCCTGCTCAGAGAGAGCTGCCTTCCACATGCTACCACTCTCAACACAACACTGTTCAGAGTTAAGTCACCAGAGGGTAATTGTAATGGTTCGAATATCCCACAATTTATGACTTGGATATCTCCGCTCTAAAGTCAAGTTTGAAGAAAGAGACAGTCTTCTATAAGAGAAGGAGAGGTCATGGTAGTGTCAAAACCGCACGCCGTTAGAACTGCCTGTTGTAAACCTTGACTTGTTACACCCTCACTCAACATTCACAATGTCTCCTGACAACACCAGTCATTTTCTGAATATTTGTGACACGTTCTAATGCTTTGGTCCTCATATCGGCAACCAATGAAAATGTTCAGACCTTTCTTTTGAAACACAGAACTACGTTTCAACGTTGTTGAGAATCACAACACAAACTCGATAGTCGAGCCAAAAAACTGCAACAACACAATGGATTGGGTGAGTAATCCCCCACTGCTACCTAGTTAACTAGAACACTACTTTACATTGTTACCTAGTTAACTACAACACTACTTTACATTGTTAGCAGGCTCACAAAACAAGCTGTGTTAGTCGACTAGCGACGTGTCGTTGATTTTCAACAACACGGAAACGTATTCACATAACTTTTTCCAAAGGAAAGTCAGATCATTACATCAGATCCCGACACGCGGACCAAAGCATTAGAACGTGACACATTCCTTCACAGTCGCCTCGTCCGTATCGTCCTTACAACACACATTCCACCCAACTCTCATCGTCTCTTCCACGTCTGAGGCATCTATCTGAAGTTATGTTTAGAGAGAGACAACGCTCTCTGAAATCTGTTGAGTGCCTTGGGTCCAGTTGGGTCCAGTGCTTTGGGTCGGGCCTGGGTGATGGACGATAGGGGTGAGGGGACTGAGAGGTCCGCTGGACCGGGGGCAGACCGGGGCAGAGTCTCACACCTGAACAGCCGGGCAGAGGGCTGGCCACATGCTGTCCGCATCATTACGCCACCTGAGCCCGGGCGCTTCCACCGCTGCTGTGATTGATGGGCTGTTCCCTCCCCTAACAGGCCTGTGGAGGCCTCCCCGGCCCGGCCGAGGCCCAGCCCATCCATCTTAGGCCGGTGAGCGGAGCAGAGCCGAGTGGAGCCGCTGTACTGTACGTCTGGTCTAGCCCTGCGCTCGCGGTCGCTCAGTCTTAATCCAGCGCTGATCTAATGGGCTCTAAATTACCTTAGCAGGCGCTGCCAGGAAGATGGAAATTAATAAAAGTAAAAAATCTGTTCGGAAGTTCATCCTGTGATCACCTGATATACAGATGTTAGTTATAAGAGATATACAGATGTTAGATATACAGATGTTAGATATAAGAGATATACAGATGTTAGATATACAGATGTTAGATATAAGAGATATACAGATGTTAGTTATAAGAGATATACATATCTAACATCTGTATATCTCCTATATCTAACATCTGTATATATCTTATAACTAACATCTTTATATCTCTTATAACTAACATCTGTATATCTCTTATATCTAACATCTGTATATCTCCTATATCTAACATCTGTATATCTCTTATATCTAACATCTGTATATCTCTTATAACTAACATCTGTATATCTCTTATATCTAACATATGTATATCTCTTATAACTAACATCTGTATATCTCTTATAACTAACATCTGTATATATCTTATATCTAACATCTGTATATCTCTTATAACTAACATCTGTATATCTCTTATAACTAACATCTGTATATCTCTTATATCTAACATATGTATATCTCTTATAACTAACATCTGTATATCTCTTATATCTAACATCTGTATATCTCTTATAACTAACATCTGTATATCTCTTATATCTAACATCTGTATATCTCCTATGATGCTGTGATTCTTCCTCTGGGTTTCTCAGCCGACACGTACTTCAGTTTCTCATTCATAACAATCTGGTAACAGTAACCAGTAACATAACGGTCTATAACATCAAATGGAGATATCTTCAGATATTTTCAGTTCAACGATTTTATTTGATAAACACTTATAGATCTTATATGTCAAATGTCAATTTGAATGGAAACATTATTTCGATACCACGTGTGAACTTGTTCAAAGCTGTTATGTCGATCTGTGTGTGATTCACCCCAGTGGTCCTTCAGAGTGAGAATGCTCTAACTGGTTAAGATTTGATCAAACACATGCACAACATCAGGGGAGGGGAAAGGGAGGATGTGTGGGGATGCTAATGACATTAGCCATGATAACCCAGTTCACTCATCTGATCACAGGCTGAGGCGATGAGGACAAGCTGTGTACTTTCCATTTTGTTGTTTGTTCGACTACCGACAAGATCATTTTAAAGCAGCTGCATCATTAATATCACTTAATGTTTCATAGAGAAGTGGATCTAGATTCCTGTGCCTAGCGTTGATTTAAGCTAGATCGCTAAATGTTTCAATGTATGACCTTTTTTTCACTGCTATCTTTATTCCCTCAGGTTTTATCTCCTAAACTCTTGAAATAGTGTCCTTTTTCTATTTAGATAGTACAGTCTATTACCCCCACAGAGATCTATTTATTATAAATTAATCGCTTAACTAATTGTGAACTGCAGTGTACTGTAGTTGTAGAGGTACAGTTACAGTAGAACCATTATTACCACCTGCCTTCTCTGTGGATCATCTGTAGCAATGCAGCAAGCGTTTTATGCGGCTCACAGAAGGTTCCAGAAGCCAATTCCTCAGTGTATGAGGTAATTTCTCCGGGACACCACCCTCCATCCACATCCATATCCACAGGGACCAAACGGCGTAAACAAATGACTGCCCGTCCCCCCGTGCCCCTTCGGAGGCTGAGCCACTGCATCCAGACTCAGGAGCCAGATGCACACAGCTTGTCTGCTACCTTGCCGCTTGAATAATTCTCATTACAGTAATTGTTGCTTAATGTTTTCATAATCTGCTGCTTAGAGGAAACAGTTTCCCTTTCTCGTATACCATCGCAGGCTCCCCGTGGCCCTATTCTCAATGCTATTTATTTCATTTATTCATTACCCCCCCCCCCCCCCCCCACACACACACACACCTCCCCCCTCCTGCCCCCCCCCCCCCCCCCCCCCCCCCCTCAATAATGAATCGGGAACTGTCCCAGTTGGCAGCTTTCCCTGATTGAGGATCGAGGTTCGTCTCTCTGCAGAGTGACTGTTGGCTTGGGCAACAACGGACCCATCAGAGAACGAGAGCCGACGGATTCCTTCTCTCTTCCTACTTAATGAGTCAGTCACAAGCCGCCTTGGCAGCGAGTCGTCAGCATCTGGTCCTGGAGCAGTCGTTACACATTCACAGAGTTTATTTACATTTCACCTACCTGCCGTTTCCCGGGGATGAATGATCACCTACTTATGCCGGCTCTGTGAGGCTCCGTGAGGGGTGTTTGTAGCTAAAGAGCCACAGAGCTAGTCTAGAGATGAATGAATGGGGATGAAGGGGAACTTACCTGAGAACAAAGAGGCTATCTGAGACTGTCTTGAAGGGTCAGTATAGGGCCGAGGAAACGCCTCTTCTTCTTTGTAATGTGGTGCTGTCATTTAGGTACGAGAGTTGACACTAGAACAGCCATGGGTGGGGTCATTTAACACTAGAACAGCCATGGGTGGGGTCATTAACACTAGAACAGCCGCGGGTGGGGTCATTAACACTAGAACAGCCATGGGTGGGGTCATTTAACACTAGAACAGCCATGGGTGGGGTCATTAACACTAGAACAGCCATGGGTGGGGTCATTAACACTAGAACAGCCATGGGTGGGGTCATTAAACACTAGAACAGCCATGGGTGGGGTCATTTAACACTAGAACAGCCATGGGTGGGGTCATTAACACTAGAACAGCCATGGGTGGGGTCATTAACACTAGAACAGCCATGGGTGGGGTCATTTAACACTAGAACAGCCATGGGTGGGATCATTAACACTAGAACAGCCATGGGTGGGGTCATTAAACACTAGAACAGCCATGGGTGGGGTCATTAACACTAGAACAGCCGCGGGTGGGGTCATTAACACTAGAACAGCCATGGGTGGGGTCATTTAACACTAGAACAGCCATGGGTGGGGTCATTAAACACTAGAACAGCCGCGGGTGGGGTCATTAACACTAGAACAGCCGCGGTGGGGTCATTAACACTAGAACAGCCATGGGTGGGGTCATTAAACACTAGAACAGCCATGGGTGGGGTCATTAACACTAGAACAGCCATGGGTGGGGTCATTAACACTAGAACAACCATGGCTGGAGTAATTTGACCCTGTGAGTAAAATAATTGTTATATCTTGGACCCTGGTGCTTGCATACCAGGCAGCTAAAGGGACAGCCCCTGCCTACCTGAAGGAAATGGTAACCCCCCAAACCCCTGCTCGCTCACTCCGCTCCTCCACCTCGGCTGGCCGACTGGCCCCACCTCCTCTACACAGCAGTCGGGCTGCCCGATCACGTCTCTTCACAACACTGGCTCCCCGCTGGTGGAATGAGCTCCCAACGGCTGTCAGAACGGCAGAGTCACTACCCATCTTCCGCCGTAGACTGAAGACCCATCTCTTCAGGTTACATCTTAACTGCTCCTCCTGAGACATCTTCTGACCCTCACCACTACGTCTCCTAAAGACACCCGCTTTCCCCTCTACTGTGTCCCTAAGAACTTCTATTGCCCCCCTTGTACTGTTTCTCAGTTTCTCCAGAAAAAGTAGAAGTTTTAGTAGAAGGCGGGAGAAGGTTTCTCCTTCTATCAGTGGCCCCGGGCCCGAGCTAGAGTACTCTTCCTGCAACGAATGGTGGACTGCTGATTCACATGCTTAGTATTCAAATGTATTGATTGTAAGTCGCTTTGGAATAAGGCGTCTGCTAAATGCCAAAAATGTAAATGTAATCTTTGCACTCCACCCCAGTATCCTTACATGTTCAACATCACGTCAGGATAAGCTGGTATGAACTACACACTGTGTAGATTAGGATAAACTGGTATGAACTACACACTGTGTAGATTAGGATAAACTGGTATGAACTACACACTGTGTAGATTAGGACGTCACTACTGTAGAATGCATTCATGTTTCTCTTAATTATCTTGTGCATTTCTGTAACGAGGGCTGATTCAGTACCTCACAGCGAGGGGGCGAGATGTGAGAGAGTTTATTTATTGTCTGGTGTTCATTAGCAAATGTGTCCTGCCTTAAGGTCTAAAACACAACCCACTGATTAGCATCAGTCCCATTTTGGGACCAACGTAATTGGCCTTCTCTGAAGGTGAACCTTTTGAGGACAATCTACTCTACTTTACTACCGCTCAGGGAATTCGCCTCCGATTTGTCTGGCTAGCGGATTATCTCTTCATGTCCTGGTGTGGCCCTGGGGAGGGAGCTGAGGCGTTGTGCATTGATGTGTTAATGTTGGTATAATCACCAGGAACACAGCCTTTCACACTGCAGGTAATGACATGTCCTTCATACTCATAATTTTGTACCTTGAAGTAATATAGCTGTCAGGGATTCTTAATTGATATAAATATAAATGAGAGGCCGTGTAACAGTGTGTACCGAGTCATTTAGATGAGTCAGTCACGTACGTGCCTTCAGGAAAGACAGTGGCAACATAAGAAGGTAGATGTTGTTTTCAGAGATGTAATCATGGTACCCGAAGGAAGATTATCTTGCGTTGGTACTTCCATAAATTCAATACAACTGATTGTTACCTGCTTTCATTGTGGGGCTTGTAAATATGCCTGAAGAATGTCTATGCGAAAGCTTGCAATAAACTGTTGTTTTGCACAGTGTTTCAGTGTGCGGATGCAGTTTTTTTGCACTCTATTGATACTCCAGTCTTCAGTTCCAGCACCTCAGCTAAAGCGTAAGGATTATCTTGCCGATTTTGGCCCGATTTTCCCCCTTCCGACCAAAGACAGAAAACGCCCGATTATCAGATGGCTCTAAAGATTTTCCTATAACAAAATCCTGTGGTGTGAGGTGTGTTAAGAGTCAATCTCTCCCGACAACCTGCTCGGAAAATGGTTGTGGCCGGCAATCGTAAAATGTCAAATGTGTTCAATACTTACGACCAGAAATCCTAGGGTTGCCAGATTTTTGCGTGGAATTAGCGGTTTTAGACTGTGGTTAGGGTGGAAAATGTCATTCCCATCTGGCAACCCTGCTCGCGAGTCCGACTATGACGTGGATGGAATGTGGATGGAATGTAGCCAATCAAGAATCGTTATTCGGCACTTTATTTGCCCTGTCGCACATGGTTGCCTCGTACAGGTCAGTCAGGGTACGACGTTAGATAATAATAATCTTAGTTTAATTATTTTGTAATTTAAAGGCAATATTAAAAGGATGGGTTCACGCGAGATTTCTGGCTTGGGGAACGAGACTCTAGAGAGTCTGGAGTCTGTCTTAACGAAAATCTTTGTCTGTGGGGTGCTGAAATGGGAAAATCGGCGCACACCACACACAATACGATCAAGGCTGTTCAATCCAATAATTTTTATCTTCATGTGTGGGGTCTGTCTCATATAAGAAATCAGTTAAGATTTAGAAAATCATTATGTGTGTACCCCGCTTTAGTCTGATCACGGATGAGCGGTGGTATTTTCACTATTTTGGGGCTTGTAAATAAAGAATACCTAAAAAACATACAAGAACATGAATTGTTTAATTAACGTATCAATATCTACTAATGTAATTACAATCGTAAGTATCAGGTACAATATATTAAGTAGACAGTGAAATAAAGTGTAACCCGTATTCTTGAACTATCAGGTTGAGGAAAGTGATTAAAATCTACATTTTCTACTATCATTGCAACTATGTATGTTCACTCTAAACTTGTATTCAAATACACGTACAACGCTACAAACCTTTTCTCCCTGGCCTTTGACCTGAGGTGATCCTGCCTCCCTTTTGTACTTTAATTTCTGCACTTGTATTTTGTATTGCACCTTGTTTTTAGTGTATTTTTATCTGTTGTTTCTCTTTTACTAGTGTTTTCTGTTAAGCACTTTGGGCGGCTGTTTTTGTCGTTGTTACGGTCAGATAGGGAACCCAAGCGCAGACACAGACAGAGACAGGTTAAAGTAAAATAAAGTATAATTTATTTTAGGGAGTAGGCAGAGAATGGTCGTAGGGCAAGCGGGGGGTCAGGCAGGGGGCGTAGTCAGCAGGAAGGCAGGGGGTTAGGCAGGAGGGGTTGTCGGCAGGCAGGCAGGGGCTTAGGCAGGAGGGGTAGTCGGCAGGCAGGCAGGGGCTAGGCAGGAAGAGTAGTCATTAGGCAGGCAAGGGTCAGGCCGGTAGGGCAGGCAGGCAAGAGGGCAGGTAGGACAGGCAGGCAGGAGGGCAGGTAGGGCAGGCAGGCAGGAGGGCAGGTAGGGCAGGCAGGAGGGCAGGTAGGGCAGGAGTCCGGTAGGGGTACTGGGGGGTAAAGGCAAAACAGGGGTAAGTAGGAGGCAGGTACAGGCAGAGGAGTAATTAGGTAGGGGAGCTGGAAGCGTATCATACGGTAAACTGAAGCTACGATCTGGCAGTGAAGTGAAGGCTGGAACGGGTCTTTATGCAGGGCTAACGATGTGGTTATTGTGAACAGCCGGACAAACGCACACCTGAAACCACTCCTGCCAATTAAAGGGAGAGAGAGAGAGAGAGAGGGAGAGAGGGAAAGAGAGAGAGAGGCACTGCCCACTACCTAGAGGTAGAGGGCGTGACAGTCGTTGTAATTACATTACTTACTACTTACTCTAAACTTGTATTCAAATACACGTACAACAGTCAGCTAGCGTACATGATGTCCTTTCCAAGCAGTCTTTTATTGTTGTACCCTGAGACCATAAAAGGCAAATTCCAGTGGTCCCGTCTAATAATTAAGTTGATTATGTAGGAGAGCTTCTCTCTCTAAAGCATATCCATGGGTGTAATGGCTGGGGTAGCTAATTAGTTGGGTTGCTTGTCTTTGATTTATATATCCCTTCCTATCATTCCTTAATCAGCTGTAACCAATGATCCATACGCAGACAGCCAGTTTAATTAGCAAGCCTGTGATCACTAGAGAAACTCTGCGCTCCGAGAGGAGGAGTATTTAAACACCAACTGACGATGGCACATTTTTTACATTGATAATTTAAATAATTGTCTTACCGTAATTACCCAGGGTGCATTGTTTAGGGAGTTAGAAAACAACCGAGGGTGAATCATCGCGTACAGAAGTGAGGACAGTTCCGATATATTAATCCTGTAAAGGTCTTTCTTTCACCTCTCTCACAGACACACTCTCAGCTAAGGATAATCCTCTGTCCTTTTCTATAACTTTTTAATGATCTATTCTGTTTCTTTTAAAGGCAGGTTTTTCTTTTCTTTATACATGTTTTTTCCTGTTTTTACCCAGACCTTAGTTATAATTAGTGAGTCACTGATTCAAGACTCTTAAAAGCATTTTAAGACATTTGTTTACATTCTTAAAAACATTTTGACTCATTGACTCTCCCTGAATTAGCTGGGTAGCTAAATGACATCAGCAGTCCCCGGGCAGGTAAACCCACAGGGGAAATACGGCCTCAGATGTTGTAAACTATTTAAAACAAAACTACAGGACATAGAAATATCACATAAAACAGAACTACAGGAAATAAAAACATCACACTTGACTTTACACTCCAGAAAACATGACATCAAATGAAATTTTCAGATGGACATCCATTGTTTGGAACCAATCCATGCAGGAACATCAACATGGTGCTCTCTGTATCAAACATCACAACATCTCAACACACCACGTTCACTGCAACTGTCTGAGCTGAAGAAGGAAAGAGGGAAACAGTCACAGCTTCTCATGTTTGTTGACGTGGCGGTTGCATGTGTGTGAACACGCTCTCCGATCACTACCTCCAATGTCATGGGTGAGGTGGAGAGAGAGCCCTGAGACTTCTGAAGAAACAATTTTCTTCCCCAGAAAGTGGAGGAAGGGAGGTTTAGTCAGTGGTGAAGCTTTTGGGATCGAATGAGCAGATTTGTTTTCCAAACAGGCATCAGTAACCATGGTGAGTTATCAGTAACCATGGCGAGGCATCAGTAACCATGGCGAAGCATCAGTAACCATGGTGAGTTATCAGTAACCATGGCGAGGCATCAGTAACCATGGCGAAGCATCAGTAACCATGGTGAGTTATCAGTAACCATGGCGAGGCATCAGTAACCATGGCGAAGCATCAGTAACCATGGCGAGCCACAGCCGCACTGATCGCCATCATCATGCTACAGTCGTCGCATCCATCCATCCCTGCGGCAGGGAGCACCGGTGCATGGTGCATGGGCGTGAGCTGAAACACTGGATCCCGTCTCTGCCTCTGTCTCTCCCTGTCACCACGGACCTGTACGGGTGGCCTTCCTAGATAATGTATCCTGTGTCTAGCTTAATTAATTATACACATACAATTATACATACATTATAACAATGTTCCTGTCCATGTTGGTTGAACCCTGCTCTAATAGTAACTAACAGATCCTATCTTCATCATCATCATCATCATTATCATCATCAAGATGACCTTGAGACGACATTGTATCTATAACAGCCTCCGTATATTCGATGTTTCGATGCACCTTACATTTTAGACATTTGTGTATGGTCGCTGAACTAGCTACAATCCAAGCTAATGTATCCTGTGTCTAGCTTAATTAATTATGCATAGAGCTAACGATGTACCTGTCCATGTTGGTCAAACCCTGCTCTAATAGTGACTCACACATCCTATCTTCATCATCATCATCATCATCAAGATGACCGTGAGAGGATAGTGTATTTATATATTAACAGCCTCCGTATATTTGATGTTTGCACCTTACGTTTTAGACTTGTGTATAGCCACTGAACTAGCTACAATACATAAGGTGGCCTTCCAAGCTAATGTATCCTGTGTCTACCTTAATTAATTATGCATAGCACTAACGATGTACCTGTCCATGTTGGTCAAACCCTGCTCTAATAGTAACTAACAGACCCTATCCTCATCATCATCATCATCATCATCATCATCATCATCATCAATGCTTTGAGTTGCATTTGATGTGCGAAAGGCGCTATATAAATAAAGCTTTACTTACTTACTTACAATCATCCATATGACCTTTGTATTTATACATTAACAGCCTCCGTATATTCGATGTTTGCACCTCACGTTTTAGACATTTGGCTGCTGAACTAGCTACAATCCATAACAGTGCGTGTATCAACGTTTCCCCACACAGCAGGAGTGTTCGTTGATAGATTAAATAACTCTGAGGTATGAGGGCCATTAAATGGTAATGTTAGACGTGTATATACGAGAGGTATCTGGCAAAGTGAAAACGTCCACCCCACTCATTGCCTCCCCCCCCTCCCCTCCCCTCCCCTCCCCCCCTGCAGGGGAGATTTGTGAAGCAACTCTAATGTGCCATTACTTTGGAGCAATCAGAATACCAGGGAAAACCCCTCTCCTATCAGTTTACTACCGATGTGCAGTCGGATCGTTTTATTCTGTCTGTCGGAGCAGTAATATCTCTAGTATGAGGGGGGGGGGGAGCGCGCTTCTGTGTGAGGAGCAGAGGTAAGATACTGTGCATATAACATAAATGCTGTTTCTTGGCATAATTTACTCCTGAAATTACTGTACTTTACAACAGTGGGGGGGGGGTAATATGTTTACGTTTATATTTGTTGCCAGATACAACAAGATTACTGTTTACAGATATGTAGGAAAGAGTCGTTTGAATTCTCTCTCAGACGGTAGGATGGCAGCTCCTTTTTCAGAGTCTGTAGTTTTCTCCAGAAGTCATTTGTATTTGTAGAAGTTTCATGGCAATTATTCGCCGCCCCCCCCCCCCCCCCCCCCCCCCCACCTCTCTCTGACATGGAACAGTGTGCAGCAGTGTGTCTCATTAAAGAATTATAAACATAGTCCTTAATTAGATCAACACAATTTAATTAAGAGAAGAAGTACTTATGTTAATTAAAAGGGTAGGTAAGAGTTATAAGTCTAAAAAAAACCAAGGCATTGTCTCTTCTGAGTTTTGCTGTACTTAACTTATTAAACGTCAACATTATAACACCCTCACAACTGGTGAGTTGGCTACACTGAGACGCCAGCACTGATGTGGTAGAACTAACGTTACAGAAAGTATTCTAAACCCACAAGGAAGCTAGGTAGAGCTCTAGACACCCACTTTCCCCTTTACTGTGTCCCCTATGACTTCTACTGCCCCCTTTGTACTGTCTCTCTGTTCTCCAGTGTCTATATACAGTATATAAACATTTAAAAAAGAGAGACTGCAAATGGCCCCTGGCCTGAGCTAGATTACTCTTCCTGCTACGACTGGTGGATTGATGATTCACTTGCTTAGTCAAATGTATCGATTGTAAGTCACTTTGGAATAAGGCGTCTGCTAAATGCCAAACATGTAAATGTAAAAATGTAAAGTAACATCATTACAGGGCCAACCAAGACAATCAGCATATTTCCACTTGAACCTGTTCTGAAGGACTTACAGTAGTTTATGTAACTTAATTAGTTGAATATATTCAGGACAAACAATTCATTAAAGACTTGTAAACTGGTCCATATCACTTGATAATGGGAACTAAAAGAGTTGTTTTTAAGTTGTTGTTTTTTCAGAATGGCATTTGTTTGGTTTCCTCTTATAGGTGACATGTTAACTGGTTGAACCATGTGCCATGTGGGCTGGTTGTTGCAAGGATCTTCCAGTATGTTCCAAACATATACAGACTAGTAATGAGTATTTACACAACTCCAATCTAAACCTGTGTGGTTTTCTGCCATTTCTAATTAGCTCCTTCAGAATGGTGTGATTGAAATGAGATCAGCTGCACATTAAACACTAATTACTGCCATTAACAGTACAACAACAAAAATAATGTTTTGTTCTTATTTTCAATGCAAGATACAGTGCAATACAATTTCATGCTTACATTATAGTCTGATACATTTGATATAATATGACCAGAAAAACTAACATTAACATGTTAATAGGTGCACAACGACTGCACATGGGGCGGCTGTGTCTCAGGAGGTAGAGCCGCCATTTAATGATCGCAAGGTTGGCAGATCGGCGGTTCGAGCCCCGGCTGGCCACATGTCGAAGTGTCCTTGGGCAAGACACTGAACCCCAAATTGCTCCCAGTGAGCGGGCCAGCGCCTTGCATGGCAGCTTGCCGCCATTGGTGTGTGAATGTGTGTGTGAACGGGTGAATGAGAGGCCGTTGTAAAGCGCTTTGGATAAAGGCACTATATAAGTCAGTCCATTTACCATTTAAAAGAATTGTTCCTAAGAAAATGTAGATGTGAGAACAGAGGATCCTCTTGTCTGGGTATTGGGTCTGCTGTCTATAGAGTATTACATCTCTCTAATGCTCCATGTAATTCTGTGTGATATTAACAGCAACCTGCTCCCTCAAACACCGTATTAGGATTCCTCCCTGCACCGTACCACAGCGATGCAGTACGACTCCATTATACTCAACGTGACGCCCTCTCTTCTGGGTGATAGTATTTATGTGCATTCTAAAACATCGCATGAGACGTCGCCAACAAATGAACTCAAACTCAAAACAAAACAATTCTGATTACTGAACTATTCTCTCACCAAAGGATGTGTTGAATAGTAAACGTGATTTGATTAAATGCATCCTTATTCACTGCAGTTCCACACAATGCTCCCTGATAGATTAATAATAATAATAATAATAATACTAGTGTGACCTGTGTCACCCTTTCATGTTGTAGAAAGAAATCATGATTGCTATATCAACTACCTTCCCCTCAGTACCATCGCACTACCTTATTTTCTGTCTTATTTTGCACTTTTGACCTGTTCACTTTATTTTCTACTGCACCAAAGTATGTCCCTATGGTCACATACTCATTGTTTTATGTCCTATTGTATTCTGTTGTCATGTTGTCTGTTATTTTTTTTATTTTTTTTAATCTATTGTACGATTTTATGTCATGAGGACTAGGGATGCAAATGAGTTCACAGCTAAATCCGTCATATTTACTGTCACCATACTCTGCATAAGTGACTGTTCATTTGTGCACTGTCCTGACTAAATAAAAATAAAAAAGTGTTTTCTTTATTCTATATAAAATTTCAGGACCCTCCTTTCATGACTTTTCCTAGATATGTGCGTTCTACCACCCAGTATCCTTACATAATCACATCAGGATAAGCTAGTATAACGCTATTTTGCAGTTTTTCCTGTGTAGGAGGCAGGCTAATTTACAAGGTGGCCAACTAGTGGTCTTTGTGTGTAAGTAGCAGCTTCCCATTGTAAAGACTATGGTCCTTTGACTTATAGTAGGTAACATAGACATGGCTGTTCTAGTGTTAATGGCTTCCTCTCTGCAGTCTGGAGGTCTAGGATAATGTGAGGCTCATCTTACAAATTAGTTTAGATGTTTATAGTAATAAAACATGGACATTTGGGACAAGACCGTTTGAGTCAAACATTCTCTTCCTCTTATTACTGCTCTTTTTAGATTTCTTGTTTCCACTGTTTCCCGATTTTTGAATCCATGAAAGCTACCAGAGACACCAGTTAATGAGCTCAAAGTGAATTCAAAGTCGAGGTCTTTGGAGTTCAGATTTACCTGACTAGAATAAAGCGGCTAAGGTGGTGAGTCGACCGTCAGTCCATTCCACAGACAGTACTGTTAGCATACATTCATGTATTTCAGGGCAGAATAGTCTAACACACTGTGTGATGCCCTTGCTACTAACAAACTGTAATGTGTGTGTTGGGTTTGTGAGTAGCAACAGTTTCAACAAGACCCTGTACTTTTATGAGCTAATAAACATTGTTTATCATTAATCATGTCTACGAATGCTTACACCTTCTTCAAAGTCAGGGAACATCGAATTAGCTTGACATATGAATGATAAACACATACAGAACACTCCTAAAACATGTCCTTTATGAAACCCACAGATCACAGGTCATGCTTGGATTTATATAGCGCCTTTCTCAGACCCAAGGACGCTTAACACATTTCATAGACAGACAGTCAGACAGAACAGAAAAACAAAGCAAAGAAACAAAGACAACGAGAGTGACAAAACTAGATTAGAGGCCAAAGGCCTTAGAGAACAGGTGGGTTTTGAGGGCTGATTTAAAAGTGTCCAGTGTAGGGGCATTGCGGATCGCTGTGTGGAGATTATATCAAATATGCAGAGAATTGAAGTCTGTCTCTCTACATTCTGGGAAATCGGGCACTAAGGAAGGCCTTCCCTTCCTGTAAGAGATGAGCCAATAACTTGTGGCGCAGATGATTATGATTGGTTAAGCAGAGTAGTGACCTCATCAGGGAGGAAACTTTTATAAATGTGTGTCCCTCTGACAGGAAAGGGCTTTTTGACTGCTACTTTCTCTCTGCAGTGCTGTAACTTTGCTTAATAAAAGGCCTCTTTGGCCTAATGAAGGTAGTGCTGGGGACACATGGGAAGGGGAGGGGGAGAGGGTTAACTGGTGAAGGCGAGCTTGAAGAGGTGGGTTTTGAGGGCCTGTTTAAATGTTGGCAGGGTGTCGGCCTGTCTGGTGTGGTTGGGGAGGGCGTTCGAATAATCTGTTTCATGTAAGAACTGATGGAGGTGCGTTTGTTACAGAAGAGACAGGGGCTGTCTGTGTCTCAGGTGTGAGAGTCGTACAGTCAGCTTGTGTTCCTCTCAGCGGTGCATCGTGCCCCCACGCTGGGCTCCGAGTGACAGGGAACAGAGACCAGGGTGACATCCACAGGAGACGACCTGCTCTCTGTGTGCCAGGGCTCCTCAGAGACAAAAGAAAGGACATAAAGGACCCTGAATATCTCACCCTCTCAGTCCTCAGTATTTAAATGCCTTGACAGAGGTCATAAGGGACAGTAGGCTACTGCATGTACTGTTTATACACTCCTTATCTGCTCAGAAAGCTTGCTAGAACAGCCGTGGGTGGGGTCATTTGACCCTGTGAGTAAAACATTTGTTATATCTTTGCACTCGATCATATTTCTGGACCCTCCTTTCATGACTTTTCCTAGATGTGCGTTCTACCACCCAGTATCCTTACATTTTCTAAATCAGAAACAGGATAAGCTATAAAGCTATTTTGCTGTTTTTTCTGTGTAGGAGGCAGGCTAATTTACAAGACGCGCCAACTAGTCTTTGTGTGTAAATAGCAGCTTCCCATTGACTATGGTCATTTGACCCCCGAGGCGGCTCTTATAGTAGGTAACATAGACACGGCTGTTCTAGTGTTAAGGTGGAAGACCTGCATCTCCTACAGGAACAGAAGATAAGGACCTTGTTTGCTCTCTGCTGTTTGCCTCGATGTCATTTGCAGGCTGTTTCTACTTTCTATGTGAATGTCGATAGAAGTCATTAATGCAGCATCATGACTGGGTCTCACATTCTGGGGGCTGAGTCTTTATTTGTTTTAACTATTGACAGATGTACTTGTTTGTGAGGCAGGTGTATTGATTAGTGTATAATCGGTCTATTACACATGTAAATGTATGAGCATACTAATTAGAGGTTTTTATCTACAAGACAATTCTCCTTGCTGCAGTTACCTAACGCATGCTAAGCTAGCTAAATCAATCAGTTGTCATTCTCTGTATTACAGAATAGCTTAATGTAAGGTCACACCTCATGTCAATATGTTTGTGTAATGTATCAGAAAGGCTGATGATGACACCCCCCCCAGGGCAGTGCACCCAGCACTCGAGTTGAGGGGGGATGAGGGGGGATGGCATCCCCCCCTGAAATAAAAACTGTCAAAATCATACCCTTCTAAAACTGCCATCCCCTCTTTCCATCCCTTATGTAATGTTATCAATGAACGTGGTATTACTGCTATTTCAACATTTAGTTTTGCGCATATTGAGTAAAATACTGTGGGCGAGGGGGGGGGGGGGGGGGGTGGCACGCACACATGCAATGTCATGTTTACCACCAAGTCACTGACACTGAAGTCACTGACGCTGTGGGGATGCTAAAACTGTCCCCATATGATAAAATCCACCATCCCCCCCTGATTTTCTTTTACAACTTGAGTACTGAGTACACCCCTTTAGTATCTTAACTCAATATTATCAACAAATAAATACTCTTTAGTGTTATATTAATGGCAAGATGCATTGGGCTAGGTAGCCCACATCACTAGTGTCAACACAGTATCATAGTCTATAACGGTATAATAGTAAACATGCGATGTCATGGTGTGTATCATCACTTGAATATAACAGTTAGTTCCGACCAAGTAATTTGATTGGACGAGAGGCATTCCATGAGTGCTGATATACAGTATAACAGCACTGGGACTTTTAACTATATGTATCACTCCACCGCACAGATGTTCTACTAAATGACCGTTAATTAGACGACATGTTTGTGTTCACGTTACTAGGCAACCGTCTATTTGAAGTTCAGTTGCGGAACTATTTTTTGTTTATTTTTATGATTAAATAAACAAACAAATCATAATCTGTTGTCGCTTATTACTGTTAACTAATAAATCGTGCTGTAGAACTGTTGTATAAAACAACACACATGCATGAATTGTATAGTATGGGCTAATATATATAATCTGCCTTTAGATTCTCCTGGCTGTGGGGGTTAGGGTTAGGGTTCTTAAAAGGCCTTATGGTCATTTCAAAATGGAACCTGACTGGGGACTGACCCCCTTTTCACACCTTGATCATCTCTAAGTAATGTAATAGGACCGTTGTTTGAAGCTGTATTTGCATACCAGAAGCTATTCGGTTGTTAAGTCGTGACGTGTTTCCGGGTCCAATGTTGGCTGAGGCGCTCTCTTCGAAATGCCGCAGTAATAATAATTCATTACTTGTATAGCGCTTTTCCGAGGCTCAAAGACGCTGACAATTATGGGAAAAACTGGAAAGTGCTGTGTCCCTTGTTGTATGAATAGATCCCAGTCTAAAAAACGAATGAACTGTCATTCTACCGCTTTAGTACACTGATACTCTGGTGCTTTAGTACACTGGTACTCTGGTGCTTTAGTACACTGGTGCTTTAGTACACTGGTACTCTGGTGCTTTAGTACACTGGTACTCTGGTGCTTTAGTACACTGGTACTCTGGTGCTTTAGTACTCTGGTGCTTTAGTACACTGGTACTCTACGTAGTGCAGGGAAGTTTTTATTTGGACCCGGAAATTGCTAAACGTCACGCGTGACGTCAGACTTAACAACCGAATACGGGTGTGGACATCCCCCAGGCTCGGCCTCTTGTCCTCTCAGCCTCCAGCCCAGCATCAACTTTTTTCTGTGTCTCTGTAAACTGTAATTCTGTTTAATAAATAGTCTTAGAATTCAGAAGTTTCACTCGTGATCTATTTCATACAATTAATTTAAAACAAGAAACAACACTATCTAAACACAAACCTGAGTGAGTATTTATAGATTATCGTCCTGGGTAGCCACGTTTTGTTCAACAATTCATGAGGTGATGTTGAACGACACTGTGCCTTCTCCAAACCTGACTGCTGTGACTAAACCAGCTGTTAGCCATTTGTCTTTGTATGCTTAATGAACCAGTGGTGGATATACAGCTGCTGCAGAAGATCACTTAATACACACATCTGCTCTGGAGTTCCTGGCACTTTGCAAGCCAGCAGAACTTTGAGAGAAGAAGTAGAAAAATGTTGGTCAACTTGGTTAACTTCTGGTCACATTTGTAAATTGTTGTAAACAGTTTAGGTTACATTCACGAACAGTTAGCCTATAATTTACGAACAGAAAACATGTTTTTTTAGTTTTTTTTAAAAGGTCATTTGCGTGATTTGAGAATCGTCGACATGCAGACCTTTTCACCACATGGTCAGAGGTGTTCTATGTAAGTAGACAGGATAGAAGAGTGTCTTAGGGTGTGTTCTCAATAGAACATTTGCTTCACTTGGAATCGGAGTTTACGATAAAATTCGCTTTGCTCTGCGTCGTTTGGAGCTGTGAGAACGCGCATTCGAAGTCGCTCCCGGAGCAAACAACCGACGGATGCTCCGCTTGAAACGGGTGGTTTCGCTCCGGTTAGAAACAATGCATCGAGGCTGTCCATAGGAAAACAACAGCGCATGCGTGTTGATCTGGATAAGAGCGGGACGAACGGGCAATTTCCAATTTTTCTGACCAATCAACTACCACCGTCTGTTGCTTCGATTGCGTATGTTACTTCGTTTACATGAAGAGCTGTGAGAACGCAAATCAGAGAAGTAATTTATGCAACAATGTTGCAATCTCATCCACTTGCTCCTGGTCATGATTCGGACTTTCATGTGAGAACATGACCTTAACCCTTGTTCACTTTTTGGACCCTTTCGTACTGTTCGGGTCCAGTTGACCCGGGACATCATTGGGGTTTTAAAAGCACTTGTCTTGACACGGTGCTCCTAGTCCCAAGGGTGACCCATACAAGGGGGTATACTCAGGGCGCAAGAAAGCCCCAAAGTAGCCCATAATATTAAAGGGCGCCTCCTGTGGGCACAAACAGGTACTGTACCCAATAATGCACAATAGGTACTGTGTACACATTCAAAAGTGCATATCTTTTGTTCTGGTGGATCTAGGGGGCTGCCCTTTGGAGAGGCTGGAGCAGAGGATGCTTAGTAACAACCCACAAAGTGTCAGACCCCTGGGAATAGGTGGGGCCGAACGACAGCATGATGAGTAGAAGCGTTTTTACGCACATGATGCCCCTAACTTTGAAAATGCAAAATCCACTATAATAAAGACCTGGGTGTCATAAATCATACTTATCTAGGAAAAATGTTAATGAAACAATGTTTTCATTGCTGTTTATTATTTTGAATTTATATTCTCAATTGAATTTCACATTTATCTAATTATAATCAAAGCTGTAAAGAAAATACAGGTGATGAACAAGAATAGAAATGAAAGAACCAAACTAAGATTTTTTTTGCCAATAGCTATGAAATACATCTCTCAAAAATGTCTGCAAATGCTGAATCACAAAACACGAACGGAATGTACACTGTTTTCACTGTCACTGTCGAAATACAGTATTATGTCTGAAAAATCCCAAATAATTCTGAAATACCACTGGCTACAATTGTGTGTGCATGGGTATGCCTGTCTACACAACACATGAAGCACAGAATGTGACAGTGCGTGTACCTCAGTTGCTGCATACATTCTGTACAGTGCAAGAAAATGTAAAAATGTTTACAATGTTGCACTTCAAAGGGTAAAAAGTGCGAGAGCAGACGGCTTATTGGCACGGGAAAGCTAGAGCAGAGGTGTGTGAGTGAGTGTCAGTGTGAGTGTGTGTATGTTTCTGCGTATCTCTGTGCATCCGGGCCTAAATGACCCGAACATCTTATGAAGGACATAAATGTGTTGGGGTATTGTAGGATGTGTATTTATTTTTTTATTTTTTTACTTTTTCATGTTTTTCATAGAAAATGGGCCATGGAGTTTCATATTGATCAAATGTATTCTTGTACCATTTCTCACCAAGTAAAAATGTAAAACGGGTCCGGTTGACCTGAACACCACACAAGGGTTAATTATTATTGTGGCCTAGTCATTGATATTGATATTTATGTAAACCAGCTCTTTTTCCCTTCTTGTTTTTAGTATTTTTTACATAGCACCAGGGGAGCCCCCCCTCCTAAATGTTGTTGTATGGTACCTGTACTGTATTAATGACAATAAAGACCATTCATTCATTCATTCATTCATAGCTTAGTTTTGTCGTGTTTTTAATTAATTAAAATAACTTCCCGGGGTCATAGCTACATGGTTCCCGTGTAGTTAGGAGAACAATTCCAACACCCCCGGATAGACGAGAGGACAGGGAATCCAAAACCATTTGAATGGTGTCTCTACGACCCTCCTATCACCCCCCAGGGTGGTCTATGTATGACAGTAGACACAGTTTAGCAGCTTAGCTTAGCTTGCTGCATACTGGTATCTGTATGGCTGTATGGTACAGTAGTAACAGAGTCTCAGTCCAGTAGTAATGTGATTGATTCTATGAGATAGTGAGGGCTGCTTTGTGTGTTAGATGTCTGCTGCCATGCACTCAACACGTTGACTACTCATGACTCTGTGCATTCAATACACACAGACAAGACAACTAGGAGATTAACTACTTCAGCTAACCTCTGTGAGTGGATAAATGATGATGTGTTTGAAAAGTGTTTCAGTGTTTAACCCACTTTCCCTGCAGGGACCTAGATCCAGCTAGTAGTTCACTGTAACCAGCTGGTAGCTATAGTGATGCAACAATTATTCACTAGACTCTTCGGGAGCATGCCTATGTTCCCCGGGTCCTATGTTCCCCGGGTCCTATGTTCCCCGGTTCCGCACTTCCGAAAAAGGGTTCTATGTTCCCCGCTTCCGAAAAAGGGTTCTATGTTCCCCGCTTCCGAAAAAGGGTCCTATGTTCCCCGCCTGCCGTTGTGTCAAGCGACCTCATGTGTCGTTATGTGGTACTGCATGAGAGTTTGACTTTTTTTTTTTTTTTTTTTTTTTTTTGGGGGGGGGGTCTTAAGATGACTTGGAAATAATGAAGAACACAATGAATGTCATAGTATTGTCTCAGCATTTTATATAACTCCCTAGATAGATCATTTTCGAGATGGAATTGAAAATCTTATATTCCTAAAAGAACACCAGTGATATATATATATATACACATTATTAAATATTTTTTCTATATTTTTGTCAAACGAAATCAAATAAATACAGTAGAGATATCAATCCAAAATATAGGCTTTTATTGCAACCAACAACAACAACAAAAAAACTATGTTTGTGCAAACATGGTGTTTGTTTCCAAGACCAAGCATCAAAATGCCAACCTATGGGACAATACTGTACATCCCATTGGCAGGACGTCACGTAACAGCGCAGTGTGTCTCTAGGTTACAGTGTCACATATCCCATAATATAATCCCTAAGTAACTAGCCAGTTTCCGTAGCACATAGAGTGTGACACATCCTCTTTCACACATCAAATCCTCGGGGGATCCTGGCATACAGAGATGTAGTCTCTTTCACTCTAGTGTTTTAGTAGTCAGGCACAGCAACAAACAGCAACAAACATAATAACAATAGCAATATTTAGGCCAATAACAATAACAATAACATAATAATAACAATAACAATAATAATAATAACAATAACACAATTAGGCCAATAACAATAATAATAACAACAACATAGGCCAAAGTGCTATCAAAATAAATGTGGAAATCTAGCCCATACGGACGCTACGGCTGACAGCCCTCCAGTACGAAGCCAGATCTCTGAGGCCCTGCATGTACTATGTTTGTGCAAACATGGTGTTTGTTTCCAAGACCAAGCATCAAAATGCCAACCTGAGACAATACTGTACATCCCATTGGCAGGACGTCACGTAACAGCGCAGTGTGTCTCTAGGTTACAGTGTCACATATCCCATAATATAATCCCTAAGTAACTAGCCAGTTTCCGTAGCACATAGAGTGTGACACATCCTCTTTCACACATCAAATCCTCGGGGGATCCTGGCATACAGAGATGTAGTCTCTTTCACTCTAGTGTTTTAGTAGTCAGGCACAGCAACAAACAGCAACAAACATAATAACAATAGCAATATTTAGGCCAATAACAATAACAATAACATAATAATAACAATAACAATAATAATAATAATAATAACAATAACACAATTAGGCCAATAACAATAATAATAACAATAACATAGGCCAAAGTGCTATCAAAATAAATGTGGAAATCTAGCCCATACGGACGCTACGGCTGACAGCCCTCCAGTACGAAGCCAGATCTCTGAGGCCCTGCATGTACTGTCCTTTCAGCCTCAGTAGACGGGCCTCCAACTCCCTCCACTTCCGTCTCCTTGTTGGGGGAGCGTGGCCTCTGTCTGCCATCCCCAGCTTACCCTCTGCAAGCGTTTGCTGATCCTTCAGGTGCCGAAGGAATTTCCAAAGTGAAGGATGGCGCACTTGGACAGCATCGTTCAGAGTACGATGATAAGCTAGAACAAAAATACAGAATTATAACTTATTAGCCTATTAATGGCCTATTAATGTGCAAACTGGTTCTACATCTGCAGGCTGATCTACTAACGGTGTGCAGTGAGGATTGTTGATCTTTCCAATGTAGAAGATAGCGGGCCTTATTTGAAGTATAGCCGAAAACAAGTATATCTCAACTTCCCCTGTGTGTGAACTTCAATTAGTATTCGTTATTTGGGATCTTAGTAAATCAGGCCCTAAATGTTATTAGTTTGGCATGAACATTTTGACATTGAACATTTTCCCCTCTGTGTCTCCTCCTTTCACAATTTTAAATCCTTTCTTAATCCTTTCTCAATCACGGTGCCCGCCCATGATTGGACTGATGTTACGTCCATCATCATTAGCGCGCTTTAATCCTTTCTCAATCACGGTGCCCGCCCATGATTGGACTGATGTTATGTCCATCATCATTAGCGCGCCTGTACGTGGCAACTCGTCCACCTGTTTAAAGAGCCCTCCTGTCCTCTGCTGTGTTTGATGTTTCGTTAATTTTTGTTTCGGCTCATAGTTAAACCTCGATATACGCACAGGCCCAGAGGTGATAGGATAAGAATGAATTAACCCATAATTAGCAGACAATATTATATTAACAATATAAAATAATTAACTTAATACTTCAGATTTAGTTATTAGATGAAATTATATTTTTTTTGTTCAGATCTGTCATTGTTACACTTACATTCAACATGATTATTGGTCCTTTGCTCCATGTTTCTTTCGAACACATTCCACATCGCTGGTGGGAAGGCCGCTCCAGGATGGACATATGTGTTACGAACATACGCAAGGAAGTCTTGTAACTCAGGGTGGTTCATCAGGGCACGCCTGGTGTTTCTGTGGTTGAGGAGAAGATCAAAATTGATCTGGACCAGAGGCAGAGGCAGGTGTCCTAAGGCCATCACCTTGAGATGAGATGAGATGAGATGAGATGAGAGATGAGATAACGTTTATTGCCATTTATGCATACACATTAAGCATACACATATAGGAATTTGATTTGGCGTTACAGTAAGAGCATTTCTAAATGCAATGCAAACAAAACAACACAGGACAGACAGCAGTGCAGACAGAACACAACAAACCTTGCGGATGACTGCTGCCAGTGGATGGTCATGACGGAATGGACCAGCCAATCCAAGTGCCTGTACCCTCTTCCACAAGGCTTGGTTGAAATGGAAGTAGCATCCTCCGATTCTGGCTTGTGGCAACTCCGTTTCAAGAGCAGTTTTCAGCGCTTGCTCAAAGTCACAGATGACTTTACGCGGACGCCAAAGGTGGTGGGTGATTCTCCTGAGTGACGTTTTGACACACTGGAACACTTGTCGGTAGTGTCCAATTGTACGTTGCTCCATGAGCACATGTACAATCGGGACAACGAAGCCATGAATGTCCCCGAGTATAGTAAATACTTGGTTATATGGGCGTGGGCACGACTTGAATGTAGCATCCATGTATAATGTCCTGCAGTGTCGCAGCTGTCTCAGGTTGTCCTCTGTGGAAAACACTGCTATGCCCCACTCACTGTCTTGGTGCAGGAGGAAATGGTCTCTGCCCCATGTCTCAGCCCATTGACCGTCGATCCTTACATCATCAACGGTAGCTGGGACGGGAGGGATTACTGCAGCTCTGGCTCTGGCCATAACAGACCTAACTGAGGAGAATCTTTGAGGAGGTCGCCCGCGACCTCCACGCTGGATGGGACGGCCCCGCTGTAGACCTACGCACTCAGCATCGTAAATGCGTTTGATTGGTACTGTGGGTTCTCTCACCACCTCTCCAGTAATCACTTGGCGAAATTGCGCATTGTTCACCATTTGTGTATCGGGGGCATGCACATGTTCGCGGACCTCCCGAACTTCTATGTTGGGATTGACCCCCTCTACATCAAAGATGTTTGTAACCAGAACTGTCCGGCAGTCTTCTCTCCAACACCGCCACCGAATATTCTGTAAATTTGTGCGGTGTTTCTGGTACCTAAAATTATCCAGAACTAATATTTTTCCCCCTCGGTCTCCAGTAATTATTTGAGCCATTGTCACTACGCATGTGTTCCTCACATACCGGTATGTGAGGAAGTCTTGTAACTCAAGCTCAATTACAATTGACCTTAAAACAATTGATAGGGGGTGTTACGCCCTCTGGTGACTCGGAGTAGAAGGGCGCAACAGAGACACACTAAATATCAGAGTGCAACATTGTCCCCTGAAACATACAAGTATATTATATCAATGTGTTTCTATGCAGTATCAATAGCATCTAATTTAGATTTTTTATTTTAGTTGTTTATCTAAAGAAAATAATATTTTAAAATAATGAATTATCTAAAACAATACATTAAAAACAATCTAAATGATATGCTACATTTAGCATATCATGCTACAATGATATGTACATTTCAAGCCTGCAAACTGCGACACTTTAAATGAATGTGCAATAACACTATGTGCAATATGACAACCCTAGGGTACATAAGGTTGCCGAGAATAGGAAATGTTAGAATAGGTATAGCATAGCATAGAGTACAGCACAGTGTTTTATTTGTACAGTATAGTATAGTGGATAGTGTACATAGCCTTTATTTATGTAAACCAGTACTATATCAATGACAATAAAGACCATTCATTGATTCATTCATTCATATTATCAATAGCATACCCCTTTTATAATTAGCATACTGAATTTCATTCTCAGATTTGATATAAAGACTATCAGAGTTGGGTCATTTGTGAAGACATTAATGTGTGAATAGAGCAGATTAATGTCTGAATAGAGCAGATTAATGTATGAATAGAGCAGATTAATGTCTGAATAGAGCAGATTAATGTCTGAATAGAGCAGATTAATGTCTGAATAGAGCAGATTAATGTATGAATAGAGCAGATTAATGTGTGAATAGAGCAGATTAATGTGTGAATAGAGCAGATTAATGTCTGAATAGAGCAGATTAATGTATGAATAGAGCAGATTAATGTTTGAATAGAGCAGATTAATGTCTGAATAGAGCAGATTAATGTCTGAATAGAGCAGATTAATGTCTGAATAGAGCAGATTAATGTATGAATAGAGCAGATTAATGTCTGAATAGAGCAGATTAATGTATGAATAGAGCAGATTAATGTCTGAATAGAGCAGATTAATGTCTGAATAGAGCAGATTAATGTATGAATAGAGCAGATTAATGTTTGTCCATCAACGTCGAATTCTGACGTCTGCCGTGTGAGACCAGGCTGATTAGAGTTAGTAGATTTGTGACAGCCCCCCAGTGTGTCTGAATTGGAGTCCTAGTATACTGTACTTCCAAATGGTTTAGCATGGGGGGTCAGGTTCAGTACTAGATTTGGGCCGAGGTCCAATAGTGTCCTACCTACAAAAGGTTTTGTACATATAATCATTTGTGACACAGCCCAATGAAAAGGGCTACCTGTAGGCGAAATCATTTTTCAGTTTTTTACATGTGCTTAAACTACAGATTGTAAGCTTTCAAATGATGCATCATACATTGAAATCGGAAACAAATTGAAGACGACATGAGTATTTGAAAGTTGCTACACCGGAAATCACTAAGCACAGAAAATCCCCATCAAAGATAATGAATCCCCATCAAACAACAAGAAACGAAGTCAATGTGTTATAGATTACACTTATTTAATGAACGTAAAACTGTTCGGAAAAATAACGAGTGGGTACTTCACATCTTCGAGTTGAATGTTAGCTAAAAAAACGAAAATTTGAAGAAAAAAAAAAAAACTTTAAAGACGAATTTGACGTCTTTCTCATTTCCGAGAGGTGTCCAGAAACACCAGGAGCAGTCACATTTTGTTCATATAATAATGTTGTACACATAGTAATCCACAGTATGATTATGTATTTGTGTATGTTGTTTAAAAAAAAAACAATAAAAAAAAAACTAACAGTATAATTATGTATTTGTGTATGTTGTTTAAAAAAAAAAAAAAAAAAAAAAAAAAACACATGCAGTACTACATAACGACACCTGGGGTCGCTTGACACAACGGCAGGCGGGGAATATACGGAAGCGGGGAACATAGAACCCTTTTTCGGAAGCGGGGAACATAGAACCCTTTTTCGGAAGTTTTCGGAAGAGGGGAACATAGAACCCTTTTTTTTTTTTTTGCTAAGAAACCGGGGAACATAGGACCCGGGGAACATAGGGATGACCCCGACTCTTCTGAACCTAAAACATGGGATGACAGCAGTAATAAAGAATGGATGGATGAATGAATGTACCTCAGTTATTGGGAAGAAACACTTGAGTTAACCCAGTTTGTGTTGAAAAAACATCTGTTCAAAAACGGAGACTTGAAGAGACACATGATAGTTCACACAGGAGAGAAACTATTTATTTGTTGAGTGTGTTGTGGTAAATGCTCGTCCCATGAGATGACTAGATACTACGGATGATGATCATAGTTTGTTAGCATAGCTTGTGATGCTACGGCGCCATCTTTCTTGGAAATCTCACTCTCACGAGTCTGGGGAACAAGTTGGCTGGCTGCCAACAGGACGGCGCTGCCGTCTTGGAGTGAATCTCGCATCTCACTAACTCTCGCGAGAGTCTGGGAACAATTGCGCCAACAGGACGACGGCATCTTGGATTGGACCTCGCATCTCACTAACTCTCGCGAGTTTAGAGAACAAGGCTTGTGTCTTGCCATGCGCGGCATAGCAGCCATCTTCAGTTCAAGCCGCGGACTTGACGAGGTGACTAGTATCTGCTACGGAGAGACTTCCAGCCAGGACGTCCGTCGGTCTGAAAACAGGTGGGTGAACTGTGTAGACTGTCTCTGCTTGTTTGAACTGTAGAACACTGTTGTCCTTCTTCTTGCTGCTAACGCGGTGGCTGTATCTAATGCTAAGCTGTTTGGCCACAGCAGTGTGAAGCAGTGTGATGATAGAAAAGCCCTCGACGGGAGGACCTGTGTTCAATCAATGACGGTCATCATCTCCGGTCATCCCAGGAGAAGATCATCTTTATCCTGGGCTTAAACACGACGACTAGTGTGATGTAATATTGTGTTACTAGAAATGCGGTTTCAGTGTTTCCTCTACATGCATTTATTGGTGGCGGGCCGCCACGAATGAATTTCCTCCGCCACGAATTGATTCAGTCCACAAAAAAAAGAAGAAAAAAAAAGTTCTCAAAAAAAAAAGAAAAAAAAAGTTCTGAACATTTTAGCTGATTAAAATACATCTGATCCTAGATCAGCGCTATAATGGATGTTGACTAAAAGTGCACCTAAATCCACGCCCATCTCTCTCTAACCGCTGATCCAAAATCAGATTAATGACATTCAGTTGACGACGTGACACAAGGGCTCCTGATTGGTCTAAATGTGAACTGTGGTATTATTGTTATTGTGTACAGGCCACCGTAGTGACATCAGGGGGGTATTCCATCAACATCGCTAAAGGGAAAATCCAGGTTTAGTCTGATAAATCTCGCGAGAGTTCTTAAAAATATCCAGGCATATTCTGATAGGTCTCGCGAGAGTTATCAAAAATAAGCCAGGGTTTTCCTTTAGCGACGTTGATGGAATACCCCCCAGGTCAGGTGGGCAGGTTACGACGAGACAACAAGAGACCGGTATTGTAGAGTAGGGCTGTTACGATTATTCGACGTCGTCGACGTCATCGACTACGTCAATACGTCGGATAGCGTAATATGCGTCGGTTAGTCGTAAATAAACAAAATGGCGTTTTTTTTTTGTTTTGTTTTTTAAACCCTTTATTTTACCAGGCGAGACAATTAAGTGTATGAGTGGAAAATGGATAGCTACTAGCTAATGTTACACAAGCAATGTAGCTCACCACAGTTCGTATGTCTTGTCTTCTGGTGTTAGTAACGTTAGCTATGTAGCTGGCTAGCTACGGTAGCCTATTGTCATTGTGGTGCGAGCACCTACTGTACGTTATCTAGCTCGTAGCTCGCATGCTACGTTAGCATCAATTTAGCTAATCATAACATAGCAGCGAGAGTAACGTTAGCTAGCTATGTGTTGTGGTGATGGATAGACTTCTAAATGGCCATGTTGGCATTCAAGTTGGCTAAACATAGCAGTGAGGTGGAGACAAATACGTTTTTTTTTTATTTTTTTTTTACAGTACAAAAATTATCGTTAGACTTATCGATAAATTAGTCGTTAGACTAATCGAATAATCGATAAAATAATCGCTAGATTAATCGTTAGAAAAATAGTCGTTTGGGACAGCACTATTGTAGAGCTTACAGAGCGAGTTAAAATAAAGACACTTACATTGAAATACAGAAGGACTCACGTGTATGTTTAATAGAATAACACAACATGGTGTCAGAAGTCCTGTAAGTGAGTGTTAAGAGTTAGATCGGCCGACAAGTGTCATTTGAGCTCGTGACGGTGAGAAGGGAGAAGAAAAGATGGATGCTAATGCTAACGCGGGAGCAGCTGCAGTCCAGAGAACGGCGCCAGTTTCAAGTGCTACATTAGCAGACATTAGCAAGTCAAAAAACGATTCTTATGTGCCGTCACTTTAGCAACGACACAGTATTGTCAAGGGGAAAAGAAGGGGAGACGATTTTTTTATTGACAACGGAATTACATGCTGGAAAAACATGCAGCTAAAATTCAGGGAACATTTGGACAATAAGAGACACACGGGAGAAGTACGGGAAAACAGGGCTCATGTGGGTCTCATCAAAGGTAAGAGTTTGTTTTCTTTAACTCAGCTGATACTCAGCTGTTTACCGAATGCTCCATCTGACTGTGATTTTACTTCTGTAATGTGGTGGGTTGACATAATTCACGCACGGAACTATAGGTTGAGACTATTGTTCCGTCCGTAGTACCCAAGTTGTTTAGACTGTTCTATTTACTGCTTGAGTGTGTTGTTGACAATCGTTCATGTCCTTCATTAAACGTTTAGCTTTGTCATTTGATACGCCGCCTACGACTACCATCTCTCTGCACTACAGTAAACAGTTAATCAGTAACGTTAGCCGCTTTTGTGCTCATGTAGGCCTACTTCGTATTATATTATAGCTGATGATCTTTGTGTGTGTGTATGTGACTGTCAGTCACAAGTTTATATTCTGTATATTCTTTTTTTATTTTTTTGGGCCATCCTCTAGTTTTGGCTGTGATTAGGAAAAAAAAATAAATAAATAATGTTTTGAACGCGCGTGCACGCGAAAAAATCGCGCGCGCTGCGCAGCGCGCGGTCAAGGCCATCCGCCACCATTGTACAAATTCCTGGAGGAAACACTGGGTTTAGTATAGTACATGATAGCCTTTAGCTATGCTAGTTGTTGTGCTAGTTGATTGATTGACTGTGTTCTAATGCTATGCTATGCTATGTGCTATGTGCTATGTGCTAGTTGAATGGTGTTCTGTGTTGATTGTGTGTACTAGTTTTCACTGAATAAATCAAGAAGGTAGGTGTATGTATGTCAAGAACGGTACCTGTATGACAATGTGATTGACATTTTTGGGAAAACAGTGTAAAAGGCGAAGCTCTTTTCAATGTGATTACGATATTTTGGGGAAACAGTGTAAAAGGCGAAGCTCTTGAATTCAAAAAGTTTTCCCGCCAATTTACTTGACAAAAAACAAAACAAGGGTAAGGATAGTATAATATGTTATATGTGTGAGTCGATGTATGTTCTATTAGTCTGTGGAGAGTAGCATGAACTTCCAGCATGTACTTAGTCTGTGGAGACGAGATATCATGAGCTCCATAGCATGTACTTAGTCTGTGGAGATGAGATAGAATGAACTCCTCGTGTAGTACCACTTTGTGACACCTGGGGTCGGAATATCCAGTGACATCTGAGCTCCTGGGCCTCAGGTATATGTGCCTCCAGTGGTGGTAAGTTGGAGGTTGAAGGCCAATTTTTCCGCACATTACATTCACGTCATTATCTGTATAGTAGTTAGTATAGTATAGTTATGTGTGTGTATATAACCTGTGTGTGTACCCGTGGGAGTGCCTTGTCTTGATGTGGGAGTGGCTTAGTCAGATTCAGATAACGTTTATTGCCATTATGCATACACATATAGGAATTTGCTTCGACATTACAGTAAGTTCGTTTATACTTTTTTCACGTGTATACAAAAACAAATGCAAAAAACAGGACAACACAGGACAGACAACAGTGCATTGGATAGTGCAACATATATAAAGTGCAGTGCAGAGTTTTTACAGTGAGTCCAGTGCATATTCAGTCCTGGGCAGACTTGGGGGAGGGGGAAGCCAGAGTCATTTATCAGCCTGGCGGCTGAGGGGAAGAAACTGAGCCTGTGGCGGGCCTTCAGTGCCTTAGGCAGCCGCAACCTTCTTCCAGAGGGAAGCAGGGTGAGGAGGCCGGGGTGGAAGGGGTCGGCCATGATCTTTCTTGCCCTCCTCAGAGCCCTGGTGTCATGCAAGGAGTTGAGGGAGGGCAAGGGACAGCCGATCACCCTCTCTGCTGAACGTAACACCCGCTGCAACTTGTCCTTGGTCGTTGCAGCAGGGAACCAGGTGATGATGGAGTGGGTGAGGATGGCCTCTATGATGGCCGTGTAAAACTGGACCATCATGGACCTCGGCAGCCTGAGTTTCCTCAGCTGCCGGAGGAAGAACATCCTCCTGGGCCTTCTTCGTGAGGGCCTCGGTGTTCCGCTCCCACTTGAGGTCCCGGGAGATGGTCATGCCTAGAAAGCGGCATGACTCCACGGAGGCCACCGGGGTACCTCCCAGCGTGATGGGAGGGGGCAGGGCTGCTTTCCTACGGAAGTCCACCACCATCTCCACTGTTTTCAGAGCATTGAGCTCCAGATTGTTTAAACTGCACCAGCTCTGCAGCCCCTCGATCTCACCCCTGTAGGCAGATTCGTCCCCCCCGGAGATGAGGCCCACCAGGGTGGTGTCGTCTGCAAACTTCAGGAGCTTGACCGAGGGGTGGCGGGAGACACAGCTGTTGGTGTATAGGGAGAATAGTGCTGGAGACAGGACGCAGCCCTGCGGGGAGCCCGTGCTGGTGGACCTGGAGCTGGAAATGCTCTTCCCCAGCTTCACCCGCTGAGACCTGTCAGTCAGGAAGTCCGTGATCCACCTGCAGGTGGAGTCCGGCACCTGCAGCAGGGATAGCTGGTGCTCCAGGATGTGTGGGAGGATCGTGTTGAAGGCAGAGCTGAAGTCCACGAACAGGATCCTGGCGTAGTTGCCTGCAGTGTCTAGGTGTTCTAGTACGTAGTGCAGAGCCATGTTCACGGCGTCCTCCGTGGATCTATTGGCTCTGTACGCGAACTGCAGGGGGTCCAGCACAGGATCCGTGATGAGCTTCAGGTAGGCCAGGACAAGGCGCTCCAGGACCTTCATGACGACAGAGGTCAGAGCGACGGGTCTGTAGTCATTGAGGCCTGTGACCTTGGCCTTCTTGGGGACGGGGATGATGGTTGATGCCTTGAAGCACGCTGGGACGTGACACAGCTCCAGCGAGGCGTTGAAGATGTGGGTAAACACCGGGGCCAGCTGGTCGGCGCAGTGCTTCAGGACAGAGGGAGAGACGGAATCCGGACCAGCTGCCTTCCGGGATTCTGCCTCTTAAACAGTCTGTTTACCTCTCGCACTGTGACAGAGAGAGGGGGTGGGGAAAGGGGGGTGTGGGTGGGCGGGGCGGGTGAGGAGGGGGGAGGGAGGGGAGGGGGGAGGGTGGGGGTAGCAGGAGGGACATTGGCCCCCCTGGGGGACGGGGGTGGTGGTTGTAGCCGGGGGGGGTGGAGGGAGAGGGCGGGGGTGGGCGGGAACCTCTCTTTCTCAAACCTACAGTAGAACTCGTTCAGCTCGTTAGCGAGAGGGAGGTTGTCGGACATCAGCGGGGACTTGGGTTTGTAGTTGGTGATGGTCTTTAGGCCTTTCCAGACGGAGGCGGAATCCCCCTCAGAGAGCTGTTGCTGCAGCTTCTCCGAAAAGCGATGCTTCGCCTCCTTCACCGCTTTGGCGAACCTGTACTTGGCCTGCTTGACCTGGTCCACGTCCCCACTGCGCCTAGCCGCCTCCTTCTCTGACCTCAGACGCCTGAGTTGGGATGAAAACCAGGGCTTGTCGTTGTTGAAGGACTTCCTGGAGCGGAGGGGGACACACACCTCCTCGCCAAAGCTTAGGGGGAGTGGCTTGTTTAAAAGTGGGTGGAGCTTGTATCAAAGTGGGAGTGGCTTAGACAGTTAAGGGGAGTTAAGGGGAGTGGCCAGACAGTTTAATTCGTTAATTAATTAGTTAAAAGGGGGAGAACTGGGTTCACTCATACCAGCTAACACTAATAGATTTACGAAACTACACCCTGGCCTAACCCCCAGACGACTCTTTCCCACGAATATGTTAACCCCTACAACGGTTAACCCCAATACCATTACTAACGAGGGTATCCCTTCTCCACCCTACAACCCAAGAATAGCGGCACTTCCTACCATACAGACCCATTATGAGAATAAAATCTCCTGGACCCTCCACCCCACACATAAGATTATTATCCTTGGGGGCTCCAATCTCAGGAAGCTCCCTAAACTCCAGGACAATAGGTTTCAGGTGGACATCTACCCGGGTGCCAGACTCCACCATGCAACCGCTATACTCTCAGGCATCCCCCTACCTTGCCCGGAGGTAGAAAAAGTAATATTATCCTTTGGATTTAACAATAGGGACAGGGGCTCTAGTGAGTCCCTAGAAAAAACCCTTAGAGACATGGTCTCAAAAGCAGAATTACAATTCCCCATGGCCACAATCTTAGTCCCTAAAATCAATTACTCTGTTAACTTACCTCAGGACCATAAGACTAGACTCAATAACCTAAACAACTCTATTGAGGAACTTAGCCACATCCCCCAAATCCCCCCACAGGACTTTCAAACCTGCCGAGATCAGATTCATTGGACACCCCTTACAGGAGCCAACATTTGGGCTCTCTGGCGGAAGTCTTTAAACTAGTGGCCCTCTCTAGCGCAGACCAGCGGGAGAGCGGTACTAATCCCCATCACCCAGAAACGGGTGTCAAAAGCATTTTCAACCTCTCTAAGTCCTTCCGACCTACCCCAGCCCAAATTTCCCTACTCAAAAGGGGCCTCTCATTTATCCCCACCCTCGACGTAACCAAGAGGTCTCGCACACGATTACAAACGGAGGCTCTCTCCTACCACAGGCGTCTAAAATTAATAGCCTTCTTTGAAAAAGACCCCATTAACACAGTAGAGATCCCCCGGTTCCTACCCAAATCCACCTGGGAACCTTCCTATACCCAACTCCCCCATTTACTATCCTGTCTGAGGCAGACGGATGACGAAGCCATCTCCTCCATGCCTCTTCTCCGGGAAACCCCCAGCCTACTACCAGAAGAAGTCTCAGCCCTCAAACAACTCCAAAATGACCCACACATAATTATCAAACCGGCAGATAAAGGCTCAGTGGTTGTCATTTTGGACAGAGACCAATACATCACTGAAGCCGAAAGACAGTTAAATATACCACAATATTACACAAAACTAGCGGCACCTATCTTCCCTAACACTACCAAAGAAATCCTTGATATACTGTCAGAACTACACGGCACAGGCCACATTAATGACAAACAAATACGCTATCTGGTCGGGGAGGAAGATCCACAAGCAAGGTGCTTTTATCTCCTCCCTAAAATTCATAAACCCCCTTCCTCGTGGCCTAAGCCCTTTGAAATACCAGCGGGCAGACACATAGCCTCAGACTGTGGTAGCGAGACCTATGGTATTTCAGAATACATTGATCATTTCCTCAACCCCCTAGCTACTCTTCACTCTAGCTATGTTAAAGACACTTACGACTTCATAGCCAAAGTCAAATCAGCCCAGTTGGGCCCCAATGACCTCCTCTTTTCAATGGACGTAGACAGCCTATATACCAACATCGAAGCTGTACCAGGGTTAGCAGCAGTCCGCAAATGCCTACTGGAGAATCCTGTAGTGGATCGGCCGGACGTTCAAATTATGAGACTCCTGGAAATAGCACTTACTAAAAATGATTTTAACTTCAATGGTCAAACCTACCTACAGATCAAGGGGGTAGCCATGGGTAAAACATTTGCCCCAGCCCTGGCAGACATCTATATGGCAGAATGGGAAAGAACCATCCTCCCCCTCTGCCCCCTCAAACCATCCTACTACCTCCGCTATTTAGATGACATCTGGGGAATTTGGCCACACTCTAGGGTAGAATTCAAGGAATTCGCTAATATATTAAATTCCCACCACAAATCCATTACCCTCAAACATAGCCTTGATTATAACTCCATTGATTTCCTAGACACCACAACCTTCAAAGGAAATAATTTCCCCCTAACGGGTAAACTTGATATCAAAGTGTTTTTCAAGGACACTGACACCCATTCCCTCCTCCACCGGACTAGTTTCCATCCTCCCCACACCTTCAGAGGCCTAGTGAAGTCCCAATTACTTAGGTTCCACCGCATCTGCACCCAGCAAAGGGACTTTGAGATTGCTACCCAAACCCTATTTCAGGTCCTCCAGACAAGGGGCTACACTCGCTCCCTCCTCCGCAAGGCCAAAGATACCTTCCTAGAAACCCGCCCCCGCCAGGAGGGAACAATCCTACCCCTAGTTACTACCTACAACAGTAGTACAGTCATAATAAACCATTCCCTTAAAAGTAATTTTGAATCCTATTTATCCAACCTAGACCCTTTTGATAAACACAGGGTGGTATCGGCCTACAGGAGGAACCCTAACCTCCGTGATCTCTTGGTCCGTAGCAAAAAAACAGGTTAACACATATGGCCTTTGCCACCCCCCCATCCTTGTCCCTACAGAGCCACAACTGTGTTTATGCCATCAGATGCAGACTCTGTGGCATGACCTATGTACAGTCCCTGACAAAAGTCTTGTCGCTTGGGTACAAGTTGACCTTAAGTGCCCCTCAAATATATTTCTAATCAAAAAATGTTTTACAAGAAATGGCTAAATTCAATCCCAACAGCTTTTGAAATAATGTTTTGGTGCAAAACGAAACTGCTGAAAAGCATTCTAACGTTCACAGCTTGGTAAAGCCCACTGAGTCAGTTTTTGCAAAGACAAAAGTCTTGTCGCCTTGTCATATGATGCACCCAATCCTAGATTACAGCCTCACTTGTGATCAATAATTGATCAATTAATTAGTGGGTGTGTATAAAAAGAACCCCAGCACACCAGACCTTCACATCAACTGCAACTTGACCTCTGACAACATGCCTAAGATTCACCCTGAGACCAAAGCGTTGATTATCAAGAGGCTGAAGACCAGATCCACTGCTGAGGTGGCTGACACCTTCAATGTGTCTCAGCGTCAAGTACAAAGAATAAGAAAAAGATTTGAAGAGACTGGAGATGTTTTTGACAAGCCCAGGTCCGGCAGACCCCGTAAGACAACTGCTCAGGAGGACTGTTTGTTGGCTCGAAAATCCAAGGCCAGCCCCTTTTCCACTGCAGCAGAGCTCCACCAGGCCTGGTCACCTCAAGTCCCTGTGTCAACCAGAACAGTTTTCAGAATTCTGTCTCGAAATGGCCTCCATGGTCGAATCAGTGTGGCATTTGCCAAGACCCACAGCCTGCTAAAAGGATGGACGCTGGAAAAGTGGCAGAAGGTGGATTTCTCAGATGAATCTTCGGTTGAATTACATCACAGACGCCGCAAATATTGTAGGAGACCTACTGGAGCCCGCATGGATCCGAGATTCACCCAGAAAACAGTTAAGTTTGGTGGCGGAAAAATCATGGTCTGGGGTTACATCCAGTATGGGGGTGTGCGAGAGATTTGCAGGGTGGAAGGCAATATCAATAGCCTAAAATATCAAGAAGTTATATCAAGAATTAGCTACCTCTTACATTCCCAACCATAAAAGGGGTCAAATGTTGCAGCAGGATGGTGCTCCATCGCATACTTCCATCTCTACATCAAAGTTCCTCAAGGCGAAGAAGATCAAGGTGCTCCAGGACTGGCCAGCCCAGTCACCAGACATGAACATCATTGAGCATGTCTGGGGTAGAATGAAAGAGGAAGCATGGGACTTCCGGTGGAGAGAGGAATGGAGTAGTCGCATATTTCGCACTCTCCCATGACCTGATCGTTTACAACCTTTTGCAACCCTAAATACATCTCCGTCCGTAAGCGAAGGCAGACGCTAATTATTATTTTTAGCCAGCACCATGGCTTCTGGAACTAGGCAGAAACTTCAGAAGGAAGACTTCGAAAAAGACGAGACACTCACCGAGGACACCCCGATTAGCATGCTAGCCCTGACGAGGCTACTGGAAGAACATCGCCAGTCCATAGCATCAGCCCTCTCCATTCAATTTAAGTCCTCGTTCGCCTCTCTCGAAACCAAGCTAGATGCCGTGCAGGCCACAGTGACTGACTTTGGTGAGAGAATTGAAAGCCTAGAGGCTAATGCCAACTCGACCGAGGACCGCATTCAGGCCCTTGAGAATTTGTGCTCCACTCTAACTGAGGCTTGCGCTAAGCTCAAAGCCAAAAACTCAGACCTGGAGGGGCGAAGCCGCCGAAATAACATAAGAATTGTTGGCCTACCTGAGTCTATTGAGGGCCCTCGACCCACAACCTTTTTCTCGGAGGCCCTGGTGGAAATACTCGGCAGCCAAGTCCTGCAAACTGCCCCGGAGCTGGACCGCGCCTATCGTACGCTAGCCGCCAAGCCACGACCGGGGGACAGACCCAGACCCGTAATCGTGTGCTTTCACCGACACCAAACCAAGGAACGGGTGGTTCGCGAGGCCCGAAAGCGGAGGAATGACCTGAAGTACCAGGACACACCGATACGCATCTACGAGGATTACTGTCCCGATGTCCTGGAGCAGAGGGCGGTCTACCGCGATGTCATGGCCAAGCTATACAACCTGGGCCTACGACCAGCTCTACTATACCCGGCGAGGCTCCAAATCACCGATAAAGAAGGCAACAAGACACGGTTTTCCTCGGTCAAGGAAGCCACCGTCTTCCTTAGTTCCTAATTCCTGGCCTACCGTGTAGTTTAAGCTAAGGACACTTTAACCTGAGCCCGAGGATGGCCACAATGCTAACGCTACGTGAGTAGCAGCTAATGCTAAAAACACGGTAGGCCTCACAATGCCCTGAATAGCCGATAATTGTGTTGTCATTGGGACAATGTCCAGTTATCTAGACCCGATACCTTAGTTAATGTTTTATAATATGTTCTTTCTGTCTATTGGGACCTCCCTTACAAAAATGTTTTTATATCACTTTATCTGGACTTAATAGGGCTGTTTATTTGGTTTGTTATTGTCTAGTTCGCCTAGCCTAACCGTATCACCATGGGCCTGACTGATATTACAGTTAGCGAACTTCTTGGTCCCTAAAATGGGCCTGCTTTTTTGGTTTATATTTTTCATACTTTTATACTTTTGGTTAACATTGTGTAATAATTGGATTGAAAGTAATTGATGCGATGCAACAGTGTTTAGTTATGCTACTCGGTTAGCGACAGACATCACTCAGGGCGCCGCCATTTTGTATGCATGCGGAGACCACAGCACCCCTTGTGCCCAGGAGGCGGGGGAAGGACTTGATTATTCCCATCATCTCCTAGAAACGCCTCAAAGGCAACAGGATTGTCTATGAACTCTTTACTTTTTGCAGCTTTATCGTCTACTTCTCCGACAGATAGAAGCAATGCGTCATAATATATTTTTGCACTGAACCTGTTTACATATATGTACATATATATAATCTTTTTTTTCATTATTATAATAATTATTATATTTTTACTTTTATTTATTATTCTAAACCAAAAAGTATACTCTCCTGAAAGATGTATAATATATTATAACATTTCTTTATTTTTGTTATTACCATTATTTGTTATGGCTTGTCTTGAGTTTATCAGAAGTTTTCTGCCCCCCTCCCCCCAAGAAATGTTCCTTCTTCTCAAACCCTCATAACACTTTCTCCCGCATAGACTATTTTTTGTTGACCAACTTTTCCTGCCAGCTGTTGAGTCATGTGATTACACGGCCATAGTCATCTCGGACCACGCAGCGGTGCTCCTTGATATCAATTTATTTTCTATCAGTCAGAAAGAAAGACCTCTTTGGAGATTCAATTCCCTACTTCTCTCAGATAAGATGTTTTTTAAATATATCTCAGACTCAATTGACTCATTCATTATTTCAAATAAAACAGAAGGGACTTCGGCTTCCCTCCTATGGGAAACCTTGAAAGCTTTTCTCAGAGGCCAAATAATCTCATACTCAATTTCGTACAACAAAGACAAGCAACTTAAATTTGATAACATATGTAAGGCTATTTCTGACATAGACCAACATCTTGCTTCTAATCCTGACCCAGAACTACGTAAGAAACGACTTGATCTTCAATCACAAGCCAACTTACTGACTACGTCCACAGCTGAAAAACTCTTGTTGAGATCAAAGGCCTCATACTATGAATATGGGGACAAATCTAGCCGTCTACTAGCGCATCAGTTGAGACGACAAGCAGCTGCTCGGCTTATCCCACAAGTTAAAGACAGCTCGGGCACTCTCCAATCTACTCCCTCTAGTATAAATGAAACGTTTGTCACTTTTTATTCCTCCCTATATAAATCAGAATTTCCAGCTGATACATCTAATATGATAACCTTTCTATCAAATCTCGACATCCCTAATGTTAATCTGGCTGACGCAGAGAATATGGACAAATCTCTTGACATAGATGAGCTTACTAAATCAATTAAACTAATGCAAAATAACAAAACCCCTGGCCCTGATGGCTACCCTGCAGAATTGTATAAGACCTTCAATACCAAGCTTTCCCCTCTTCTACTCGACATGTATAATGAATCTCTAGCGAACGGCTCCCTTCCCCCCACTCTGACACAAGCTACTATTTCCCTTATTCTTAAAAAAGATAAAGACCCAACTGACTGTGGATCCTATAGACCTATATCCCTCCTAAATGTAGACAGTAAAATACTAACAAAGACCCTTTCCGCTAGACTAGAAAAAATCTTACCTAATATTATTTCAGAAGAACAAACTGGTTTTATTCAGAAACTCCACTCTTTCTCGAATGTTAGGAAGCTCTTAAATATAATACATTCTCCATCATCTTCGAGTCCTGCGGAGGCGGCTATTGCTCTTGATGCTGAAAAGGCTTTTGATAGAGTGGAATGGGGATATCTATTTGCGCTACTCAAAAGATTTGGTTTTGGCAATACATGTATCTCTTGGATTCAATTACTGTACACCTCCCCCAAAGCTAGCATTTGCACCAACAACTTTAGGTCCGCATATTTCCCCTTAGCACGAGGAACAAGGCAAGGGTGCCCCCTGTCTCCACTTCTATTTGCGCTAGCAATTGAGCCACTCTCCATCTCCCTCAGGACCTCACAGCTCTTCCGAGGTGTGTTACGTGGGGATGCAGAATACAGGGTCTCTCTATACGCGGACGATTTACTTCTATACATATCTAACCCTGTCTCTGCTGTCCCCCATATACTCTCAATCCTTCAGAGCTTTGGCGGTTTTTCCGGGTACAAACTGAACTACAGAAAAAGTGAATTCTATCCTATCAACAATAGTGCTAAACAAATCACACAAGCCGAACTACCATTTAATATCTCAGCTCAAGGCTTTAAATATCTGGGTATACAGATAACAAACTCATTCCCCTCTCTCTTTTCTGCCAATTTCTCCCCCCTACTTGATCAGGTAAAATCAGATCTCCAAAGATGGGGCAGTCTGCCTCTGTCCCTAGTAGGCAGGATACAGTCAATAAAGATGACGATACTCCCTAAATTCTCATACCTCTTCCAGTGCATCCCATTATTCCTGCCCAAATCATTCTTTAAATCTCTTGACAAAATCATCTCCACATTCATTTGGCAAGGCATACAGCCCAGGATTAAAAAACACACATTGCAAAGAGGCCGTGACAATGGTGGCTTGGCTTTGCCTAATTTCATTTACTATTACTGGGCTGCCAATATTCAAAAGATAAATTACTGGCTTCACTCTCCTTTGACAGACTGGTGCTTGCTGGAAGCTGAATCTTGCTATATATCCTCCCCTCCTGCAATGATTTACTCTAAATTACCTATATCCCTCTCCAAATTTACCTGCAACCCAGTGGTGTTAGCTACCCTTAAGATTTGGGCCCAGTTTCGTCTCCACTTTAAGTTTGCAGACAGCTCCATTAATGGTCCTATAAATAAAAATCATCTATTCCCTCCCTCCACTTTGGATTCCGCCTTCTTGCTCTGGAAGGACAGAGGCCTTACAAACTTTTCGAACCTCTTTGAGAATAACATTTTTTGTAGTTTCGAGATGATATGCACTAAATATGACTTGCCCGGGAGTAATCTCTTTCGTTATTTTCAGATCAGAGACTTTGTGAAAACCCAATACCCCTCTTACCCCGAAATGCCACACAACCAACCCTGGGAAAATCTTATGGCGTTCACACCAGGTCAAAAAGGCCTTATCTCAAATATATACCACTCTCTCACTTGTCTCGACACACACTCTCTAACCAAAAATAGGAACAAATGGGAAACTGAACTCAATGTAAACTTCACTGACGAGTGGTGGGATGGAGCGATAGACCGCATTAACACCTCAACCTCTTGTGCCAGATTAGGCCTTATTCAATTCAAAGTCTTCCATAGGCTTCACTTTTGCAAATCTAAACTCGCAGCAATATATCCTGATGTAGAGGACAAGTGTGAACGATGTGCTTTATCCCCAGCCAATCTTACCCATATGTTTTGGTCATGCCCTAGGCTGGTAACCTTCTGGACTACTATCTTTAAGATACTGACAGAGGTTTTCTCTGTTACTCTCGAACCCTCACCCCAGATAGCCATATTTGGAGTTCCACAAGATTTCAGTCTCCTAACCACCAAAGATTCTAATATAGTAGCATTTACTACACTGCTGGCAAGGCGTAGAATTTTACTAGGATGGAAATCTCCAACTCCTCCTTCAATAGCCATGTGGCTTACAGACATAATGCACTTCCTAAAGTTAGAAAAGATTAAGTTCACGCTTAGAGGTTCAACAAAAAAATTCTACTTGCACTGGCAACCGTTCATTACATATTTTGAGAACCTGACAGCATTTCCTACAAACTGATGCTTTTGTAACCAGGCAGTTTGTTGTCTGCCTTGGCCTCTGAGACCATGACATTTCCAAATAAAACTGACACTAACTTACCTATGAATATATTGTAGCTCATGATCTGACGCCTGAATAGGACTTATGTAAGCAGCAATCTCCTACTACATCATTTATACAACCTAGCAGATTTCCTTATGATATTATTTCCCCCCCCAATTTTTTCTACATTTTATTGTTATAATTTCTTCGTGTATGTGTATATGTATATATGTATGTATGTATGTATGTATGTATGTATGTATGTATGTATGTATGTATGTATGTATGTATGTATGTATGTATGTATGTATATATGAATATATTTAAAAATATATATAATTTCTTATAATTTAGTTTTTATCTATTTCTTTATTTAACTTTTTTTTTTTTGGTAACTTGTTTATATGTGTGTGTGACTGGATGGACAGATCTATATGTATGCAGACATGTTTGAGAGGGAGGGGTGGGTGGAGGGCAGGGAGAAAAACAGAAAATATTCATGCCTTTTTCAATGTACATGACATCTATACTGGAATAAAAAAAAATATAAAAAATAAAATAAAAAAGTTTTCTGCCCAAGCTATACTTTCAGACAGATACTTATGGAGTTTTCTTTTGTTTTTATTCCATTTATTTATTACTGTCTGCGTGTTCAAGGGTTACATAGTTCACCATGGGAACCGCGGCCGAAAGGGAGTCGTGAGTATGGAAAAAAACAGGAAGCTTGATAAGGGTTTTGGGATTAGTAACAGGGTGGGTTTTTGTGTTTATTTATGTTTTTGTATAACTTGCTTTGTTTTTATTTGTTTTTCTCCCCCGCTAGTCATGCTAGCACCCTCCCCCCCCTCCCCCTCCCCCTCCCGCCCCCGGCATCGATACATCATCATCAGGTACACACCGTTACAACAGTGGGTGAGTAATGTGTAGCGCTATAACACCTCAGAGTCAGGGCTGCAGGTTTGTCTCATGGAATGTAAGGGGAGTCAATGGAGTCACTAAAAGGGGTAAGGTGTTAGCACACCTACAACAGCTCAGAGGGGATGTTTATTTTCTCCAGGAAACCCATCTCACATCCTCGGAGGTCTCACGTATTAAAAGACCCTGGATGAGTCATGTATTTCATTCCAAATTCTCCGCTAGGGCAAGAGGGACAGCCATCATAATTGGCAAAAACGTGTCATTTGAACCCTCGAAAACTGTAGAAGATCCTAATGGAAGATTTGTGGCCGTGTCAGGTAGACTTTTTGATATCCCAGTGATTTTAGTAAGCCTGTACGCCCCCGTCTGGGACGATGACAGATTTATCGCTCACCTTTTTTCTTCCCTTCCCGATATAGATAGCCATTATCCGATTTTGGGAGGCGATTTTAATCTTATCCGAGATCCCCATCTTGACAAGTCATCTAAACCATCCGCTCTGTCTAAATCTGCCATGGCGCTGGAATCATTTACAGATAGGCTTGGCCTAACCGACCCCTGGAGGTCCTCCCACCCATCCTCCAAAGCCTTTTCATTTTTTTCCCACGTACATCGCTCATACTCGAGAATTGATTTCTTTCTCGTCGATAATAGACTTTTACATGTGACTGACTCCAGTACGTACCACAGCATTGTGATCTCAGATCATGCCCCCACCTTAATCGACATACATTTCCCTAACCACAACCTCCCATCCAGACAGTGGAGACTCTCTCCTCTACATTTCCCTAACCATAACCTCCCATCCAGACAGTGGAGACTCTCTCCTCTACATTTCCCTAACCATAACCTCCCATCCAGACTGTGGAGACTCTCTCCTCTACATTTCCCTAACCATAACCTCCCATCCAGACTGTGGAGACTCTCTCCTCTTTTATTAACCAACACACGTTTCAGAACGTTCTTTTCGGAAGAGATCACTAACTTTTTTCAGATAAATGATACCCCCGACATTACGAAAGGCACCCTGTGGGAGGCGTGTATGGCCTATTTGAGGGGACAGGCTATTTCTCTTGCGTCACATATGAGGAAGGCAGATACAGCTAGCATGGTAGGGATTTCAGATTAACTCCAAAGGGTCGACACGCAGTACGTTATCTCCCCCACTCCTATACTTTATAGCCAACGCCTTAAGCTTCAGGCCGAGTTTGATCTTTTATCAACAGCTAAAATTGAAAGACAATTGCTGAAATCAAAACAACGTTATTTTGAAATGGGTGAGAAGGCTGGCAAACTCCTCGCCCATCAGGCCAGATCTGCAGCTCTCTCTAGAGTGATCCCCAGGATAGTCACCAGAGGGGACTATTGTCTCTGACCCAAAAGCAGTGAACGAAGTCTTCCTAAACTTTTACTCTGACCTTTATTCCTCCGAATACTCACCTGAGGCTTGGAGAGACCACAACCCTCTGGAACTGATCATGTTTCCCAAGGTTAGCGCTAATGTGGCTAATGAACTAGGAATATCAATTTCGACCGCTGAGGTACAGGAGGCAATTAAACAGCTACAGAACGGCAAATCCCCAGGCCCGGACGGTTACATTGTAGAATTTTACAAGTCATATTCACATGTAATCTCCCCGCTCTTAGCTAAAGTTTACAACGAATCCTTTGTTAATGGTCGACTGCCCCCACTCTATCTGAAGCCACTATATGTCTCATATTGAAGAAAGACAAAGACCCTCTTGACTGTGGCAATTTTAGGCCCATCTCCCTCCTCAATGTGGACCAAAAGATCCTGGCTAAGGTCTTAGCCTCGCGATTACAACAAGCCTTACCAACCTTAATTTCATTGGACCAGACTGGTTTCATGGTCGGGAGGAATTCCTCTTTTAACACCAGGCGGCTGCTCAACATAATTAGCTCCCCCAGCCCAATCGCCCCTGAGGTAATAATATCCCTAGATGCTGAAAAAGCATTCGACAGGGTTGAATGGGAATACCTGTTCTACGTCATGGAAAGGTTTGGCTTTAGCCCCGACTTCATTGCTTGGATTAGGCTGCTCTACAAATCCCCCATGGCTTGTGTTCTCACCAACGGTGTGAGGTCGCCTCCCTTTGCTCTCCACCGTGGCACCAGACAGGGATGCCCCCTCTCCCCTCTCCTATTTGCTCTGGCCATCGAACCCTTGGCCATTTGGCTCCGAGGGGAGGAGAGAGTTGAAGGCATCACCAGGATGGGCACTATTCACAAGCTGTCATTATACGCGGATGACTTGCTATTATATGTTTCCAACCCTGTCTCATCCCTCCCAGTCGTCAAATACGTCTTAATACAATTCGGCAGATATTCCGGCTACAAGCTAAATTTTTATAAAAGCGAGCTCCTCCCCATCAACAAATCAGCTAAGAAATTACCCCGGTCCTCCCTACCATTTAGAGTGGTCCTGGATGGTTTTAAATACCTGGGAGTCTTCGTCACCACCTCATTTGACGACCTCTTTGCAAAAAACTTCCGCCCTCTCATTGATAAGGCTAAGCTCGACATGACTCGGTGGTCCTCTCTCTTCCTGTCTCTGACGGGCAGAGTTCATCTGGTTAAAATGGTGATTCTCCCTAAACTTCTCTACTTGTTTCAACACGTCCCGATCTTTCTGAGTAAGTCCTTTTTTCGTCAACTAGACCAGCTGATATCCTCGTTCCTATGGGCTAATATACCTCCATGAATTAAGAAAGCTATCCTACAACTTCCCAAGAAATCCGGCGGTTTAGCCTTACCCAACTTCATTCAATATTACTGGTCGTGCAATATCGATAAACTTCGTCATTGGTTCAAAGACAGGGCCGAAACACCTCCCTCATGGGCCCAGATAGAACTACAGTCATCAAAGGTCTCCCTTCAGTCTCTCCTCACGGCACAACTTCCTCTTAAAATCCACAACATCTCCCAAAACCCAGTTGTCACCAATTCGACTAAGATCTGGCTACAATTCCGTAAACATTATGGAATGGATAAACCCTCCACCCTGGCCCCAATCTATGAAAATCACTTATTCCCACCCTCCTCTTTTGACCCCACCTTTCGTATTTGGCGTGACAAAGGCTTAGCTTGTGTCAAAGATCTCTACAAGGACGGAATTTTTACAGACTTTGCAGAGCTCTCATCCAGGTTTGAACTGCCCCAATCTCATCTTTTCCGTTTTCTCCAGGTCAGACATTTTATTAAAACTAAATACCCCCACTTCCCCAATCACCCACCCGGGTCCCCGTTCGACTCTTTACTCAGTCCAAAGCCCGCTCAGAAACGCTCCATCTCCATAATTTATGACTCCATTGACTCCCTCAACCCGGCTCCAGCAGCCCACCTGAAACAGACCTGGGAACAGGAAATTGGGGTGTCGATACCTGACGATCAGTGGGAGCAAATCCTTGATCTAGTCCATTCAACCTCTATGTGTGCTAGACACGGCTTATTACAATGCAAGGTCCTCTTCAGAGTACATTACACGAATGCTCGACTGGCAAAAATATACCCAGACACCAGCGACACTTGCAACAGATGCAAACAATCACCTGCTAACCACACCCACATGTTTTGGTCTTGTCCGAAATTTACAGACTTTTGGCGCCAGGTATTTGACACACTCGGGACAGTTTTTGACAGGAACCTCGATCCTGAACCTCTCACAGCCCTATTTGGAATTGGTATCCCACCGCCTACAACACCCATGTTTTTGCTTACAAAGAGACGCGTCCTTGCCTTTACAACGCTACTGGCAAGAAGACTTATCCTATTTAAATGGAAGCACACCTTCCCCCCTTCACACAATAGCTGGCTCAAAGAGATCCTGAACCACATTAAACTAGAAAAAATTAGATTTTCACTTAGAAAGTACAATACAACCTTTGACATGACTTGGAAGCCTTTCGCCGACCACCTGTGTAAGATCACCATTCAACCAGATGATGACTAGATGCCCCCCTCCTTATCCTTACTGTTCTATTATGATTTTGATTTTATGTTATGGTTTGTTTGGGGTTATGCTTTTGGTTTGTGTTAATCTCATTTCTTTTAGGGATATTACCAGTACGTTCTATTTCTTTCTTTTTATCAATGATGAACTGGGGGTGGGAAACATCTAGGGGCATACTAGGCTGCATAGGGGCTGACGGAGGTGGCTCTCCACTTTCTAGGTATTTACTACTGTTTAGATAGATATATATACTTATTTTTTATTTTATTTTTTCATGTAAACGCTGTCTACATGCCTCTATGCCTGATATGAACCAACTCACCCGACCATCCCATAAGCAACGTGTAATGTAATGTCTAACGTATATGTCTAAAAATCAATAAAAATAATTAAGAAAGAAAGAAAGTTGTTGAGATACCTAAGTACTGTATGAAATGCATTAAACGATGCATGCATTATATGTTAGCCTCTCGAATCATTTTGAGAGTAATTGAGGATAGTAATGTTCTACTATGTTCTAATGTTCAAATCATCTACTTGAACCTGTGGATGTGAATGAATGAATGAATGGACTTTATTGTCATTGCTACAGTACAGGTACCAAACAACAACATTTAGGAGGGGTGGCTCCCCTGGTGTTAGGAAAGGGAAAAAAAAAACTTTTAGAAAAAGAATAAAATCACAAGAAGGTAAGGAGCTGGTTTACATAAATAAAGGCTATGTACACAATCCACTGTACTATACGGCACAGATAGTCAACTAGGGTTGTCATATTGCACAAAAGTATTTTTTCACGTTATTTAAAGTGTCACAGTTTGCAGGCTTGAAATGTACATGTTTGTGCCTCAGCACTAGCTGCCATACAATCCGTCCAGACTGTCCTGGGCCCAGAACTTAGGCCTTTGCTGTGTTCAGGGCCTTGACGGCCCTGTGGTAGAAGCAGTTCTTCAGTCTGTTTGTCTTAGCGGCCGGGGTCGTGTACCTCCTTTTCGAAGGCAGCCTGATAAAGTGTACGTGCCCAGGGTGGGTCGGGTCATGGAGATCTTGGAGGCCTTCCTGAGACAGCGTGTGTTGTATGCTCTTCCAGAGAGGGGAGGGGGACGCCGGTGATCTTCTGTGCTGTTCTCACGACTCTCTGTAGCGCATTTCTCTCCGCTGTTGTGCAGCTGTAGAACCAGTTGCAGATGCCGTAGGTGAAGATGCTCTCCACTGCGCCGCGGTAGAAGGCCACCAGTATCTCCTGCTTGTTGTGTTCTTTCCTGAGGCATCTCAGGGTGTATAGCCGCTGTTGTGCCCTCTTGATGGTGCCTTTTGTGTTGTCCTTCCAGGTCAGGTCATCCCGCATGTGATGTCCCAGGAATCGGAGGGTTGAGACTCTCTCCACGCTCTCTCCGTCGATGAGCAGGGGCTGGATCTCGGACTTTTTCCTCCTGAAGTCTACGATGAATTCCTGGGTCTTTGACTTGTTCAGCAGCAGGTTGTTAACCTTGCACAGCTTGCTCAGTTGCTCTACCTCATCCCTGTACGCCGCCTCGTCCCCCCCCGAGATACATCCCACCACGGTGGTGTCGTCTGCAAACTTTACGATGTAGTTGCTGGGGTGGACGGGGGTGAAGTCGTGGGTGTAGAGGTTGTAGAGGATGGGGCTTAGCACGCAGCCCTGGGGGGACCCAGTGCTGAGGCTGAGGGCTGTGGAGGTGTGGGGGCCCACCCGCACCCTCTGGGGGCGGTCGGTCAGGAAGTCCTTGATCCACGCACATATAGAGTGTGATAGACCCAGGTCTAGTAGTTTGGTCACTAGCCTGTCTGGAAGGATGGTGTTGAAGGCGGAGCTGAAGTCCACGAAGAGCAGTCTCGCGTAGCTGTTTCCCCTCTCCAGGTGGGATAGAGTGGCGTGGAGAGTCGTCGCGATGTCGTCCTCTGTGGACCTGTGGGCTCTGTAGGCGAACTGGTATGGATCCAGGTTGGGCGGGAGGCGTGTGAGTATGTGGGCCCGGACTAGTTTCTCGAAGCACTTCATGATGATTGGTGTGAGTGCCACCGGGCGGTAGTCGTTTAGGCAGCTCACCGTGCTTTTCTTCGGGACTGGGATGATAGTTGAGGTTTTCAGGCAGGGTGGGATGGTGGCCTGGGACAGGGACTGGTTAAAGATGTTGGTGAAAACCCCGGCCAGCTGGTCGGCGCAGTCTCTCAGCACCCGTCCCAGGACGCCATCCGGCCCCGAGGCTTTCCTGGGGTCCACCGCCTTCAGTACGCGTCTCACTTCATGCTCTGTGAGGGTGAGGCTGCTAAGAGCTGGAGAGAGTGGTGTTTGTGTTGTGGTTACCTCCGTTCGCCCCTCGTCGAACCGGGCGTAGAAGGTGTTCAGCTTTCCCGCCAGCAGGGGGTCGTCCTCTGCGGCTGTGAGCCTGTTGGCTCTGAAGTTTGTCATCTGCTGAACCCCCTGCCACATCCGCCTGGAGTCGTTGCTCAGGAGGCATTCCTCAATCTTCTCTCTGTGCTCTGCCTTGGCCGCTTTGATGCCGCGCTTTAGGTTGGCCCTGGTGGAGCTGTACAGCGGTGTGCTCTTCCCTGCGAAGAAGGCGTTGTCCCTCTCGTTGATCAGTTTTTGGACCTTCCCAGTCATCCATGGCTTCGTGTTGGGGTAGACCCGGACCCGTTTGTCCACGGTGACTGAGTTGGTGCAGTTCACTATGTGGTTCAGAACCGACGACGTGTACTGTTCCAGGTCCTCATGCTCATATTCCTGCCATGGGGTGTCATTTAGGCAGATCTGCAGTGGAGCGGACCCTTCTGGCCAGGTTCTGACAGTCTTAGTGGTGATGGGAGCACTTTTCCCCATGGTAGTGTATGCTGGGATCAGGAGGATTGACACATGGTCAGACATGCCTAGATGAGCTAGCGGACTAGCCTTGTAAGCACGTTTGATGTTGGTGTATACCTTGTCCAGTGTTTTTTCTCCTCTTGTTGCACATTTCACATGCTGATAGAACTTGGGTAGTACTGCCTTCAGGTCGACATGGTTGAAATCTCCTGCTATAATGTGAATTGCCTGTGGATCTGTGCTTTGTTGACCACTGATGACGTCATATAGCCGCGCCAATGCTAGGCTACCATCCGCGCTAGGCGCAATGTAAACAGATGTTATGTACACCGCGTTGAATTCCCTCGGGAGGTATGTGGGTCGGCATTTAACAGTCAAGTATTCCAGGTTTGGAGAACAGTGGCTACTTACAGTTTTCGTGTTTAAGCACCAGCTATCCTTCGTCGATATTATCAGGCCGCCTCCGCGGGACTTACCGCTGAGCTGCGTGCGGTCAGCGCGATGTAGAGTGCGGCCCTCCAAGCTAATCGCGGAGTCCACGATAGTTTCATTTAGCCAGGTTTCAGTGAGAATAATCACACAGCTATCTCCCACGATGTTTTTTTTGGCAACTTGTAGTCTCAGTTCGTCCATCTTATTCGTCAGGGACCTGACGTTGGATAGGAAAATATTCGGCAAAGCAGGTTTGTCTGGGCTTCTCCTCAGTCTGGCTAACAGGCCTCCCCTTGCTCCTCGGCGTTGTTTACGGTCTCGCCTCCGCCGCTTACGCCTTAGTGTTGGGATAGCGTAGTACTGTTCACCCAGCGACCGCGCGAGGTCGAATGGGATTCCCTGTTGCTTCAAGAATTCCGCCGTTACAGTCCCCTCGTTTTTCGCACCAACTTCTAGTAAGTCGAGTCTGCTGTAGGTACTATTTACACAACCGTTCCCTATAAGTACTAAAATAAAAATGTACATACAAATGTACTTAAAAACACTAAAAAACACCAGCGTTGAAGCCACTCCAAGCCTCGCGTCTTTGCGCGCCGCCATCTTGGTTTGTAGAGCGCATGTATGAGGTCCTGTGTTCAATCCCCAGCATCTCCAAAGTGTTTGCTTTTTAGTATTTTTCCACCCAATTCATCAATAGTTTTTATCGTAATTTATTGTAACATACAGGGGATGTAGCTCAGTGGTAGAGCGCATGCTTTGCATGTATGAGGTCCTGGGTTCAATCCCCAGCATCTCCAAAGTGTTTGCTTTTTAGTATTTTTCCACCCAATTCATCAATAGTTTTTATCGTAATTTATTGTAACATACAGGGGATGTAGCTCAGTGGTAGAGCGCATGCTTCGCATGTATGAGGTCCTGGGTTCAATCCCCAGCATCTCCAAAGTGTTTGCTTTTCAGTATTTTTCCACCCAATTCATCAATAGTGTTTATCAAAATCTATGGTCTTAGGAGGGGACAGATTTTGAAGAGCCATGGTGGCCAAGTGGTAAGGCGTCGGTCTTGTAAAGATCATGGGATCGAACCCCATCCATGGCTTTATAAAACTCTGCTTGATCAGTTTACCGTGCACAATACTCAAGAAAAAAGTCACAGCCTGTCACATGGTAGGAAACTCCAAGTTCTGACAATCGCTGGTGGGAGATGTGACCGAGATCCCAAGAGGCATGGAGGCCAAGTGGTAAGGCGTCGGTCTTGTAAACCGAAGATCATGGGATAGAACTCCATCCGTGGCTTTATAAAACTCTGCTTAATCAGTTTACCGTGCACAATACTCGACAAAAAAGTCACAGCCTGTCACATGGTAGGAAACTCCAAGTTCTGACAATCTCAGCTTGGAGACGTGATCAAGCTCCAAAGAGGCGTGGTGTCCAAGTGGTAAGGCGTTGGTCTAGTAAACCAAAGATCATGGGTTTGATCCCCCTCCATGCCTTTATAGCTTTGCCTCTATGAGGTCCTGTGTTCAATCCCCAGCATCTCCAAAGTATTTGCTTTTTAGTATTTTTCCAACCAATTCATCAATAGTTTTTTTCGTAATTCATTGTAACATACAGGGGATGTAGCTCAGTGGTAGAGCGCATGCTTCGCATGTATGAGGTCCTGGGTTCAATCCCCAGCATCTCCAAAGTGTTTGCATTTTAGTATTTTTCCACCCAATTCATCAATAGTTTTTATCAAAATCTATGGTCTTAGGAGGGGACAGAGGTTGAAGAGCCATGGTGGCCAAGTGGTAAGGCGTCGTTCTTGTAAACCGAAGATCATGGGATCGAACCCCCTCCGTGCCTTTATAAAACTCTGCTTAGTCAGTTTACCGTGCACAATACTCAACAAAAAAGTCACATCATATCACATTGTAGGAAACTCCAAGTTCTGACAATCTATGCATGGAGATGTGACCAAGCTCCAAAGAGGCATGGTGGCCAAGTGGTAAGGAGGCGTTGGTCTCGTAAACCAAAGATCATGGGTTCGAACCCCATCCGTGCCTTCATAAAACTGATTACTCAATTTACCATTGAGAACACTCAATGAGAAATCTCTTGGTAGGTAACTCCAATTTCTGATAATCTCTGTTTGGAAGAGTGATGGCTGTAATACATCTAAGAGGGCAGGGTAACATACAGGGGATGTAGCTCACTGGTAGAGCGCATGCTTTGCATCTATGAGGTCCTGGTTTCAATCACCAGCGTCTCCAAAGTGTTTGCTTTTTAGTATTTTTCCACCCAATTCATCAATAGTTTTTATCGTAATTAAATGTAACATACAGTGGATGTAGCTCAGTGTTAGAGCGCATGCTTCGCATGTATGAGCTCTTGGGTTCAATCCCCAGCATCTCCAAAGTGTTTGCTTTTTAGTATTTTTCCACCCAATTCATCAATAGTTTTTATCAAAAAATATTGTAACATACAGGGGATGTAGCTCAGTGGTAGAGCGCATGCTTCGCATGTATGAGGTCTTGGGTTCAATCCCCAGCATCTCCAAAGTGTCTGCTTTTTAGTATTTTTCCACCCAATTCATCAATAGTTTTTTTTAAATCAAAATCTATGGTCTTAGTAGGGGACAGAGGTTAAAGAGCCATGGTGGCCAAGTGGTAAGGCGTCGGTCTTGATACCGAAGATTATTGGATCGTACCCCATCCGTGGCTTTATAAAACTCTGCTTAATCAGTTTACCGTGCACAATACTCAACAAAAAAGTCACAGCCTATCACATGGTAGGAAACTCCAAGTTCTGACAACCTCTGCTTGGAGACGTGACCAACCTCCTAAGAGGCATGGTGGCCAAGTGGTAAGGCGTTGGTCTCGTAAACCAAAGATCATGGGTTTGAACCCCATCCGTGCCTTCATAAAACTGATTACTGAGGTTACCATTGAGAACCCTCAGTGAGGAGTCTCTTGGTAGGAAACTCCAATTTCTGATCATCTCTGTTTGGAGGAGTGGTGGCTAAGCAAAGAGACGTGGTGGCCAAGTGGTAAGGCGTTGGTCTCGTAAACCAAAGATCATGGTTTCGAACCCCGTCCATGCCTTTATAACACTGTGTGTTGAGAACAGTCAACCAGAAATCACCTGTTAGGAAACTACAACTTCTTCCAATAAGTGGAATTCTCTGAAAGTTTGAAGTGTCGGAAGCAAGACCCTGTTCTTAGAGCAATATTGCATTTTCACTGTAATGCATCTAAGAGGGCAGTATAACACACAGGGGATGTAGCTCAGTGGTAGAGCGCATGCTTTGCATGTATGAGGTCCTGGGTTCAATCCCCAGCATCTCCAAAGTGTTTGCTTTTCAGTATTTTCCCACCCAATTCATCAATAGTGTTTATCAAAATCTATGGTCTTAGGAGGGGACAGATGTTGAAGAGCCATGGTGGCCAAGTGGTAAGGCGTCGGTCTTGTAAACCAAAGATCATGGGATCGAACCCCATCCGTGGCTTTATAAAACTCTGCTTGATCAGTTTACCGTGCACAATACTCAAGAAAAAAGTCACAGCCTGTCACATGGTAGAAAACTCCAAGTTCTGACAATCGCTGGTGGGAGATGTGACCGAGATCCCAAGAGGCATGGTGGCCAAGTGGTAAGGCGTCGGTCTTGTAAACCGAAGATCATGGGATAGAACTCCATCCGTGGCTTTATAAAACTCTGCTTAATCAGTTTACCGTGCACAATACTCGACAAAAAAGTCACAGCCTGTCACATGGTAGGAAACTCCAAGTTCTGACAATCTCAGCTTGGAGACGTGATCAAGCTCCAAAGAGGCGTGGTGTCCAAGTGGTAAGGCGTTGGTCTAGTAAACCAAAGATCATGGGTTCGATCCCCCTCCATGCCTTTATAGCTTTGCCTCTATGAGGTCCTGTGTTCAATCCCCAGCATCTCCAAAGTATTAGCTTTTTAGTATTTTTCCAACCAATTCATCAATAGTTTTTTTCGTAATTTATTGTAACTTACAGGCGATGTAGCTCAGTGGTAGAGCGCATGCTTCGCATGTATGAGGTCCTCGGTTCAATCCCCAGCATCTCCAAAGTGTCTGCATTTTAGTATTTTTCCACCCAATTCATCAATAGTTTTTATCAAAATCTATGGTCTTAGGAGGGGACAGAGGTTGAAGAGCCATGGTGGCCAAGTGGTAAGGCGTCGGTCTTGTAAACCGAAGATCATGGGATCGAACCCTGTCCGTGCCTTTATAAAACTCTGCTTAGTCAGTTTACCGTGCACAATACTCAACAAAAAAGTCACATCATATCACATTGTAGGAAACTCCAAGTTCTGACAATCTATGCATGGAGACGTGACCAAGCTCCAAAGAGGCATGGTGGCCAAGTGGTAAGGCGTTGGTCTCGTAAACCAAAGATCATGGGTTCGAACCCCATCCGTGCCTTCATAAAACTGATTACTCAATTTACCATTGAGAACACTCAATGAGAAATCTCTTGGTAGGTAACTCCAATTTCTGATAATCTCTGTTTGGAGGAGTGATGGCTGTAATACATCTAAGAGGGCAGGGTAACATACAGGGGATGTAGCTCACTGGTAGAGCGCATGCTTTGCATCTATGAGGTCCTGGTTTCAATCACCAGCGTCTCCAAAGTGTTTGCTTTTTAGTATTTTTCCACCCAATTCATCAATAGTTTTTATCGTAATTAAATGTAACATACAGTGGATGTAGCTCAGTGGTAGAGCGCATGCTTCGCATGTATGAGCTCTTGGGTTCAATCCCCAGCATCTCCAAAGTGTCTGCTTTTTAGTATTTTTCCACCCAATTCATCAATAGTTTTTTTTTTATCAAAATCTATGGTCTTAGGAGGGGACAGAGGTTAAAGAGCCATGGTGGCCAAGTGGTAAGGCGTCGGTCTTGATACAGAAGATTATTGGATCGAACCCCATCCGTGGCTTTATAAAACTCTGCTTAATCAGTTTACCGTGCACAATACTCAACAAAAAAGTCACAGCCTATCACATGGTAGGAAACTCCAAGTTCTGACAATCTCTGCTTGGAGACGTGACCAACCTCCAAAGAGGCGTGGTGGCCAAGTGGTAAGGCGTTGGTCTCGTAAACCAAAGATCATGGGTTCGAACCCCTTCCGTGCCTTCATAATACTATTTACTCAGTTTACCATTGAGAACACTCAATAAGATATCTCTTGGTAGGAAACTCCAATTTCTGATAATCTCTGTTTGGAGGAGTGGTGGCTAAGCAAAGAGACGTGGTGGCCAAGTGGTAAGGCGTCGCTCTCGTAAACAAAGATCATGGGTTCGAACCCAGTCCATGCCTTTATAACACTGTGATTTGACTGTTGAGAACAGTCAACCAGAAATCACCTGTTAGGAAACCACAACTTCTTCCAATAAGTGGACTTCTCTGACAGTTAGAAGTGTCGGAGAGCAAAACCCTCTCCTTAGAGCAATATTGCATTTTCACTGTAATACATCTAAAGCCCTGTCCGGACGGCATATAAATTACCTGAGGACCCCGGTAATATTTTTTTACCCTAGGACCCCAGTGATTTTAATGACCGATCCGGATGGAATAAAAGATCTCCATGCATGTTTGCGTTTCGGGTACAAGATGCCATTTATCCTCACAGAAGAAGAAGCTGTTCTAACTCCCATATGTCTGATAACTGATGCTAACAACGGGGCTGATGCTACCTTACTCACAAAACAACAAATAACTGTTTGGCTATCCTAAGTAAACAACACAAAATCCTAGTATACAACACATGTAACTCACTAAAACGTACCCAAGAACACAGCAGAAGGTCTGTCTGCAGACGACTGTCCCAAGAATAGTGAACTGATGTGGAGATCAATGTCTGAAATCCTGTTGTCTTCTGTCATCGTCAGATTCGGAGTTCGGAGTTCCCGTTCGGAGTTCCCATTATGTATAGTCCAATATGAAGGAGTTCATTAATTGCCCACTGTCGATATTTCTGCCTGCTTATGAAATTCTGTTGATAGCATTTGAGAGGTTCAGCCTCCATCTTGTAAACTTGTAAACAAACGCAGGTGGCTACATAAATACGGCTGGAGTGGGTGTGGCTACACACACTCTCACACTAAAACGAATAATACCCCCCACCCGACTTTGCTAACTAAATGTAGGTATTTAGTGAATGTAAAACTGTTGGATATGATATCGAGTGGGTTCTTCATCGCTTCGTTTGTCTAAACAAAAATGTACATTACATATAAACCCAGAGTCACGGCTGGGCTGTCCGAACTGTCCCACAGTTGCAGTGCTACTGATGGGGGTACCCATGGATAACGTTCATATTTGAGATACGAGTACGACGTAAGGAAACGGGTAAGGATTCCCCTCCCCTCCGATTTGAGCAACATGTGACTATTTCAGTAGCACTGTAGTAGAGAACAGTGGGGCTGTGTTGGCTAACATTATTTGGCTAGCTAGCTATTATTAGCAGTTCATCAACGAGCTTACCGGCAACCGTCATAAGTGTGGCCCATCTCTGCAGCTTGCAAGACCTGGCTCTTCTGATCGATTTGATCACTCTTCTTCTTCTTATTGGTCGCCATGAGGGGATGACAGGTGTAGATAGTGAAGATTCAAGGGAGTCATTAATAATGTCCCAAACCACATCCATATTTTAGTAGGGATCTAACTAATTAGTACCAGGTCACGATCGACGTGAAGCAGGCAGAGCCGTAATGATGTGCAGCGTCAAAACCGGAAATGCTAGTGTTAATATCGCGCACGAAATCATGCAATACTGACATGTCGATCCGGACGGTAATAAAATGACCTGAGGACCTCAGGGTTTGCTGAAACACAGTAGGTAATTCCAGCCGGAATAATTACTGGGGTCCCTGGAGTAAATCACTGATGGTCGGTCCGGACGGCATATAAATTACCGAATTACCCCAGGTAAAACATATATTACCGGGGTCCTCAGGTAATTTATATGCCGTCCGGACAGGGCTTAAGAGGGCAGTGTAACATATAGGGGATGTAGCTCAGTGATAGATGAATGAATGAATGAATGAATGGTCTTTATTGTCATTGCTACAGTACAGGTACCAAACAACGACATTTAGGAGGGGTGGCTCCCCTGGTGTTAGGAAAGGAAAAAAAAACACTTTTAAAAAAATCACAAGAAGGGAAGGAGCTGGTTTACATAAATAAAGGCTATGTACACTATCCACTGTACTATACTGTACAGATAGACGACTAGGGTTGTCATATTGCACAATAGTGTTATTGCACATTTATTTAAAGTGTCGCCGTTTGCAGGCTTGAAATGTACATATTTGTGCCTCAGCACTACACCTGATTTTTTCAGTCCAGCAGCTGCCATCAATCCGTCCAGACTGTCCAGGGCCCAGAACCTAGGTCTTTGCTGTGTTCAGGGCCTGGACGGCCCTGTGGTAGAAGCTGTTCTTCAGTCTGTTTGTCCTTGCGGCCAAGGTCCTGAACCGCCTTTTCGAGGGCAGCCGGGTAGTGTTCGTACCCAGGGTGGGTTGGGTCCCTGGAGATCTTGGAGGCCTTCCTGAGACAGCGTGTGTCGTACAGCTCTTCCAGAGAGGGGAGGGGGGCGCCGGTGATCTGTGCTGTTCTCACGACTCTCTGTAGCGCATTTCTCTCCGCGGTAGTGCAGCTGGAGAACCAGTTGCAGATGCCGTAGGTGAGGATGCTCTCCACTGCGCCGCGGTAGAAGGTCACCAGTATCTCCTGCTTGCTGTGTTCCTTCCTGAGGACTCTCAGGATGTATAGCCGCTGTTGTGCCTTCTTGATGGTGTCTTTTGTGTTGTCCTTCCAGGTCAGGTCATCCCGCATGTGCATCCCCAGGAATCGGAGGGTTGAGACTCTCTCCACGCTCTCTCCGTCGATGAGCAGGGGCTGGATCTCGGACTTTTTCCTCCTGAAGTCTACGATGATTTCCTGGATCTTTGACTTGTTCAGCAGCAGGTTGTTAACCTTGCACAGCTTGCTCAGTTGCTCTACCTCATCCCTGTACGCCGCCTCGTCCCCCCCCGAGATGCATCCCACCACGGTGGTGTCGTCTGCAAACTTTACGATGGAGTTGCTGGGGTGGATGGGGGTGAAGTCGTAGGTGTAGAGGTTGTAGAGGATGGGGCTTAGCACGCAGCCCTGGGGGGACCCAGTGCTGAGTCTGAGGGCTGTGGAGGTGTGGGGGCCCACCCGCACCCTCTGGGGGCGGTCGGTCAGGAAGTCCTTGATCCATGCACATATAGAGTGTGGTAGACCCAGGTCTAGTAGTTTGGTCACTAGCCTGTCTGGAAGGATGGTGTTGAAGGCGGAGCTGAAGTCCACAAAGAGCAGTCTCGCGTAGCTGTTTCCCCTCTCCAGGTGGGATAGAGTGGCGTGGAGAGTCGTCGCGATGGCGTCCTCTGTGGACCTGTGGGCTCTGTAGGCGAACTGGTATGGATCCAGGTTGGGCGGGAGGTGTGTGAGTATGTGGGCCCGGACTAGTTTCTCGAAGCACTTCATGATGATTGGTGTGAGTGCCACCGGGCGGTAGTCGTTTAGGCAGCTCACCGTGCTTTTCTTCGGGACTGGGATGATAGTTGAGGTTTTCAGGCAGGGTGGGATGGTGGCCTGGGACAGGGACTGGTTGAAGATGTTGGTGAAAACCCCGGCCAGCTGGTCGGCGCAGTCCCTCAGCACCCGTCCCAGGACGCCATCCGGCCCCGAGGCTTTCCTGGGGTCCACCGCCTTCAGCACGCGTCTCACTTCATGCTCTGTGAGGGTGAGGCTGCTGAGAGCTGGAGAGAGTGGTGTTTGTGTTTTGGTTACCTCCGTTCGCCCCTCGTCGAACCGGGCGTAGAAGGTGTTCAGCTTTCCCGCCAGCAGGGGGTCGTCCTCTGCGGCTGTGAGCCTGTTGGCTCTGAAGTTTGTCATGTGCTGAACCCCCTGCCACATCCGCCTGGAGTCGTTGCTCAGGAAGCATTCCTCAATCTTCTCTCTGTGGTCTGCCTTGGCCGCTTTGATTCCGCGCTTTAGGTTAGCCCTGGTGGTGCTGTACAGCGGTGTGCTCTTCCCTGCGAAGAAGGCGTTGTCCCTCTCGTTGATCAGTTTTTGGACCTTCCCAGTCATCCATGGCTTCGTGTTGGGGCAGACCCGGACCCGTTTGTCCACGGTGACTGAGTTGGTGCAGTTCACTATGTGGTTCAGAACCGACGACGTGTACTGTTCCAGGTCCTCATGCTCATATTCCTGCCATGGGGTGTCATTTAGGCAGATCTGCAGTGGAGCGGACCCTTCTGGCCAGGTTCTGACAGTCTTAGTGGTGATGGGAGCACTTTTCCCCATGGTAGTGTATGCTGGGATCAGGAGGATTGACACATGGTCAGACATGCCTAGATGAGCTAGCGGACTAGCCTTGTAAGCACGTTTGATGTTGGTGTATACCTTGTCCAGTGTTTTTTCTCCTCTTGTTGCACATTTCACATGCTGATAGAACTTGGGTAGTACTGCCTTCAGGTCGACATGGTTGAAATCTCCTGCTATAATGTGAATTGCCTGTGGATCTGTGCTTTGTTGACCACTGATGACGTCATATAGCCGCGCCAATGCTAGGCTACCATCCGCGCTAGGCGCAATGTAAACAGATGTTATGTACACCGCGTTGAATTCCCTCGGGAGGTATGTGGGTCGGCATTTAACAGTCAAGTATTCCAGGTTTGGGGAACAGTGGCTACTTACAGTTTTCGTGTTTAAGCACCAGCTATCCTTCGTCGATATTATCAGGCCGCCTCCGCGGGACTTACCGCTGACCTGCGTGCGGTCAGCGCGATGTAGAGTGCGGCCCTCCAAGCTAATCGCGGAGTCCACGATAGTTTCATTTAGCCAGGTTTCAGTGAGAATAATCACACAGCTATCTCCCACGATGTTATTTTTGGCAACTTGTAGTCTCAGTTCGTCCATCTTATTCGTCAGGGACCTGACGTTGGATAGGAAAATACTCGGCAAAGCAGGTTTGTCTGGGCTTCTCCTCAGTCTGGCTAACAGGCCTCCCCTTGCTCCTCGGCGTTGTTTACGGTCTCGCCTCCGCCGCTTACGCCTTAGTGTTGGGATAGCGTAGTACTGTTCACCCAGCGACCGCGCGAGGTCGAATGGGATTCCCTGTTGCTTCAAGAATTCCGCCGTTACAGTCCCCTCGTTTTTCGCACCAACTTCTAGTAAGTCTAGTCTGCTGTAGGTACTATTTACACAACCGTTCCCTATAAGTACTAAAATAAAAATGTACATACAAATGTACTTAAAAACACTAAAAAACACCAGCGTTGAAGCCACTCCTAGCCTCGCGTCTTTGCGCTCCGCCATCTTGGTTTGTAGAGCGCATGTATGAGGTCCTGTGTTCAATCCCCAGCATCTCCAAAGTGTTTGCTTTTTAGTATTTTTCCACCCAATTCATCAATAGTTTTTAGCGTAATTTATTGTAATATACAGGGGATGTAGCTCAGTGGTAGAGCGCATGCTTCGCATGTATGAGGTCCTGTGTTCAATCCCCAGCATCTCCAAAGTATTTGCTTTTTAGTATTTTTCCAACCAATTCATCAATAGTTTTTATCGTGATTTATTGTAACATACAGGGGATGTAGCTCAGTGGTAGAGCGCATGCTTTGCATGTATGAGGTCCTGGGTTCAATCCCCAGCATCTCCAAAGTGTCTGCTTTTTAGTATTTTTCCACCCAATTCATCAATAGTTTTTTTTATCAAAATCTATGGTCTTAGGAGGGGACAGAGGTTAAAGAGCCATGCTGGCCAAGTGGTAAGGCGTCGTCTTGTAAACCGAAGATCATGGGACCGAACCCCATCCGTGACTTTATAAAACTCTGCTTAATCAGTTTACCGTGCACAATACTCAACAAAAAAGTCATATCCTATCACATTGTAGGAAACTCCAAGTTCTGACAATCTATGCTTGGAGACGTGACCCAGCTCCAAAGAGGCATGGTGGCCAAGCTGTAAGGTGTTGGTCTCGTAAACCAAAGATCATGGGTTCGAACCCAATCCGTGCCTTCATAAAACTGATTACTCAGTTTACCATTGAATGAATGAATGAATGGTCTTTATTGTCATTGATATAGTACAGGTACCAAACAACGAAATTTGGGAGGGGGGGGCTCCCCTGGTGCTAGGAAAAAAAAAAAAAAAAGGGAAAAGAGCTGGTTTACATAAATAAAGGCTATGTACACTATCGACTATACTATACAAATAAAACACTGTGCTGTACTCTATGCTATACCTATTCTAACATTTCCTATCTCTGAACCTTATGTACCCGAGGGTTGTCATATTGCACATAGTGTTATTGCACATTAATTTAAAGTGTCGCAGTTTGCAGGCTTAGTTATATACCCAAACAGCTCAGAGCTCTAACCACACATCGGCGAACACAGAGAAGTCGTGGATGGATCAACAAATAACATCTGTGAGCTGCATAGTGGGTTGTGATGGTCCCTGTGGTGCCCTCTAAGGCTTAGTTCACACTGCAGGTCTTGATGCTCAATTCCGATTTTTTTTACACAGATCGTTTGGCAGTTCACATTACTTTTAAAATGTGATCTATATTTGACCTACATTGACTCCCGTGTGAACATTCCACAGCCCTGAACAGACCCGCATGTGCAGAAGGACAATAACAATGACGTCAGGATGTCGCGCACTGTTTACGGAAGTAACCATGGATAACATTTTCAAGTTTTTATGAGCAAGATATGAGCAAGTGGTCAAAAGAAGAAGGATGAGGAAAAAGAGAGCCAAATGTTTAGCTATGGCTTTTTGTGGAGCAGTCGCTGCTATACCTGCACAGAGGTCGCATTAAACACCACTTGACAGTTCAGACGGCCGGCGCGTTGCTAAATATCAGACATGTATCCCATATAATACCACCTCTGAACGCGACCCAGGTCGGATTTTTAAAAAGTCAGATTTCATGTGACTTGCGCTGTTCACACGGTCATGCATAAATCAGACCTGAGTCGCATGTCAGCAAAAACGGCGGATTTGGGTCACAACAGGGCCTTCCATGGTACTGTAACCATGGTAACCCTTTACAATCAGGACAGAAATAAGGACACTAATTAACACTCATTAACATTAATTAATGATTAGTTAATGCATCTTCAGAGCATTTGTGCATGTATTAATAAAGATAGAAATAATAGCATAGAAATAAATGCATAGTTAAGTGCAATAAAACCACTTTTATGACACACCTAGCTAGTGTAGAGTAGTGGCGATTTCCTACGGTTTGGACCAGTGGTGTAGTCTAGTGTTTTCTAGTGGGTATACTGTGATTTTTCCCTCCCAGCCTCATATCGTCACATTTCACTGCCATGTGAACGAGGCCTAAGGGTGTGTACTGGGGGTTGAGTGTTTGGTTCTAATCTATCCTGCATCTAACTTGTCTTGATTGGCTAACTCTGTGCACCTGGGCTCAGTGCATTGTGGGCCATAAAAGCTACACTGTCACTCTCTCTCTCTCTCTGCTTCTGTTGCTGACACTCTGCTTTCTCTTTGTTCTTTCCTTTGTTTGGATAACAAACATGTTGACAAGATAACGATTTCAAGAGCCATGGCTCAAAAAAACATGTTTATTACCATTGGTTTGGTTTCTAAACATGTTTATTACCATTGGTTTGGTTCCTAAAGCTAAACTGGTCGGCTGTGGTGCAGGAGGTAGAGCCGGCGTCTAATGATCACAAGGTCGGCAGGTCGGCAGATCAGCGGTTCGAGCCCCAGCTGGCCACATGTCGAAGTGTCCTTGGGCAAGACACTGAACACCAAATTGCTCCCAGTGAGTGGGCCGGGGCCTTGCATGGTAGCTTGCTGCCATTGGTGTGTGAATGTGTGTGTGAATGGGTGAATGAGAGGCCGTTGTAAAGCGCTTTGGATAAAGGCGCTATATAAGTCAGTCTGTTTACCATTTAAACTCTCAGCCCTACTTTAGAAGTTGTAATGTGTGAATTCTATCACTTAGTAATGCTGCACTAAAAACACTATAAGCTTTCAAAAGTCACTATATTTCACATGGATACATATATAAATCATATCAGCTGTGTAATAAATCAAGTGCAGTGTAACCTTACAGTTGTCCTTGCACCAAACTCTTCCCTCACTATGCAGCCATGGTGTCCTACCTCTCTCCTTGGTGTCTCTCTCTCTGCAGTGACTATCTATCTACATTGATGGATTCATGTTTGATCTGTGCCCATTACCTAGTTTAAGCTCTATGTATTACATAGATACTGTGGGTAATATTGTAGATATAATTACCTATAGATATAGAAACCGATGTTCAGTGGGGGAAGATATCATATGACTGTTAAAGTGTTCATATTGCACTTATCTGGTTAGGTAGTTGGATATTCCAGCAGCCCGAACCTGGAATTAGTCCCTCTGCTATAGAAGTAGACAAATGAAGCTTTCTCTAAGATTTAGCTGGGAGGGTCGTAATGTTGACTAACAAATGCCTCATGAGAAAGAAAGAAAACCACTGACTCCACCAAATATACATTTTTGGGCCTCCTCCGAAATATAATCTATCATTAACTTGGTTTAACATAATGTATGCAGAGGTATCCTCTGGGAGGAGGAGGAATCTAATGCTGACTTCATCTGCATACATTTGCATCTCAGAGAAACTAACAAGGACATGAGAAGGCATTGTGACCATCGGGGTGGAGGGAGAGCAGCTTCCTGCCTGACAGACAGGTCACTGTTCTGCTGTACTGTAACCATGGTAACCCTTTACAATCAGGACCGAAATAAGGACACTAATTAACATCAATTAACATTAATTAACGATTAGTTAATGCATCCTCAGTCAGAGCATTTGTGCATGTATTAATAAAGATATAAATAATAGCATAAATGCAAAGTTAAGTGGTTGAATAAAACCACTTTTATGACACCTAGCTAGTGTAGAGTCGTGGCGATTTGCTACGGTTTGGACCCAGGAACAAACATGCACAGGTGAAATGAATCGAGCTTAATTAGATAGACAAGACCAGACCAGCCATACACAAACTCGCCACGAGAGGGCGCCAAAGGATCGCTAATAGAGGAGCGAATCCTCAAATGTCACAGGGATTACTCACCGAAGCCTTTGCATTATGTCATGTACTTATACTACCACCCTGTGGGGCATCCGGGTACTGCCTAGTATATATGTTTGACGTGTTATCCGTTTCCGTTGTTGACTAATAAAGTTATCACCACTACCGTAACACGGTCTCCATCTCCTGCTTGCTCTACTATATAGAAAGTATATTTAGTTATATCAACATACCTAGTTAGGATATAACAAGTGGCGACGAGGATCGGCGAGACTTACGTGTGTTTTCGTCGGTTTTGTAGTAGAGTTAGGAGACGTTACGACGGAGCCAGGCTACCAAGGTATGCTAACAACATTAGCATTGCTAGCACCGGCAGTGAAAGTGACGCATGTCTGACGGCGAACAGCGGCAGCCAGCTGAACCAGCCCAGCCTATCCCAGCTGTTATTATGGCGGGGATATTGGGAAGCATCGGCCCCTTTGAGGAAGGTACGGAGCAGTGGAACTCCTACACTGAACGTTTTGAGTACTTTGCAGCAGCAAATGGTATTGAAGGGGTGAAGTTGGTGCCGACGTTTTTGAGTGTCATGGGACCTAAAGCATATAATTTGCTCCGTGCACTAGTCCAGCCGGACAAACCTGGGACTAAAAACTATGCTGCTATTGTGAAAACCCTGTCAGAGCACTTTTCACCAAAGCCCCTGGTGATTGCGGAGCGGTTTCGCTTCCATAAAAGGAACCAAGAGGAGGGGGAGTCAGTAGTGACATTTGTGGCTGCCCTTAGAAGGCTGACAGAGCATTGTGAATTCGGCAATGTACTGAACGACACCATACGGGACAGGCTCGTGTGCGGCCTCAGGAGTGAGGCTGCCCAGAAACGCCTCTTAACTGAAAGTGCACTTACCCTGGAAAGAGCTATTGAAGTGAGTGTGTCCATGGAATTAGCGACCAAGGACGCTCATCAGCTCAGGGAGAGCGGTAAGCTGCACAGAGTCTCCGCAGAGGACAGAGGTACCCAGAGCAAATGTTACAGATGCGACAAGAGTGGACATTTGGCTGCTGAGTGTTGGAGTAAGGATGTGGACTGCAGGAAGTGTGGAAAAAAAGGTCACATTGAACGGGCATGCAAAAGTAAGGGACTGATTAAAAATCCTAGTCTGGACAACAATAAGTCAAAATACAGATTCCAAAAGAGACAGCCTGTGCATAGTGTACAACCTAGCCAAGCTACGGCTAATCTCAGCAGCTCATCAGACGAGGAACCTGTGTATGTCCTGTCAGTAGTGGGAGGTGCAGGGGGTTATTTCGAAACTCCACTGCTGGAGGGGAAACCAGTGCGTATGGAAATAGACACTGGGGCAGCAGTCTCTCTTATATCGTATGCTGTCTACAAAGAAACCCTGCCGCATCTGCCACTACAACCAACGAAACTCAAACTGAGAACCTACACCGGCGAGTCAGTGCCAACCAAGGGGGTCATCCATGTCACAGTCCAGGTGAATGGGCAAACCGCACACCTACCACTGTACGTCGTGGGGGGCGGCTTGTCATCTCTGCTAGGCCGTTCGTGGCTGGCGGAACTCCGACTGGACTGGCCCAAGGTTCACATGCTGAACAAAGGGGAATCCCCTCTGACTGCTATCCTGAACAAACATGCGGAGGTGTTCAAAGTGGAACTTGGAAAAATGAAGGACATCATAGTCAGTCTGAACATCAAGCCAGACAGCAGACCCAAGTTCCTGAAAGCGAGACAAGTCCCATACGCCATAAAGCCAAAAGTGGAAGCTGAGCTGGAATCATTGGTCAAGAGTGGGGTGCTGGAGCCCATCAGTCGAAGTGAGTGGGCCACTCCCATCGTACCAGTCATTAAAAAAGATACTTCGGTGAGAATCTGCGGAGATTTTAAAGTCACCCTGAACCCTGTGCTAGAGGCTGAACACTATCCACTCCCTCGCATAGAGGACCTGTTCACAGGCTTGGCTGGAGGACAAAGATTCAGCAAAATCGACCTCAACCAAGCCTACTTACAGATGCAGGTCGACGAGAAATCTAGAGACCTGCTCACCATAGTCACTCACAAGGGCCTGTACCGATACTGCAGACTACCTTTCGGGATTACGTCTGCACCGGCTCTCTTCCAGCGTGCGATGGAGCAGATACTGAGCGGCTTAGACGGGGTCCAATGTTATTTGGATGACATACTCATCACTGGAAGGACAGAACAGGAACATCCGGGGAACCTGGAGGCCACTCTGCAGCGACTGGAAGAATATGGATTAAAAGTTCGCAAGTCAAAGTGTGAGTTTTTCCAGTCTTCCGTCGAGTATCTGGGTCACGTGATTGACGCGGAGGGCTTGCACAAGGCTCCATCCAAAACCAAGGCCATCGTGGAAGCACCAGCACCTCAAAATGTGAGTCAACTCCGCTCTTATCTGGGGCTCCTCAATTACTACGGGAAGTTTATCCAGAACCTGTCTTCTCTACTGCGACCCCTACATCAGCTGCTGTGCCACGGGCAAGCCTGGGTATGGACTCAACAATGTGAGGCTGCGTTTGAGATAACGAAACGGGCGCTGCTGGAATCTGACGCCCTGACACATTTTGACCCCGCACTGCCCCTACAACTGGCGTGTGATGCCTCCCCATATGGGGTGGGAGCAGTTGTTTCACACATCATGCCCAGCGGGGAGGAACGGCCAATTGCATTCGCCTCCCGTACACTCAGCAAGGCTGAGAGCGGCTATGCACAAATAGAACGTGAAGCACTGGGGATTGTGTTTGGAGTAAAAATAATTCATCACTATCTCTTTGGGAGAAAGTTTGTTCTCCTGACAGACCATCAGCCCCTCACAACAATCTTCGGGCCCCACACCGGCATTCCATCCCTGGCGGCGGGAAGGATGCAAAGATGGGCCTTGTTGTTGTCTGCTCATGACTACGACATCAAATACCGCAAGTCGGAGCTGCACGCCAATGCGGATGGCCTCTCGAGACTACCCCTGCCTGTGGTCCGTGCCGAGCCGACACGGACCGGCATTTTCTACTTCAGTCGAGTTGAGGAAGCGCCCATCACAGCAGCTCAAGTGAAGAGACACACCCGGAATGACCCTGTATTGTCAACGCTGATGGATGTACTGATCACCGGTAGGAGGGGAGACCTTCCCGAGCTCAAGCCCTACCTCACAAGAAGGAGTGAACTGTCTGTGCAGGCAGGATGTCTCCTCTGGGGACGCCGGGTGATTATTCCGCCTGTGTTACGGAAAAGGATACTACTGCAGCTACATGAAGGACATAGTGGGATCGTCCGCATGAAGGAGCTTGCGAGAAGCTACTTTTGGTGGCCTGGACTGGATGGTCAGATCGAGGAGACTGTGAAAACATGTACGTCATGCCAGCAGGTGCGCTGCATGCCGCAGCCAGCTCCCCTCCATCCGTGGGATTGGCCGGAGGCACCATGGCAGCGAGTTCATGTGGACTTCGCTGGCCCGATGGAGGAGAGGATGTTCCTGGTGGTGGTTGATGCCCACAGTAAGTGGCCGGAAGTGGCGATAATGAGATCGACCACAGCAGAGAAAACCATCGAGAAACTAGGAGAGATGTTCAGTCGATTCGGGTTTCCAGAACAGCTGGTGAGCGATAACGGGCCCCAATTCGTCTCACAAGAGTTTGAGAGATTCCTGGAGGCAAATGGAGTACAACACATCCGCTCTGCCCCCTATCACCCATCCACAAATGGATTAGCAGAGAGATTTGTTCAGAGCATGAAAAACGGCCTGAAGGCCTCACAGGGACAAGGATCTCTCCACCAGCGGCTCAATAGGTTTCTGCTGTCATACAGAAATATACCGCACTCAACCACTCAAGTCGCGCCGGCAGCACTTCTCAAGAAGAGACAACTCCGCACCAATCTCGACCTTCTGAAACCCCCAAAGACCAAAGAGACTGTGCACCTGAAACAACAGGCTCAGGTCAAGAGACGTGAGCAGAGAGCAAAAGAAAGGACCTTCCGCCCCGGTGACCGTGTATTGGCACGTAACTATAACAACCGAGCTAAGTGGACGCCTGCTACAGTCCTGGAACAGACCGGGCCGGTGTCTTATACAGTGCGGACCAAGGATGACCTAGTCTGGAGGAGACACACCGACCAGCTTCTCGCGGGGTCTGCAACACCTGGGGAAAACACACCAGTGGTTGCTGCTGAGCCAAGCAACCGGGGCAGCCCAATCCAGAGCACACTCATCCAGGATACACCAGGTACAGTGGAGCCTGTTGACTCTGGATCCACTTTCACCGCTGTATCGGAGACAGAACTGTCGCCGTGTTCCACACCGAAACCTGTTCCGGATACAGACAGTGTAGTTCTGCCGGATGGCCGTACTACTCATCGCCAGTCACAGAGAGAGCGGCGACCGCCGAAACGCCTGGATCTGTAGTAGGGATGTGACAGACCCTCAAGAATGGGGCATAATAATCCCCTGGGTCATGTCAGGGTTTGAGTAGTCCGTAACTCATTCCCTTAGAATAAGATGAATGGTTTATAACAAGTTAACAAAGTGATCTTGTTGTTGTGATGGGAGTTCTGAGCGATTGTTAATTTCAAGGGTTTGTTAGTGAGCCTACTTGTTCATTAAGTGGGAAGGAGTTGTCATGTACTTATACTACCACCCTGTGGGGCATCCGGGTACTGCCTAGTATGTATGACGTGTTATCCGTTTCCGTTGTTGACTAATAAAGTTATCACCACTACCGTAACACGGTCTCCATCTCCTGCTTGCTCTACTATATAGAAAGTATATTTAGTTATATCAACATACCTAGTTAGGATATAACACATTACAATACTTGTTGGCTTGACTAGCGAGTGCAGTGGCGCCGGCAGCCAGAATCCTGTACGCACTATGCGTAAACAAAAATTAAAGGTTGTTTTTTTTCTGTAATAAACGTGCTTAACGCAACTCTTTCATGTTGCGTTCAGCCAATCACTCAACCCGTTAATTTGAAACATTATTACATAAAGGCCAATGATTGGTGTTTACGTCACTGTTACTACTGTAAATACATTTGATTTGACTTGTCACTGACTCATTTGATCTTGATTTCTGGCGCTCAAATCATTTTCATTCAACTAGCTGCCTAAGTTAGTGTCTAGTGTAGGGTGACCAGATGTCCCGCTTTGCGCGTATTTCATTTTGATTGCCTAAAACGCTTTTCTAAAATTAGTTTTATCCAATGGCTGTGGAGAAAGCAGGGAAGGCTATCATCGCGGGGCCAGTGTCCACCTAAAGCCCAATTTATACTTTGCAACCGGGGTTGCCAGCGATTTTACGTGTTCAGTTGCAGCAGAACGTCCAGATTCAGTTGTCAGGTCTGAAGATCTGCCCGAAGGGACCAGACCTTACGGAGTCCATTGTGCCAGGCTCCAAGTCGTCCAACACGGCACGTGGGACATACTTGCCACCTGATAAAAGATTTAAAGGTTTTATGCTTTGTGGACTACGCAGCTACCATCAGCATGAGCAAATTACGCACATACTTCACAAACTCAAATCGTTAATGGACCTACCGCTGGCTTCGTTGTAATAAACATTGATTCTCTCCAGCTGCAGGTCGCTGTCCCCGTGGTATGATCCTGTGGGATGATGCCATGTTCGTCGCTAATCGCTTCCCAAAACTAGAGGGGGAGAAAATTACGGAACAAGAGCACCCTCACTTTAACGGTGGAAAAGTGTACTACAGACTGTTTTCGACGGTTACAGACTATGTAGCTAGATGGTCGCCACACACCCGGCGGTACGGGCACCGACCTGCCTCTTTAGCCGTATTATAACGTTGCTCAACGTTTAGTCTTTTAAGGGCTCCGGTGTATCTCTCCTGTGAATCCTAGTGCCACCCAGAAAGTTCAATAGAGCTTGCACCTCTGACGTAACCAGCAAGCACGATGCAATGTATTGTGGGAAAATTAGGCAGGAAGCGATTGTTTTGAAATAGATAGAATGACTATCTAATGGTACGACACAGCTACATTTGTGTGAACATCGAATGGAATGAACATAAAGATACACTGCAAACTAGTATGCTCACTGGCTTTGTAACTTCTCAAGTAATGTATTCAAACATTCAAGTAATGCATTCAAAGACTGAATCCAAGGCACTGGCGTTGACGGGGTCCTGTGAACTTGCGAACAACACGCTCACTCGAAACGTATTGTGTCAACAATATCTATTTTTAGTTTTTTTTCATAACACCAACTTGAAATGTTAAAGTACCCACTCAATATAATAAACAACAGTTTAACGATCACTAAATACTTATAATTTGTGGATTGGATTGTTTCACTAGACTTGACAACATAGTTTTGTTTTAGGTCGTGTTCAAAAGCAAGAACTGTGTGTTTATCTAGTCATGTGTTTTTAGCATGTCGATGTTCTCTCTGCATGTTGTTATGTTATTAAAATACAGTTCAGACGTTCGTAGTGATGTGTTTTGTTAGCCGCTAGCTGTTAGCAGCGTTCGTAGCTGTGGCTGCGAGCCCAATTTAGAGTCACCAGGGTTGCCAGATGGGGCGGGTTACCGATTTAGCGGTAAGTTATAAACTGGTTAGGCTGTAAATTGTCAATCCCAACTGGCAACCCTGAGAGTCAGGGGTGTACCAACATTCAAATACGCCTGTCGTGTTAAATTTTTCTCCGATTTCAATGTATGACAGATCATTTGAAAGCTTACAATCTGTAGTTTAAGCACATACAAAAAAACTGAAAAATGACTGCCTTCTGGTTGCACATTTCACCAGACCGCGTCACCTATGTGTTACCTCATTGCTCGAAAAATGGCTAAACCGTATAGAAAATGCTTGTGCAACTATTTTCTTTTCCTTAGCTTTAATTTGCATCCTATATTTTCAAGATTGTTTTGATTCCACATTGGACATATTTACATGAAGCATCAAACATGATTTACATATCAAATGAAACGATGATGATATTAATCATCATCGTCCAGTCCAACAAACTGTATGAACCCCTTCAATCTGGTTTCCACCCACATCACAGCACTGAAACAGCCCTGGTCAAAGTAATCAATGATCTCCTCACCTCCGCAGACTCGGGTGCCCTCAACATCCTAGTTCTACTAGACCTGAGTGCAGCCTTCGACACAGTGTCCCACTCCATCCTCCTTCAAAGGCTGCACCAACTGGGTGTTGAGGGCACCGCCCTGGACTGGCTCACCTCCTACCTCACCAACAGACAACAGTTCATCTCCCTCTCCGGTCACACCTCCTCCTCCTCCTCCTCCGTCACACAGGGGGTCCCACAAGGCTCAGTCCTCGGCCCCCTGCTCTTCCTCTGCTACACACTCCCCCTCGGTCACATCATCAGCCAATTCAACCTGGCCTTCCACTGCTACGCCGATGACACCCAGATTTACATCACCACAAAATCCACCCAGAACCTACCCCTCAGTCACATCGAAAACTGCATTTCAGCAATAAAAACCTGGCTCACACACTACTTCCTCAAACTTAACAGTGAAAAGACCGAAGTCATCTTCATCGGCACCAAACCCTTTCTCAATAAAACCGGACCCATCACACTTACCATTGACGACCCTACCATCACCCCCTCCCCCCTGGCTCGCAACCTCGACTTCATTCTGGACCCCACCCTCTCATTCGATCCCCACGTCAGTTCCATTGTCAAGACATCCTACTTCCACCTCCGAAACATTGCAAATATTAGACACTGCCTCTCCCCGCCCGCTGCTGAATCCCTCATCCACGCCTTCATCTCCTCCCGCCTTGACTATTGCAACTCCCTACTCACCGGCATCCTTCTCCATGGGCTGCACCTTGTCGGGGCGGAGAGGCTTGTGTACTCCAGTGAACCCGAGAGCCATGCCGGCGGGGATTTTATATCCCTGGCAGGTTTAACCAAGCCGGACAGGTCAAAGGAGAGGGGGCAGACCAAGCAGTCCAACTGGTCCTCCAGGTTGGGGGTTGGGCGTGGGGCCAACTACCCCACCCCATCAAAAAATATTCAGTTACGGAAACCGAAAACGAGTTAAACGCGCCATGGGCTGATGGACTGAGTACAGCATCACTCTGTGTTCCCGGTGAGGACTACATCTCACCTGAAGACAGAATAATGATGGTGGCAGGTGAAAGCTGCAAGGAAGCCTGCAACCGGATAACAATGTTTACTCACCCAAAGAAGGAGTTAAGGATAGGTTGTTGGAATGTTAGAACCATGTACAGCACAGGGAAAACAGCACAAGTTTGTAGAGAGATGAGGAAACACAGTATAGATGTTCTTGGTGTAAGTGAGTGTACATGGATGGAGTTTGGAAAGGTGAGGACCCGCGAACGGGAAGAGATCATCTATGCTGGAAGTAGCGAGAAGCATGAGCACGGAGTGGCCATCATACTAAGCAAGAATGCTGCAAAATCACTTATGAGCTGGAAGCCAGTAAGTGAGAGAATAATAACAGCAAGACTGTACTCTAAGTACATTAAAGCTACTATAGTACAAGCCTATGCACCACAGAACGGTTCTTCAGACGAAATAAAAAATGCGTTCTACGAGCAGCTGCAAAAAGTATACGATGAGATTCCCAAACACGACATGATCATATCCATGGGCGATTTCAATGCGAAGATTGGAACCCAAAAGAAAGGAGAAGAGGGCATTGTGGGCAGACACGTCCTAAAAGGTGACCGAACCGAAAACGGAGCAAGATCTGTAGCATCGTGTGAAGTCAACAACATGGCCATAGCATCAACGATGTTCCCTCACAAGGATATACATAAGTACACATGGACCTCGCCAGACGGAACCACAAGAAATCAAATAGATCATTTTACCATCAACGGCCCGCACAAGAGATCTGTGACCGATGTTCGAGCTTACAGAGGAGCAGATGCAGACAGTGACCATCACCTCGTCATTGGAACCCTCAGGCTGAAACTAGCCAGTGTGAGCAAAAAGGAGCAGCGAAGAAAACGCTATGACTACCAAAAGCTGATGCTTAAAGATGTGAACCAGAAATTCAGCTTGGAGCTCAAGAACCGGTTCAGCTGTTTAGCTGAGACAGTGGAAGAAGAAAAAAGAGAAACTGTGGACACACAAATGGAGAACATCGGCCTCATGGAGAAGAGGTGGAACTACTTTAAGAAGACCTACAATGAGGCTGTAGAAAAGGTTCTGGGGTTCCAGAGGGGGAAAAACAAGCCCTGGATAAGTGTAGACAGCTGGAAGAAAATAGACGAAAGGAGGATGCTCAAGAAGAAAGTTGAAGACGCAAAATCTGAGAGGATAAAAGCACAGATGAAGACAGAGTTTGCGAAGAAAGCACGAGAAGTGAAGAGATGCCTTCAGCATGACAAACGGAAGTGGGCTGATGACCTAGCAAGAGAAGCTGAAACTGCATATCAGGCTGGAAACATGAGAGGTGTGTATGAAAGCACAAAGAAGCTCTGCAACAGTAAGCCAAGAAAAATGGATGCCATCAAAGACCAGCACGGCAAACTGCTGACATCAGAACATGAAGTGTTGAAGAGATGGAAGGAGCACTTTGCTGAGGTCCTGAATCGCCCAGAACCAGAGATACTGGCAGAGGTGGATACCGATGGAGTTGAAGAGATTCTTGTCTGCAGTGATTGCATCTCCAGTGAGGAGATTAGGAGCGCACTGGATGACCTGTTAAACAACAAGGCACCTGGATCGGACAACATCACAGCAGAATTTCTGAAAGCTGACAAGGCTGTCACTGTCAAGGAACTTGAGAAGATATTCAGGTTGGCTTGGGAAACTGAAGAAGTCCCTGAAGATTGGAAAGATGGTCTCATTGTAAAGTTACCAAAGACGGGAGACCTTGCCAAGTGTGGAAACCGGAGAGGACTCACCTTGATGTCAATACCAGCAAAGCTTCTAGGAAGATGTATTGTAAGAAGACTGAGAGATGGAGTGGATGAAAGGCTTAGGAAGGAGCAAGCTGGCTTTAGGAAGAACAGAGGCACAGCAGAACAGATCTTTATCCTCCGCAATATCATAGAGCAATCACTTGAATGGAATTCTAGCCTCTACCTAATTTTTGTAGATTATGAGAAAGCCTTTGACTCTATTAGCAGGGACACCCTATGGAAGATCATGAAGGCATATGGAATACCAGACAAGTTTATTGCAATGGTTAAGGCATTCTACAAGAATTGCAAGGTGGCAGTACTGCATGGCAGCAGGAAGTCTCAGTGGTTTGAGGTAAAGTCAGGTGTGAAGCAAGGCTGCGTGATGTCAGGCTTTTTGTTCCTACTAGTTGTAGACTGGATAATGAGGAGAACACTGAGTGGAGGAAAGACAGGGATCAGGTGGCAAATGATGAACATGTTAGAAGATCTAGATTATGCAGATGATATAGTATTGTTAGCAGAATCATGGAGTCATGCACAACAAAAGCTTGACCGTCTGAATGAATATGGTCTACAAACAGGGCTAAGGATCAATGCAAACAAAACGGAATCGATGAGGATGAACGTCAAGAAAAGCACAGCCTTCACAGATAATGAGGAGAACACTGAGTGGAGGAAAGACAGGGATCAGGTGGCAAATGATGAACATGTTAGAAGATCTAGATTATGCAGATGATATAGTATTGTTAGCAGAATCATGGAGTCATGCACAACAAAAGCTTGACCGTCTGAATGAATATGGTCTACAAACAGGGCTAAGGATCAATGCAAACAAAACGGAATCGATGAGGATGAACGTCAAGAAAAGCACAGCCTTCACAGTGTATGAGAAAGATCTCAAGGACGTCAACACCTTCACATATCTCGGTGCAACAATGACAACGTCAGGTGGTGCTTCTGAAGACATGAAGATTCGTATAGGAAAAGCAAGGAACGCCTACCATCGTTTAAAGAAGTTGTGGAACAGCAGTCAGTATCGGAGGAAGACCAAGATGAAAAATGTTCAGTCAAATGTAATCTCAGTGTTGTTATGTGGTTGTGAGACATGGAAGATGACAGCGGCTGACGAACAGTGCCTAGACACATTTGTCCACAAATGCCTAAGATGGATGCTGAGAATATTCTGGCCTACACGGGTGTCAAACGAAGAAGTGAGAAAACTTGCTGGCATAGAGATGGTAAGCACGCAGATCAGATGGAAGATGGAAGTACATCGGCCACGTGTTGAGGAAAAGCCTGGATGACCATCAACGCATAGCCCTCAGATGGACCCCTGATGGACGAAGAAAAAGGGGACGCCCCAAAGAAACCTGGAGAAGAACCGTCGAGAGGGAGCGTGACATGCTGGGTCTAAGATCCTGGGAGGCGGCGGCTGCTGTGGCGAGGGACAGAGACCGGTGGCGTAAACTCGTTGGAGGCCCTACTCTTCACACCCGAAGAAAAAGGACCTAAGTCAAGTAAGTCACTCACCGGCATCACCTCCCGCTCCCTCCATAGACTCCAGATGGTCCAAAACTCTGCTGCACGCCTGCTCTCAAACACCCGGTACCGTGACCACATCACTCCTGTCCTCCACTCTCTCCACTGGCTCCCCATCAAAGAACATATCCAATTCAAAGTCCTCATCCTCACATACAAAGCCCTCCATAGCCTGGCCCCTCCATAGCCTGGCTCCTTACCTGACTGACCTCCTTCTCCCCCACCGCCCTACCCGTACCCTCCGATCCTCATCCATTGTTCCCCTCACTGTCCCACCCTCAAAACTCAAAGGCTTCGGTCACCGTGCCTTTTCACGAGCTGCACCCCGCCTCTGGAACTCTCTCCCTCAACCACTCAGAGACTCACCCTCACTCCTCACTTTTAAATCCCACCTCAAAACCTACCTGTTCTCCCATGCCTACAGCCTCCCCTACCCCTACCCATCTCCCCTAACCCTGCCACCCCCCTGACATGCATACAGCCTCCCCTACCCCTAACCATCTCCCCCCCCCCTTCCCGTTCACTAACTCTGTTAGTAACCATAACCATGTGCTCATGTTATCTGTTGCTTGTTGTTTCTGTGTTTTCCGTTTCTCCCATATTGTCAGCGTCTTTGAGCCTCGGAAAAGCGCTATATAAATTTAATGTATTATTATTATTATTATTAATCATGTATGAGTGTAACTTTATACTAGTCAATTTGTAGTGAATGAATAAAAATGCACGTGCGCACACACACACACACACACACAATATCACACTCTCAACAGTCAAAACTCTCTAAGCCAGGCCAATCTTAAGGCCGATTTAAGCTTCTGCGTCGAATTTACGTGCGTCAACGCCGTAGCCTACGTAAGGGGTCTCGCACTTTACACTTCTGCGTAGGTCGCTCTGCATATATTGAAGAACAGACCATCATACTAGAACAAATGATCCGCAATAGAAGAAGAAGACATCGGAGATGGAGTGTACTCAGATGTGTTTCAGCCCATCAATCCTCAGAGCCTTTCACGGGCCCGTTCCACCAGAGCAGCAACGGCCGTACGGGATGACCTGACATCCTTCTTTTAAACACCCCATGGAAGAGTGTCATGGCAGGACACCACAGTGTGTCGTGGTCAACTTGATCAGTGAAGTGTACTGTTAAAGTAATGTTTCACCGATTCGCGACACCATATCAGATTTTTGTCATCCTGCCCTGTCTTGCTTGTCTGGGATCAATAAAGTTTTTTTAATCTTTATCTTGAATGAATGAATGGTCTTTATTGTCATTGATATAGTACAGGTACCAAACAACGAAATTTGGGAGGGGGGGGCTCCCCTGGTGCTAGGAAAAAAAAAACTAAAAACAAGAAGGGAAAAGAGCTGGTTTACATAAATAAAGGCTTTGTACACTATCCACTATACTATACTATACAAATAAAACACTGTGCTGTACTCTATGCTATGCTATACCTATTCTAACATTTCCTATTCTCTGAACCTTATGTACCCTAGGGTTGTCATATTGCACATAGTGTTATTGCACATTCATTTAAAGTGTCGCAGTTTGCAGGTTTTAAATGTACACAGTTGTGTTTCAGTATTACACTTGATTTCAATCTAGTAGCTGCCATTAATTTGTCTAGATTGTCCAGGGCCTAGAACCTAGGTCTTTGCTGTGTTCAGGGCCTGAATGGCCCTGGGGTAGAAGCTGAGCTTCAGTCTGTTTGTCCCTGCGAACATGGTCCTGAACCGCCTGTTCGAGGGCAGCCGAGCAAAGTGTTCGTACCCAGGGTGGGATGGGTCTCTGGAGATCTTGGAGGCCTTCCTGAGGCAGCGTGTGTTGTACAGCTCTTCCAGAGAGGGGCGCCGGTGATCTTCTGGGCCGATCTCACGACTCTCTGTAGCGCATTCCTCTCTGCGGCTGTGCAGCTGGAGAACCAGATGCAGATGCAGTAGGTGAGGATGCTCTCCACTGCGCAGCGGTAGAAGGTCACCAGCATCTCCTGTCCGATGTGGTCTTTCCTGAGGACTCTCAGGAAGAAGAGCCGCTGTTGTGCCTTCTTGATGATGGCTGCTGTGTTGATCTTCCAGGACAGGTCATCCTGTATGTGCACCCCCAGGAATCAGAGGGTTGAGACTCTCTCCACGCTCCCTCCATCGACGAGCAGGGGCTGGACCTCAGATTTTTTCCTCCTGAAGTCCACGATGATTTCCTGGGTCTTTGACTGGTTCAGCAGCAGGTTGTTAACCTTGCACAGCTTGCTCAGCTGCTCTACCTCATCCCTGTACGCCGCCTCGTCCCCCCCCCGAGATGCAGCCCACCACGGTGGTGTCGTCTGCAAACTTTACGATGGAGTTGCTGGGGTGGACGGGGGTGAAGTCGTAGGTGTAGAGGTTGTAGAGGATGGGGCTTAGCACGCAGCCCTGGGGGGACCCAGTGCTGAGTCTGAGGGCTGTGGAGGTGTGGGAGCCCACCCGCACCCTCTGGGGGCGGTCAGACAGGAAGTCCTTGATCCATGCACATATAGAGTGTGATAGTCCCAGGTCTAGTAGTTTGGTCACTAGCCTGTCTGGAAGGATGGTGTTGAAGGCAGAGCTGAAGTCCACAAAGAGCAGTCTTGCGTAGCTGTTTCCCCTCTCCAGGTTGGATAGAGTGGAGTGGAGAGTCGTCGCGATGGCGTCCTCTGTGGACCTGTGGGCTCTGTAGGCAAACTGGTATGGATCCAGGTTGGACGGGAGGCGTGTGACTATGTGGGCCCGGACTAGTTTCTCGAAGCACTTCACGATGATTGGTGTGAGTGCCACCGGGCGGTAGTCGTTTAGGCAGCTCACCGTGCTTTTCTTCGGGACTGGGATGATAGTTGAGGTTTTCAGGCAGGGTGGGATGGTGGCCTGGGACAGGGACTGGTTGAAGATGTTGGTGAAAACCCCGGCCAGCTGGTCGGCGCAGTCCCTCAGCACCCGTCCCAGGACGCCATCCGGCCCTGAGGCTTTCCTGGGGTCCACCGCCTTCAGCACGCGTCTCACTTCATGCTCTGTGAGGGTGAGGCTGCTGAGAGCTGGAGAGAGTGGTGTTTGTGTTGTGGTTACCTCCGTTCGCCCCTCGTCGAACCGGGCGTAGAAGGAGTTCAGCTTTTCCGCCAGCAGGGGGTCGTCCTCCGCGGCTGTGAGCCTGTTGGCTCTGAAGTTTGTCATGTGCTGAACCCCCTGCCACACCCGCCTGGAGTCGTTGCTCAGGAAGCATTCCTCAATCTTCTCTCTGTGGTCTGCATGGCCTCCCGGATGCCGCGCTTTAGGTTAGCCCTGGTGGTGCTGTACAGCAGTGTGCCCTTCCCTGAGAAGGCGTTGTCCCTCTCCTTGAGCAGTTTTTGGACCTTCCCAGTCATCCATGGCTTCGTGTTGGGGTAGACCCGGACCCGTTTGTCCACGGTGGCTGAGTTGGTGCAGTTCACTATGTGGTTCAGAACCGACGACGTGAACTGTTCCAGGTCCTCATGCTCATATTCCTGCCATGAGGTGTCATTCAGGCAGATCTGCAGTGGAGCGGACCCTGCTGGCCAGGTTCTGACAGTCTTAGTGGTGATGGGAGCTCTTTTCCTCATGGGAGTGTAGGCTGGGATCAGGAGGATTGACACATGGTCAGACATGCCTAGATGAGCTAGCGGTCTAGCCTTGTAAGCAAGCTTGATGTTGGTGTATACCTTATCCAGTGTTTTTTCTCCTCTTGTTGCACATTTAACATGCTGGACTGAATCTGATACTTTATTATACTACAATACTGTGCCGTACCGGCTGGCAGCATTTAACAGTGCAATTGTTATACGTTTCACACAAACACTCTTAAATATTGCACACAAAGTATATATAACATTTCTAAACACCACACACTTGGATCAATGAAGTTCTCAGAGTCTTTATCTTGGACTGAATCTGATAATTTGTGTGCAACAGCAATTTACAGTGAAATCTTTGTACATGTCACACTCAAATATTGCACACAAAGTATATATAACATCAGTAAGCACTGCACACAATCAAAGTATTATACACTGCACACAAAGAAAGTATTAAACACTGCACACAAACAAAGTATTTACAAAAGTGTCTTCGTTGACAAGTCCAAAAGGGTACTCGCTGGCTGCTTCGTCAGCCAGCGCGTACATCGTCTTATGTAGCTGGAAGAATGCTTTTGCCCTCAACTGCGTCGGCAGCTTCCGCAAACCGTCTGCAATGGTTTGCCCAACCCGGCTACACTCATCATCAGAGGCACTGGACAGCTGGAGTTCTACTGCCTCCTTTTGTTTATGTAGTTCAGCCAGCTGCTCTCTCATCAGGCCCTCTTCTCGGTCCCTCTTCTTCCTCTTCTGTGCCGCCCTTGGGCTGGGGGACAGGGGGGTGGGGGACAGAGGAGATGGCTGTGCAGCCTGCCGACGCTCAACCCGGGATGTCGACGGGCGTGAAGGTGGGCTTGAAGGTGGGCTTGGTGGACTGTTTGGTCGGGAAACTGTGTCCGCCTCTGTTGAGCTGCTGCTCTGCTGCTCTGCTGAGCAGCTGCTGGGCGAATCTCCAGCCTGTGACAGTGAAAGTTGAAAATAGCTTAGGTTAGTCTTTGTAACTATACATTCATTCACAACCGTCGACATAATCCGATTGTGCGAGGGCCACTGCCTGAACAGTCCCTTTCTACGACATACTACATACACATCGCATGCGTGTTTCCCATGGCTAGCTAGCAAGCCAGCCAAAACACCATTACAGAACTTGAGGTTTATGATACAAATAACGTTCTATGTATGGTGTTTTGTTGTGTTTCCCATGCACCTGCGTGTAGGCTGGCTAGCGTGTAGGCTAGCTAGCCATGGGACTAGCTAGCCTACACGCAGGTGCAACAGGTGCAAACATGGATACAAAGAATGTTATATTTAAGTTCGACTCTGTGGCCCGGTGTTTTATGTGGGGAGCCAGCCAGGAAAGAAAAAGGAAGAACACTGGCACTTTCGGGCCACCGCCTGGATCGCCACTCTTCTTGGCCAGTGTTTTTTTTATTCTGACGTATTTGTCATGCATGTTTTTCCATTTTCTGGCGCACAACGCGGCGTCCAGAACCATGTTCTTGGAGATTTCTCTCCACGAATTGGTGGTCTTCTGACTGTCCTTGTAGTCCGGAGAAGAGGGTTCGTACAGATGTACATATCGACGGATCTCCTCAGCGAGCCTCTCTTCAACCTGATCCATCTTTCGAATATGCCGGTTTCGCTGCGATGCGAAACGGAAATAGAAGTCGGAATCATGTGATGCAACCAAGCGGACCAATCACAGAGCTTACGGTTGCGTACGCTCTGACGCGTACTTACATTTTTGGAGAGGTGCGCGTTAATCTACGCCGTAGGCTATGCGGGTCTACGCAAGCTACGCCGTCAATTTTACGCAGGAGCGTAAACTGGGCTTTACATTTCTATCCACTCTGTCTTTTTCCTCAACTGTAGCACCTCTCCACAATCCCTGGTGATGTTTCAAGACTAGACATGGAAACAACAAGGCAGTATCATTTCTCATGGGACACAAAAAAGTGCCAAGCAAAATACAAATTCAGAGTGTTGCATTAGAATGATGTAGCTGTCTCAGGGTCATGTTGTATACCTACAGTACATCTACCTCCTGGATCTGTTGATATTTCTCTCTCATGATCAGATGTCATCATGAGTGTAACAGCCCAGGCTCAATGGATTGCACACAACATGAGGGGAGACCACACATGCTTTAAATCATGAACAAAAGTATTTATTACTAAACTAAATGAAAGTATTCAAAATAACAATAGATATGTCAATCAGTATCATCAGTAGTGAATGCAGTGTATGGATGAGTGGAAGGTGTAGTGTAAATGTTGTATGGTGTGTCAAAGTAAGAATAAGGAGAGCCTAAGCTCAAACCAAACCGGTGGAAGGAGGAGAAGAGGGAGAATGAGAGTGAGCAGCCAGCTCAAGTAGGCAACTCCCAGTTGCCTCAGATCACCTAATCAAGGCAGCCCCAGCCTCTGCCCAGCCAGGACCTGCAGAACTGGAAGCAACCAATCAGTAATGGTATGAGCCCACAGCACATAGTGAGAGGGCTGCCACACCCCCCCCCCCTCAAAAACCCAATAGTACCAAACAAAAAACAACAAAAATTCATAAATTCCCAGTAACCCATGAGACAAAAGTGTAGGACCCTCTGTTTCAGGCGAGGCCAAAAGAAGTTACGTAGCACACGGTCATAGGTTTTGCACACCCCCAAATGACCTGCCACGTTGTCATGAGCTATGTTAAGCATGTTAAGTAAACCTTTTCGGTACCACAATCTGCACAATGGGATCCCCAATAAACTCCTCATTGTGGGGCAGCCTTTTCCTTACCAGCACCCCCTCCAGGAAAAAATAACCCTGGGCAGCAGTTCCCATTTCGGCCGCCGTCAGCGCACCGTCGCAAAGCTCCTGCAGAGACGGATCCGCTCTCTGCTCCTTAACCAAGTCAGAAGGAGAAACAGATAAGAGCTCAACAGGCAAAGATACTGTCAATTTGTGAGAATTGTCATGTGCCATCTCCCGACCCCCGAGGTACTGCTGCAGCCCGACCCATAGAGCGAGTCACTGCACCGGATGTAAACACCTCAGGAAAATCTGAGACCACAGGCCCCTGTGAAGGAGACCCGGCACATGCGTCACAACCAGTGGAGGACCGTCCACCCAAACCCGGCCCCCTGCCAGATCATTACAGAGAATGACATCAACGCCCTCCACCGGCAACTGAGGACGGACACCAATCGCTACTTCTCCCTCCACCAGATCTGAGAAAAACAGCATTTTGTGCAGAGGAACAGACAGAATTTTCATCCCCATCCCCCTGACTAACTTGGAATTTCCAGTATCTGAGTCAGCTGAAAATGACAACACTGACCCCCGAACTAAACTGTCCAAAGCCCCCGTATCCCTCAAAATCCTAACAGGGACCTTCTCACCACCACCCACCAGCGAAACAAACCCGTGTGACATGAACGCAGCATATCCAATACCCCCCACTTGATCCCACCCCACTGAGTGGACCGTCAACTGAGGAGAAACAACCGGACACGGTGCAGCACAGGCAACTGGATTTACCTGCGACCCACTTGACTTAGGCCTTGATGTCAGCATTGGACACTCGTCTTTCCAATGACCCGTGCGCTGGCAATAATGGCAGGTAGTACTACTGCAGTCACTTCCACCGGACGCAGGCTCTGGAGCCGGCCTAAAAAATTTGAACGCCCAGGAAAACTCTTATAGCCCCCCTCGGTATCAGTACGCCGCTCCGCAAATCCGCTCCTATGCGTTAAAACAGGGCTGCCAAGTCTCACGCAATCACCGTGAGACACACGCATTTCAACCAGTTCTCACGCTCTCACGCCGCATCTCTATTTCTCACGGCGAGAAATAACAATTTGTTTTACCGGACACGAGTTTCGTGGCATCTTTCTGCACGCCCGTTAACTTGAGTCTGCAGTCGAAGCGGCAGGCAAGCGCTGATGGAAGAACCTGTGTTCACGTGAGCTGCAAGAACGTAGCAAGCAGTGTTGCCAGATTGGGCTACTTTTGGTACTGGACTGGTGGATTCGGCAGCTTTTAGACAGGTTGGGCTGGACATTGTCAATTCCGTCTGGCAACCGTGGTAGCAAAATATGTGCATACATTACAACATCGTATCTGGTAGCCTACTGGACTGGGTTGCACCAATATGGCGTAAGTCATTATAAATGCATTTGTTTCTCTACTGTAACATAACCAGGTACATTAATAATAATTGTTAAAGGAGCATAGTCTACTACTTGCTACTGAGATGCTAACCCGACGGATTGTCCGGTTGACGCGCTGTGCGTCCTAGTTTGATGTGTTGCTGTTGGTTATAATATAACCTTATATTATAAGATCCGTAGTCGTTGGTTTGCTGCATAATAAACATTTATTGTGTTACTATGTGCCATCAATGGCTTAATCACTGGTACAAACAATAACAATAACAAACTTATAGTAAGGGAAACATATGAAAATCTGCGAAGTAAATCGTTACCAAAAATGTTCTTCACCAATGTGTTTCTAAAGGTGTGTAATAACATGTACTAAAAGGTTGAAATTCAACTCCTGTGGGAAACCTCATAAAAAACTGCTCAAAGTTGGGGTACCGATAACCGATTTTCGAAAATTCGAAAATGCTTAAATTGGACTTGAGTAACTTTTGAGGGGTCAAACTAGGCATTTTTCATGATTCTGAGTTGATTGCAAGCATTTATTTGTCACCAAGACCACTTCCTGGTAGAGAAACTGCCACGCCCTTTTTTTTAGAGAGACACTCTGCTGGGCAGTAACTTACCTGTTATGGAGGCCTTCACTCTCACCTCCCATTGTGGAAGAGATGTACCAACCAGACTACCAGCTAGGTGTTCAGCTACTCACACAGCCCAGCAGAGAGTCACTATCATGGGCATGGTTAAAGACCCATAGGCCCTGTGCTGGAGGTCACATGAGTTGACCTTTAGGCCTTTGAGCTACTCACACACAGCCCAGCAGAGAGACACTCTGCTGGGCACTGATGCAGAGTCATAGGCCTCACTGCATGTGGAACGATAGAACCAGGCTTGTTCACATACACACACAGCCCAGCAGAGAGTCACTCTGCTGGGCAGTGACCTACCTGTAATGGAGGCCTAAAAAAAAAAGGGAGGTGAGAGTGAAGCTGAATAGCTTCACTCTCATGTACCAACATGAGATGTACCAAGGACTACCAGAGGTGTTCAGCTAGACACACAGCCCAGAGACAACACACCTTCCATGGGTGCTGTGACTAGGCCTGTGGCCCTATGCTGGAGGTCACATGAGCTCCAGGGCCTCAGGTCCTGCACTACCAGGCTGAGTAGGAGAGCCCTCACTGGGCCTAGCTGTCTACCAGTCACCCCTCTTCTGGTGCTCTGACCTCCAGGGCCTATATCATACACTATCAGTCCGATTAGGAGTAACCTCACTGGGCCTAGCTGTCTACCAGTCACCCCTCTTCTGGAGCTCTGACCTCCAGGACCTATGTGATACACTGCCAGTCCGATTAGGAGAGCCCTCACTGGGCCTAGCTGTGTACCAGTCACCCCTCTTCTGGAGCTCTGACCTCCAGGTACTATGTGATACACTGCCAGTCCGATTAGGAGAGCCCTCACTGGGCCTAGCTGTCTACCAGTCACCCCTCTTCTGGAGGTCTGACCTCCAGGTACTATGTGATACACTGCCAGTCCGATTAGGAGTGACCTCACTGGGCCTAGCTGTCTACCAGTCACCCCTCTTCTGGAGCTCTGACATCCAGGCTCTATGTGATACACTGCCAGTCCGATTAGGAGAGCCCTCACTGGGCCTAGCTGTCTACCAGTCACCCCTCTTCTGGAGCTCTGACCTCCAGGCTATATGTGATACACTGCCAGTCCGATTAGGAGTGACCTCACTGGGCCTAGCTGTCTACCAGTCACCCCTCTTCTGGAGCTCTGACCTCCAGGCTATATGTGAGACACTGCCAGTCCGATTAGGAGTGACCTCACTGGGCCTAGATGTCTACCAGTCACCCCTCTTCTGGAGCTCTGACATCCAGGCTCTATGTGATACACTGCCAGTCCGATTAGGAGAGCCCTCACTGGGCCTAGCTGTCTACCAGTCACCCCTCTTCTGGAGCTCTGACCTCCAGGCTATATGTGATACACTGCCAGTCCGATTAGGAGTGACCTCACTGGGCCTAGATGTCTACCAGTCACCCCTCTTCTGGAGCTCTGACATCCAGGCTCTATGTGATACACTGCCAGTCCGATTAGGAGAGCCCTCACTGGGCCTAGCTGTCTACCAGTCACCCCTCTTCTGGAGCTCTGACCTCCAGGGGCTAACTGCTACTATGCCAGTCCGATTAGGAGTAACCTCACTGGGCCTAGATGTCTACCAGTCACCCCTCTTCTGGAGCTCTGACCTCCAGGGGCTAACTGCTACTCTGCCAGTCCGATTAGGAGTAACCTCACTGGGCCTAGATGTCTACCAGTCACCCCTCTTCTGGAGCTCTGACCTCCAGGGGCTAACTGCTACTCTGCCAGTCCGATTAGGAGTAACCTCACTGGGCCTAGATGTCTACCAGTCACCCCTCTTCTGGAGCTCTGACCTCCAGAGCCTATGTGATACACTGCCAGTCCGATTAGGAGTGACCTCACTGGGCCTAGCTGTCTACCATTCAACCCTCCTCTGGAGCTCTGACCTCCAGAGCCTATGTGATACACTGCCAGTCCGATTAGGAGTGACCTCACTGGGCCTAGCTGTCTACCATTCAACCCTCCTCTGGAGCTCTGACCTCCAGAGCCTATGTGATACACTGCCAGTCCGATTAGGAGTGACCTCACTGGGCCTAGCTGTCTACCATTCAACCCTCCTCTGGAGCTCTGACCTCCAGGGCCTATGACCTACCCTATAGTGCCCGGTCTAAGTGCCTCATCATCGGATTCCTTTCCTCCATAACACCCCCTGGTTCCTCCACACCCTACCACGTGCACCAGGCGGTCCCGGGCCCCCACACTTAAGCACCCCCCCACTGATAAGGACAGCCATCCGCGACTTCCAGAAGAATGCATCCCTGGTATCCTAAAAAACGTTTTTAGTTACTAGTAGTACTGGCAGGACCAGTACTACAACACATGTCCTACAACACTAGGCTCAGTCTCAGAGCCTCTTACTCAGCCACTCTACCTACCAGCCTCCCTGCCCTGGAGCTTAGACTCTAGTGTCCACAGACTAAGTCCCATTAAGTACCAGGCCTAGTAATACTTCCAGTACTTAAATTTCATGAAAAATGCCTAGTTTGACCCCTCAAAAGTTACTCAAGTCCAATTTAAGCATTTTCGAATTTTCGAAAATCGGTTATCGGTACCCCAACTTTGAGCAGTTTTTTATGAGGTTTCCCACAGGAGTTGAATTTCAACCTTTTAGGACATGTTATTACACACCTTTAGAAACACATTGGTGAAGAAATTTCTTGGTAACGATTTACTTCGCAGATTGGTCAAATATCTGGTAAAATGCCCTTACTATTAGCGCCCTTGCGGTCAAACCTATTTGCCCTTCCGGGGTCAACACCTGACGACAACAACAACAAATGTGCTACCTGATATACCTGCCTCAGGTATTGTGACAGCGCCACCCCATGCCCACACAGTGAATTACAACACGTATCACAGGACCATATCTGGCTCCTACAATAGTAATAATAAATAGTAATTGCAATTTACAATACAACAATTGGGGGTCCCTCAAAAAAAATGTGGCCGCGCTACGCGCGCACAAGATCAACCACCAAGCCCTCATTCTGACCCAGGAAAAACCCTAGTACAGTATGTAGCCTACTGTATAACATGATAGCCATCTATGAGCAATGCACTGTATATAAGATGATGACCAAGGGTCTTTCTGCTGCTGACCAAGGGGCTGAGTCCTGTTGATGGGGCCCAATTTTCTTTTAGAATCTGTAGGCTACTGTATTTGTTCATTAAGATTTCATAAATATGATATATTGTCTGAATTTTTGTCTTGTTTTATAAAATGTTAATTATTTTCATTTCTTGTGCTGGTTTATTATGAACCATGATGTAAAATTGCAGGAAACTAGCACAAATAATTGGGTGGGAGAGAGGGGCCGCTGCCGCCAAAACGTGCACAGTTTTGGGTCGCTCCACCGCCAAAAAATCTCACTCCAAACTTTTGGTGAAACTTGGCAGCCCTGGTTAAAATAAACTCATCAGCCAAAACTGCCGCCTCACAAGGTGTTTTAACCTTGCGCTCATTCACATACGTAGCAATATAGGTAGGCAAAGAATTTTTCAACTGCTCCAGAATCACCAGATTACAAAGCTCATCAAACGTCCCCACGCAACACACCAACGACCAACATGAGTGGCAGTAGTTTCTCGTATTTCACAGGGCCTCTGAATATCTATTTCCACTTCTGCATGGATCACCCAGAGAGATAGAATCTCCCTTAATGCTGCTGTTTAGTAAGTAAGTAAGGAAAGCTTTATTTATATAGCACCTTTCATACAAGAAATGCAGCTCAAAGTGCTTTACAACAGGAGTAAGAACTTAAAGTGAATATAAAAACATATACAAGCATAGAAGGAATATAAAAGCAGGGGAAAACAGTAAAAAGAAAAGGTAAAGATAATACAATAAAGATACATTTTAAAAGGGAAACAATGTGCAACCTCTGCTCGTTAATCTAACTTTCCATATCCCTTTCATCTCCCTACCTTACACAGTCTTTCTGTACTTCTCACTGGCTTTCTTGGTTTAGAAAATGAAATAAACATGAGCAGTTTACCGGTGTGATTTTCCGTTGACGTTTTACCTCCACACTCTTAAATTGGTATCATAAATGATTTGTTTTGTTTTTATCCTAATGGTTCATACCACTGGAAGACACTCAAATCATATATCAATCCTCGGCAGTTCACGCTGGCAAATAATATAGGTTTATACTCCAGAGGAGACAGAGGCCACTGATTAATGGTTTTCGGTTCGATGTTCTGTATCTATCCACAGGGAGGGCTCTGCATTTCACCCAAAAGGTCGTCCAAACTTAACTTTCTCCACGAGCTGAAGAACTTTTTTAGGTTCTAAGTTTCAGTAGGTGGAAACATACCCCCCAGCACTGTGTCTCCTGAGACATCTACTACCCCCCAGCACTGTGTCTCCTGACACATCTACTACCCCCCAGCACTGTGTCTCCTAAGACACCTACTACCCCCCAGCACTGTGTCTCCTGACACATCTACTACCCCCCAGCACTGTGTCTCCTGAGACATCTACTACCCCCCAGCACTGTGTCTCCTAAGACACCTACTACCCCCCAGCACTGTGTCTCCTAAGACACCTACCACCCCCCAGCACTGTGTCTCCTGAGACATCTACTACCCCCCAGCACTGTGTCTCCTAAGACACCTACTACCCCCCAGCACTGTGTCTCCTGAGACATCTACCTACTACCCCCCAGCACTGTGTCTCCTGAGACATCTACTACCCCCCAGCACTGTGTCTCCTGAGACATCTACTACCCCCCAGCACTGTGTCTCCTGAGACACCTGCTTCCCCCTATACTGTGTCTCCTGAGACATATACTACCCCCCAGCACTGTGTCTCCTGAGACACCTGCTTCCCCCTATACTGTGTCTCCTGAGACATCTACTACCCCCCAGCACTGTGTCTCTTGAGACATCTACTACCGCCCAGCACTGTCTCCTGAGACATCTACTACCCCCTAGCACTGTGTCTCCTAAGACACCTACTACCCCCCAGCACTGTGTCTCTTAAGACACCTACCACCCCCCAGCACTGTGTCTCCTGAGACATCTACTACCCCCCAGCACTGTGTCTCCTAAGACAACTACCACCCCCCAGCACTGTGTCTCCTGAGACATCTACTACCCCCCAGCACTGTGTCTCCTAAGACAACTACCACCCCCCAGCACTGTGTCTCCTGAGACACCTACTACCCCCCAGCACTGTGTCTCCTAAGACACCTACTACCCCCCAGCACTGTGTCTCCTAAGACACCTACTACCCCCCAGCATTGTGTCTCCTGAGACACCTACTACCCCCTATACTGTGTCTCCTGAGACATCTACTACCCCCCAGCACTGTGTCTCCTGAGACACCTGCTTCCCCCTATACTGTGTCTCCTGAGACATCTACTACCCCCCAGCACTGTGTCTCCTAAGACAACTAACACCCCCCCCCTTGTACTGTTTCTCCAGTGTCTATTTATATCACGACTGGTGAATTGATGATTCACTTGTCAAATGTATCGATTGTAAGTCGCTTTGGTATATGGCTAAATGCCCAACATGTAAATGTCCAGTCTTATACTAAAAGCTTGAGACAGGACAGTAAAACATCAGTTGTCATGAGCTGTTTTGACTAAAGATTGATATCAGTTATACCACTGACACATAATACATGATGGCAAAACCATTGTTGACGACAGTAAAAAGGCATATCGTTCCATACGATGACCTTCTCTTTCTCTGGGGCTATGTCAACTGAGCACTCTTATGTCATACCGTGGAGGAAAGTTGTATTCAACACATCAACAACTGTCAACATATTTCCATGGCAGCTATCCACATGACATTTAGACCAGACATTGGTGTTAACTCAATAAAACTACACAGCTAAAGAAATTGTAACACTCCAATCAACTCTCTGCCACCTAACATTCTGGAACTCTCTGCCACCTAACACTCTGGAACTCTCTGCCACCTAACACTCTGGAACTCTCTGCCACCTAACACTCTGGAACTCTCTGCCACCTAACATTCTGGAACTCTCTGCCACCTAACACTCTGGAACTCTCTGCCACCTAACACTCTGGAACTCTCTGCCACCTAACACTCTGGAACTCTCTGCCACCTAACACTCTGGAACTCTCTGCCACCTAACACTCTGGAACTCTCTGCCACCTAACAAACGCAATATGGACACTCTCACCACTTTCAAATCCAGTCTTAAAACACACCTTTTCACAATGGCTTACTTGGTTTGATCGCCTGTATTTTCTGATTTTGCTGTTTATCTCATTTTGCTTTGTTGATTCTAATGTTTTGATATGTGGTTTTAAACTGTCTTGTAAAGGTGTCCTTGAGAGCCTTGAAAGGCGCCCATAAATAAAATGTATTATTATGATTATTATTAAAACAAGTAACAGTATGTGCACTAAACAGGAATGACACAGGAGAGAAGTATTGAACACGCTAACTGAAATGTATCTAATACTTTGTTGAGAAGCCTTCTAACGACAGCTTCAACGCGATTCTTGTTGTGTTGAGCTGTTTATATACCCTTTATATTTAAAACCCTGTGCTTCTTTCGAAAGTGACTAAGGCATTTGCTTCGTCACGTTTTAACCCCCAATGTATTCATGTGGAGCTCTTTTATTTCATTAGAAAAACAGCAATGACTAGGCTAATGAGGAGGGATTACACTGTTCACTATCAGAGCCTTGGAAGGATTACTGTGAGCGCGCTGGCAGGCTGCCAGAGGTTGCACCAGGGAAATTAACGCCTTCCAGTGAAGTGCAGGGATGTGCAGTAATGTGCAGTAGCGTGCAGTAGTGTTCATTCACAATGTGATAAAGAGAGAAATAAATGACAGTAATACTGATATGCTCAGTGAGTGCATTCTTGAGCATACGGTTTGACTTATTCTTATAGATTTAAAGCCAGACATTTCTTTATTTCTTACAGATTTATGACTAATAACTTACTGCGTGTGATTTAACCCATCACTGACACGTTGGTATTCTGGTGCATGGTGGCAGCATTTATTTCAGCCGCATCTTGCAGTCTTCCTGTTGAACTAAAGTCCTCCTGATTAATGGTTTCCTCTGAGCGCTATGATTCAAGCTTGTTGTAAATTATATCATCTGCAATTGTATTTCACATGTCCACATTTGTGTTAACTCTTCTTGTTGAAATAGGAAAGTGGCAGTTCTGATTTTTACTGTCTTCCCTAAAGAACCAGAAGTGAACCAGCCGTCAGTAACTAGTAAACTATTCACTAAAAGTCCAGGCTTGCCCTCATGCAACAGGCTGAGCTGTGCACCAACATGCCCTGCCTAGCTATGGAGATGTAAGAATAAAATGGCGTCAGGAATGTGTCATATGTCCCACGCACGTAAATAACTGTCGCCATAGAATAACAAGACAGACACACAAAGAACCCCATTGAATCTAGTGGACATCAGTCAAAACAGCTAAATAGCCCAGAGACACTAGAGCAGGGGTCGGCAATAGGCGGCCCGTGGGCCATTGCTGGCCCGTCACCAATAATATTTGGCCCAGCAGATTATTTTGAGAATCCACTTATTTTTATTTTTATTTTTTTACAATATCGGACCGACAGTCCAACACCGCGCCTATAATGTCCGAATAGAGAATCTACCTCCACCTGAATAATGCGTATTGTACTTGTATCCATGTTGAGAGTGAATGACACAGGGACAGACAATCAGGCAGCGGGGTGCACCGAAGCGCACTGACGCTGAACCCCTCATAGTGAATCATAAGTAGGTGGACAAGGCGTGGTGCTGAAATAGCCAACATGCGGTGTGTGGTTTGAAAAAAATAACATCAGCTCATTAAATCATTCAAACGTAATGTTTACGTATGTGACTGCAACACACATATGAACAGTAACAAAGCAAATTCTGTTTAATTTTGTGAAAAACATTGACAACAAAATCGGCGCAAAGTGGTGGTAGGCCTATGCTCCTGAAACGACAGAGCAAACGCGCTATTAGGGATAATAAGTACAATGAGCCATTCATTCAAAATATACAAAATACAATTAGGTTATTAAATACAATAACGACAGGCTTGGTACTCACTTAATGTGAAAAGTGGCATCTCCCATCGGTCACTATTTGCTTGATATCTGGTGATATTGACGTCACTTTAATCCGCAGGCAGTTTATTTTTATTTTTATGCATCAATCGATTCCTCTCGTGCGTCTTTATCACATTCATTGACGAAAAGGACGACTTGTATAGAAAGGGAACATCGTGAGCACGGAAGATGTGAGTCTCACAACGGCTCTGCATTGATGAAACCAGGTAGGATGAACGTATAGTTCGCTGTCCATTCCTCTTTAAATGCCCTGTTTCCACCGTCAACTTTCCTCTTTAGACCTTTGGAGAGTGACATGATGTTTCTCTTGCTAGCAGGTTAACTGTTTAGCTAACTTCACCCGGCACGCAAACAACCAATCCAATAATAAATAATGTGACCTTGTCTGGGAGGAGGGGGGAATAATTCAGAATAAAACGATGTTAAATAATTATTAGAATAAGTTAGGCTGCGATACATCGTCAGTCCACATATTTATTATTCAAAACTATGGAAAAGGGTGAAACTACGTTTCAACGTTGTTGAGAATCACAACACAAACTTGCTAGTCAAGCCTAATACTGCAACGTAATGGATTGGACTGCTACCTAGTTAACTAGAACACTACTTTACATTGTTAGCAGGCTCACAAAACAAGCTGTGTTAGTTGACTAGCGATGTGTACATTTTTCGAAAGAAAAGTCAAAGCATTAGAACGTGTCACATTTTTTAACAATCAATTACTTAAATTAGCCTTTGATTATGTTCTGGCCCGCCATCTAGTGGCTCAAAAAAAATTTGGCCCGAGGCCAAACCTAATTGCCGACCCCTGCACTAGAGGATATGGTGGCTCAAAGCAAACACACAAAAGTTCCATCAGACAACGTTAACCAATCACAACAGAGGGTTGGGAGAACTGGGAAATGGCTTCTGGTCCCTGCTAGTGTGGCTGAGAGAGTACTTTGTGATTCTGACAGCTCCTGTGTGCGTGCGTGTGTGTGTGTGTGTGTGTGTGTGTGTGTGTGTGTGTGTGTGTGTGTGTGTGTGTGTGTGTGTGCGTTTATGTGTTTGTTGGTTTGTTGGTTTGTTGGTAATGGTAAAGGGTAGATAATTGCCAATCGTCTAACCCAAAAGGCTGTTACAATTACCTGACTTGATATATATAATTCAGGCATGCATTGATATTGAAATGACGAAGGTGATAGCTACTTGTCCGAAATAGATAATGTCCCAAATAGATGTCCTCTAGTTGCTTTCTAAAACATACGGTCTGAAATCGGAATATGTCTGTTAATAGCGTCCTTCATCTTCCAAAGGGTAGAAGGAGTCTGGCAGAGGTAATGGGATATAATCTGCATTTAAGGAACCTTATTCGTCTCGAGGGGTGTTCTGTGTGCAGGTGGTCTATTATGACCTCCTCCTATGGATGAGAAGCACATCCTTCAAATCTTCCCTATGGATGAGAAGTACATCCTTCATGTCTCCAGACGTCATGCTGCCCGCGCTAGACGACACAAGCAGAGATGGAGTCCTCGTAATGGACTGTCGTCAGAACATCCTTGAGAATGTGTTCCTTAGAATAGAGAGTTTTCCGTTTTCTGGATGTTATAATTCACGGCTTCAGACGTTGAGTAATGATGTTATTATGGATCACCTGTAAACATTGTGTTTTACAACATTAGCATGTACGATGTGTATGTGCCTGGTGTGTGTGTGTGTGTGTGTGTGTGTGTGTGTATGCCTGGTTGGAAGCATGTACAATGTGTGTGTGTGTGTGTGTGTGTGTGTGTGTGTGTGTATGTGTGTGTATGTATGTATGTGTGTGTATGCCTGGTTGGAAGCATGTACCATGTCTGTATGCCAGGTTGGAAGGTATTGCTGTGGTTTAAACATTAATGTTAGACGTCACAATGGAGTATTTTCTTTAGTGAAGTGTTTTTTTTTTTTTAAATGTGCATAACAAGGCTATTTTGATAGTGAGCATGGTTATTAATATTGATATGGGACAAATGTTGACGCTACAAAATGCTAGTATCACCATAGTACAGGAGTTATTGGCAGTTTCTTCATAACATGGGACCTGTCATACTGCCAATGACAATATCTTACAGTCCTTGTTTTGGTTTCGATTGCATATTGTTGTGACAATGTTAAGCTAGAGAGTTGTAAACATTTGTATTCTGTTTAAAGCTTAGAGCTTTAAAAGTGGTTCTTGGAAATCCTCACGTTGAATAAGTACCAGTTGAGCAGAGCGATATGTGTGAACATGTTTACAGTGGTTCTGTGGGCAGATTCAAGGCGTTGTGTGCTTGTCAGCGGGGAAGGCCCTGCGGGGGGGGGGGGGGGGGGGTAGACACGGTAGACAGGGATTTGTAGCGGTTGTGAGAAATGCTGCTCAGCCTAGAGAGAGAGAGAGAGAGAGAGAGAGAGAGAGAGAGAGAGGGCGATCCATCAGCCGAGCAGGGAATGGCTTCCGGAATAAGATTTATTAATACGATTTGCATGACAGATTTGTGTCAGTCAATTCTGTGCCATTTCAGAGGCATCTGCTGTTGCGATTTAGCGATTTGGCAGATTTTTATGATGTTTATGACGTCTTTTCCCAGGATGTTATCTCAACGACTTTTTAAAGACCTGAATACAACCGGCTGTTTTAGGTCACCGAATAAAGTCGTTGAGATAACGTCCTGGAAAAGACATTGTAAAAATCGCCTAAACGACGGAACGTGATCTGGCCTAGTCCTGGACGTCGTCATCATGACGTCTTTATAACGTCTCTGTGCTTGCTGGGACAGCTGGTGATTGTTATCCTATAAACCCAGATACCCAGAAGAAGAGTGTAGATGAATATAGCCGCTACAAATTAATGTATTGGGACTCTGGAAATGTGAAAAGTTAAAACACAAAATCCTTCATGTTTTTTTTTGCCTGCTGGATTTAATCAATATTATCATTTAGCACAGCAGTTGAATTGGTCATGAATCCAATAGTGTTATATCCTATTTATAATGTGTTCTTTAAACATGTAGGCTTGCAGAGGCAACCATCTATATGAATGAATGAATGAATGAATGAATGAATGAATGAATGAATGAATGAATGAATGAATGAATGGTCTTTATTGTCATTGCTATAGTACAGGTACCAAACAACGAAATTTAGGAGGGGTGGCTCCCCCGGTGCTAGGAAAGAAAAAAAAACTACAAAAACACAAGAAGGTATATATTCATTGGAATAGAGAAGCGTGTCTTCACACTTTACAGTATAATAAACTCATCATGGATGGGGAAAGGTGGAGGAGGAGAGAAATTGGAGGTGGAGGAGGAGAGATATTGGAGGTGGAGGAGGAGAGATATTGGTAAATGGACTGCACTTATATAGCGCCTTTTTTTCTGCTCCAAAACGCTTTACAACGGCCTCTCATTCACCCATTCACACACACATTCACACACCAATGGCGGCAATCTGCCATGCAAGGCGCCAGCCCGCTCACTGGGAGCAATTTTGGGGTTCAGTTTCTTGCCTAAGGACACTTTGACATGTGGCCAGCCGGGGCTCGAACCGCCGATCTGCCAACCTTGTGATCATTAGACGGTGACTCTACCTCCCCTAAATTATATGAATGTGAATATTGGTTGAAAGGAGGAGAAGGCTTGTGAAGGACAGAGACTGGTGAATGTCATGTTGCACCTCACAGTGTTGCCATGAACAGGAACTACAATACTACAGCAGGGTGAGAGGGGTCAGTGAGAGTGTTGTGTTTGTGTGATGCTAATAAGTGTAGATCCACACAGGTATACAAACTGAGCTCCGTTTACTGTCATGTGCCATTCATTCTGACAACACACACGGTCGTAAAGTTCTAACGGACGTACAGAACGTGCAACAAAGTGCTGCAATGACATACTGTCGTACATAACATTTCCCCCCCCTTTCCAAAACTCAAACAACTAAAGTAACAGTCAAACAGGAGTAGGGTCTGAAGGCCTATGTGTGAAATTTAGTGACATAGTCCTGGAGGTGTGCAGGGCGAGCCCGTTCCCGCTGTGGCCTATCGACCTCCCCCCTGGGCTGTGACCCTGCGAGGAAGCCAGGGTTAGGTGGAGGAGGGTGAGGAAGAGGAACAGCAGGTAGAGGCTGAGCGGGTGGAGGGCACATAGGCAGTGGCTGCGGCGGAGCCTGGGACGGCCTAGCTGCCCTTAGCAGTACAGGTCTCGAGGCCTTTGAGACAGTTCTATCTGTCTCTGCTGCACTGGCTGCTGGCAGCAGTGTGGCCATGGCAGGCCCAGGAGGACCAGGCACCCTCCGCAGTCGGCTGGCGTGCCAGAGGGATCCGTCGCTCAGCAGGAACGTGGCTGGCCCCAGCTGACGTGTCACCTGAAGGGGCTGAGACCAGAAAGATGCCATCTTGTTATGTCGCTGGGGCCTACGAGCCCGAACCCAGTCGGACACCTTGATGGCGGTGCTCTTTACTCCACGTTTCTTGTCGAAGCGTCGCTTCATCTCCCCCTGATGTGTGGCCACTGCTGCTTGAGCAGCATCTCGGGTGCTGCCTGCTGCAGGTGTCACTGCATCCCGGGACCTGAGTCTGTTCAGTCGCAAGTCCATCTCACGGCCAAGCATGAGGGATGCTGGAGAGGCCTGCGTTGTTGCATGCTGACTAGCTCTGTAGTGCAACAGTGTTTGGTTGAGTGCGGCCTGGAATGTGCACCCCTGGAACAGATGTGCTCAGATCCCATTTTTAAGGCTTTGGTTGAAACGTTCCACCCCCCCGTTGGCCTGAGGGTGGAAGTATGCCGTGCGGATGTGCTTGATCCCCTTGGTGCGGAGGAAGTCCGAGAACTCTGCTGAGATGAACTGGGGCCCATTATCTGTGGTGATGGTGAGTGGCAGACCCCATCTAGCAAACAGGCCATCCAGGATGACAATAATGGTCCGTGTTGTGACCGTTCCTGCTGGGACCACTTCAGGCCATTTGGAGTGGAGGTCGTATGCCACCACCAGAAAGCGTTGGTTGTGCGGGACCCCTCGGCCATGGATCTCTCCACAGATATCAAGCTGGAGATGCTCCCATGGGCGGGGCGGCCACGGGGTAGGCTGCAGGGGTGTTGAGGCTGGCAACCCACTTTTCCCGCTGAGCAGACATGGTGCACAGTCCTTGACCATTGTTTCGATGTCACGGTCGATGCCTGGCCACCACACCAGGTCGCGGCATCGTTGCTTGACCCTCACTATGCCCAAATGACCTTCGTGCGCCATGGACATGACACGCGCACGCAGGCCACTTGGGACCACAGTGCAGAGGCCCCTGGAGACACAGACGTCCCCCCAGCATGAGAGTTCGTGCCGTACTCTAGTGAACGGGGCCAGATCCTCCGGCACCCGTGATGGCCATCCGGTGCGTATGTAGGTGCGCAGGGTGGATAGCAAAGGGTCCTGTTCCGATTCCCGCTGCAGCTCCTCTAGTGACACTGCTGTCTGCAGGGGCCCATGCAACATCTGGATGAGCTCTGGCTCTGTGTCGTCATCCGGAGAGACAGTTGGGGTGGGGGCCTCGATAGACCGAGAGAGGAGGTCGGCCACTACGTTGTCCCTCCCCGGGGTGAACCTGAGCTGGTAGTCATACTGCCTGAGCCGCTCCCCCCACCTGTGCAAACGGAGAGGCCTGTGCCCACTGCCTGAGGCTGACAGCAGTGTGGTCAGGGCCTGGTGGTCTGTACGGAGGGTGAACCGCCGGCCGTATAGATAGAGGTGCCACCTCTCACATGCCCAGACACAGGCTAGAGCTTCGCGTTCACCGACTGAATACCTCTGTTCGGTGGGGCTAAGAGCCCTGGAGGCAAAGGCAACTGGCCGCTCGACGCCGTCCTGAACCTGTGAGAGCACGGCACCCACCGCCCCGGCTGAGGCGTCACAGGTGACGAGGGTAGGGCTGGACGGGTCAAAGTGGGCCAGGATGGGGGTTGTGGTGAACTGGATCTTCAGCGAGTGGAACGCCCTTGAGCATGCTGCAGTCCACTTCCATGGCTCCTCTTTCTTGAGCAGTTGGCGAAGGGGAGCTGTGGTCTGAGAGTAGTGGGGCAGGAACCGGAGGTAATAAGCTGTCATGCCCAGGAATGAGGCTACATGGGAGGCAGAGGTGGGCTCCGGAATCCAGTGTATGGCGTCGACATTGGACAGGAGAGGTGTGATGCCCTTTGCTGTGAGGCGAAACCCCACAAAGTCGATGGCGGTAGCGGCGAAGGAGCATTTCTCTGTGTTCAAGGTCAGATTATTGTCCAGGAGGGCTGCAAACACCCTGTGAAGCCGCTCGTTGTGTCGCCATGCAGTGTGAATCCCAGGCCCGTGAACAGGTCGAGGCCCAGCAGATTGGCACCCCGCTTAGCGATGTGGAATGGGAATGCAGACATGTGCTTAGATCCATAGTGCACTGGTACCTGAAGGATGCCCACAATCTCTATCTTAGAGCTATCATGTCCGCACAGAGGAGTGGAGGGCTGCTGCAATGGCAGGTTGGCAAAGAATTTGTTGTAGGTGCTGAGATTGAGAAGAGACGCAGCCGCACCTGTATCCAGTAACAAGGGAAGGCTGACCTCACCCAGCTGCACTGTGCATGTTTTAAAGCTCACATGGTTTGTAGACACAGTTCTGATTTCAGTATGGTCGCTGCGAGTTGAGCGGGGTCTGGACTGTGGGGGATGAGCCGCAGGTGCAGACCTGCACACTTTAGGAAAATGGTTGGGCTTCAAACAGTTCCTGCATGTCTGCCCTCGAGCTGGGCAGTTAGGAGCCCGTGCATTGTGTGAGCTAGCCCCACAGTTACTACAGATATCAGAGCTACGTGTGTTCCCCTGTCTGCGAGCTTGCTGCACTGGGAACCACACATCTGTGTCCTCTTGGCTGTCCTGGTAGGCAGGCTGAAGCTGTTGCGTGAGTGAGGCCGTGGGGGCGGAGTCGGAGTGTGAGCTGGCAGTCAGCATGCTAGTACACTGTAACGCTGATTCTACTTGCATGGCTTTAGCTAGAGCATCATCTAGTGTTAGCTCATCTGGCTCCAAAAGTAATTTCTCCCTGATTTTCTCACACAATGTTCCTTCAATAAGTTGATCCCGTACGATTTGATCGTGAATCACCCCGTAGTTGCCTTTTCGTGCCAGATCCCTGAGATCGGTCACGTAGCTCAGAACAGACTCACCGGGGCGTTGAAGCCGTTTTCGTAGCTTGTACCGCCTGAGAAGCACCCGTTGTTTGCCGGCAAAGTGATTAGTGAGGAGAGCGACAGCTTCCTTGTAGGTCTCAGCGCAGCCGAGGGCTCGGAATATCCTCTGACCCTCCGTAGCGAGACAGTGAGGGAGCAGCGCCATTTTCCGCTTGTCGGAAATATCTGTGAAGTCCATGGCTTCTAGGTAGGCAGTAAAGTCATCCAGCCATCCTACCCACGGAATCGGAGGCTCGCCGAGCAGAGACAAGAAAAGTGCCGGTGGTGGCAAGGTAAATTCAGCCATCTTTGTCGCCAATGTTGTGTTTGTGTGATGCTAATAAGTGTAGATCCACACAGGTATACAAACTGAGCTCCGTTTACTGTCATGTGCCATTCATTCTGACAACACACACACACGGTCGTAAAGTTCTAACGGACGTACAGAACGTGACGTCGGAAAGTGCAACAAAGTGCTGCAATGACATACTGTCGTACATAACAGAGAGGTCAAGTGTGGGAAGATGTCAGACCTCCAACGTACCGCAGAGGGACAGAAACTGTAACAACATGCGACGTGGTTTTCTCTCGAAAGCTCTCCTGAGATTCTACTTATTTCTTTGTTCATCTCCCTGTGACATCCTGTGACATTCTGCTTACACCTCTCACCTCAAACTGAGGACCAACACCCCCCAACCTGTACAACATTTAGCTCACTTGCATATCAGTCTCTTGTCGCCCTATCTGGCAGGGTTCCCGCGCTGGTCTTAAAAAGCCTTAAAGTCTAAAATCCAGCCATCCGATTTATATGGCCTAAAAAGGTCCCACATTTCAGTTATTCGGTCTAAAAATGAGGTGCTAGGTCTTAAAAACGAGATCCTGCAAGGAAATCAGTCCAACCACATCTATTTACGCGGAAATTAATCAAACTGGAACCAAAAAAATGCCAATTCGCTTCCTTTTTTGTCTGTGTGGCAGTGAAATCCCTAATTTCATCACGTCGAGGATGACAAAAAGCTATCACATGGTGTCGCGAATAGATCTAAAATTCTATTCAAAGAGGTCTATAAAAAGGTCTAAAAAGGTCTTAAATGTTACTTGTTGAAACGTGTAGGAACCCTGTATCTAGCTCACTTGCATATCTGTCTCTAGTCGTCCTATCTAGTCTGTCAATGGAAGTCTTGTTTAATCTCTTGGGCAAACAGTGCAGCTCTAGTGCAGCTCCAGTGCAGCGTACAGCAGTGTATGATACTGTTGTGTGTCCAACAATCACAATCTGCCACAATCTGAGTCTCTGCTGAGAGGATTAATATGCTGCCAATACGCTGTCGCTGCCGTGCCAAATATGATTCTGTTTAGTCTGCAGTTTGCATACTAATGGAAAGGACGTTATCTAGAACAATATCCACTCCAAAGTAGATCACACATTATAATACATTTGTAAACCTTCTGTGCTTATGTGAGTATGTTTCTCAGGAGTAGTCTATTAAAATCTGGGTAAAAGAATCATGGATGGTCTTACCAGCCATTCATTCCATTATACCTAGTGGTAGGGGCGGCTGTGGTGCAGGAGGTAGAGCCGCCGTCTAATGATCGCAAGGTTGGCAGATCGCCGGTTTGAGACTCGGCTGGCCACATGTCGAAGTGTCCTTGGGCAAGACACTGAACCCCTGAATTGTTCTCAGTGAGCGGGCCGGCTGGCGCCTTGCATGGTAACTTGCCGCCATTGGTGTGTGAATGGGTGAATGAGAGGCTGTTGTAAAGAGCTTTGGATAAAGGCGCTATATACGTGCTATTTACCATTTATCTAGTAAGTGTCTTACATAAGCCTTGTTTTAAGATGTACACATCGTTGCAATGACATCTCTCTTATTCGTTGAATTGATGTGATCAAACTGTATATAACCTTTTCATCCCCTGATTCTACAAGACTGAATGCAGCTTGGTATCTTAAGGTGAGTCACTGCCATCTCGTGCATGTGTGAAGTAACAGCATGACAGTCTGTGTTTACATCATCAGTCATGTTGTATTTCTTTGTTTGTGATGTTCTTTATAATACATCCTGACATATTTGTGTACTTCTAAAAGAGGTTATCCAACTTCATATTCAGCTTCATTCATGTTCTAAATCCAGCTCTAAACAGCCTAGCAACCTGGTAAATAAAACAGTGTGTCGTAGTCAATCCATCAATCTGATCTGGTAATTACGTGGAGAGGACTTTGATGACTTCAATCTTCAATCCCATGATAGCTCATTCCACTCCTTTGTCACGGATTACACAAGCATTCAACTGAGTCTGTCATCCATGTCGGGTTGCAGAACGAATAATGTTCTCCCTCTCCTGTACAGCCAGTAGAGGGCAGTGTCAACACATATTTGGCCTAACCATCTCCTCCTCTGGTTCTGTCTGTCCTTTGCTTTGGATGTGGTCTGTCATCCTTTCATACTTTAATTACAAGCGCTTTGAGTTGCATTTCATGTACGAAAGGTGCTATAAAAATAAAGTTTTACTTACTTACTTACTTACGTTCACGTTCATGCGAGCTAATAGCTGTACATCCACAACATCTCTGCTCTGCTGTAGACTACTTGAGATAAACAGACTGTTGTTAAACTGCGCTTAGTTTTATTTCATTTGAGTAGAATGATTTTTTTCATACCGACTTGTATGGCGTACTTTACTGACATCACATTGTTGTGTTTATTTACTTATTAAAATATCATAATTAAAATGAATGTAGGAAACAGCAGAAGACACATTTGTTCAGATAGTAATAAAGACCAGCTTTATTTTGTCTTACATTCTCAAAATACAACATTTTACATTATGTATGACATCTTGGGTTGATAAAAATGGTGATGATTCTAGCTCCTGAAACAACAGAAGATCACCACCAAACGTACCTCTATAATGTACACATTTACAAGCATAGTGTACACATTATCTTCTAATTCACCATATTTTCAAACCGTTAACCACTGATACGATGTTTGACTTTAAGAGTCACCAAAAGGCATTTGACTGTTTGTCTGTTTGTTTGTTTCTACATGAGATTTGGAGATGTGAAATAGTTTGAATTTTTCTAATCTACACCAATATTAGACGGAAAGAGATCCAACCCTGAATTTAATTGTCTGTTATATATAGTTCTTTTTATTCTGAAATAGGAGAACATTTCAAAGCATTTTACCTCAGGGTATGATCCATGCATGAGTCAGATAGATGAAAAACCAACAGGAGCAGGTAAATCAGAAGTTGAAGCAGTTATATAAGTTCCAGTCCAACGTGGAAGTGAGACCAACCTATCCACCAACATGATACTCTAGTTCAAGTTAAAATCCAGGAAACATCGTACTAATCAAGTGATTGACGTCTCACATAGAGCGTATGTGTTGTATCACACATGTTTTGTTTTCTAACATACTTTGTAAAAATAGTCCTTAAAATGGGTTATTCGTTTGAGAATGTAGCTAATTCATCAATTACTTCCCTCTCAGGAAAAAACAGTGTTATGAAGCGGCTGTCAGGGTTAATAGAAAGTCTTCATGAAGGGTGAAGTTCCATGTTGTGCTTTTGTTACGAACACATGACATCACCAGTATACCAAAACATTTTACTGCTGTTATTTTTCTGCACCGTCGTATCAGGCACAAGCCTTCAACCCTACAGCCCTACAACGACCGCTCGCCTTAAAGAGAAGGGAAGACAGCTCTGTTGTAGCCCCCGCCCAGGTCATACGTGACCTGTGGGACAGAGCTTTCCGTGAAGAAGTTGGGGAAGGCCAGTGTACACAGAGCGCTATCCTCCAAAGCCCCAGACACAGAGTCCGACTGACAGAGCCCTGTCCTGTCCTGTCCCGCATGGCCTGTCCGCATGCTGTCCTGTCCAGCTTTCTTAGACGAACCCAAGCAAGTACTCCACGACGGCTCCGTATAGAGGAACCCCCCGACTAAATGGTGGGGGTCGTACGAAGACGCGAGATCCGGGCCAGCCATGTCCTGCTGGACCCTGACCGGCACGCTGTGAAAGAGCTCCTGGTCGCTGATCATGTTGCTGTAGTCGGGTCCCAGGAGTTCAAAGAACTCGGCCGCCTCCGGGTTGCCCCTCTCCAGGTCCTTGAGGGTCATGCCGGACATGGAGGTGACTTTGGAGTTGGCCGGCTCCGTGAAGAAGGAGGGGGGCAGGTTACGGTGGCGTAACGGGGGCTTCTTGGCTCTCTCCCTGATCCCGCCGTCCTTGGCCGGGTTGAAGAGGGCTGCCAGGCTCTTGCTCTGTAAGTTGGCCTGGATCCCTTCCCCCCCCCCGCCTCCGCCACCTCCCCGCTTGGGGAGAGGTTTGCCCTGGAAGGGACTGGGCTGAGCCGGGGGAGAGGAGCCCTGCCTCTTGGCCGGGCTCTGGGCTGCTGTTGTGTTGTTCCCTGGCGTTCCCATAATGCCCGTGCATCGTTTGATCTGCTTCTGGAGGTACTTACGGTGGTTGACTTTCCTCTTGGACTTGACCGGCTTGTCGAGCGCCAGTTTGATGTTGCTGGAGGCTGAGTCTATGAAGCTGAGGAGGTCCCTGGTGGTCTCCCTGCTGTAGTCCCCTTCACTCAGACTCTCCACCTCGCCCAGAAGACTGCCGTCCAGGCTTTTCTCCATGTCGTACTCCATAGTGGATCCAGGAAAACAGAAGTTAATGAACTGCGAGTTCATGATTGCAGTCTGAACAGCCATTACTCTTCTTCTAAACCCAACCGCCGCCGCCTCACCTAATGGCATCTGCTATGATCTAGAAAGTAAAAGAGATTCATCAAAGCATGTTTCTTCTTTTTTCTGTTTTTCTCTCTTGGATCCAGGATGGCTTGGTGGTAAAAAAAAACAAACCCCTTCTGTCGGTCCTGATGATGGGTAATGCACCTCTCTTGTGCAACTAGTTCTCCAGAACAGAACTGAGGGATACTGTTTGAGGAAAGCAGAGTGAGAGCTTTCAGGGGGCTGGGCCAATGAGGTCAGAACATCAAAGAGGAGGGGCAGAGAGACCACAGGACTTAACTCTTTGCTCACGCCTGACCACCTGCAACTAAGAGGGATTTGGCTAAGGTTCCCCGCTGTGTCAAAAGACAATAGAGATTACCCCCCTTCAGTTTAGCTGTTTATGTGTGCTGTGAACCCTGGACACTTTGTGAAACCGGAGGATATTGCTGTGGCCTTACGATATTACGTTGACAGTTGTTAAAATGAGTTGAAGATACTTTATTTTGTGTTTAAACTAAACCCGTGGTGGTAGTCCTTTTCTAGTATGACTAGACTAACCAACTAATTAGAAATATAATTGTGTGAAATGTTTAGTCGAAGCCTCAATCAGTCATTTGAAAAACAACAAGATGTCAGCCCCGTCACATGAAGATGAGGGATGGGGTGGGGGGGTATTCACAGACAGACAAACTATAAATGCAAACAGTCATCAACGTCCTAGTTTTAAACATAACTCAAAGCTCTATAGTATTTATTTACATTCCAGTTTTAATAATACAACCTTATAGTTGTGTTATAAGCATCTATAAGTAATATTACATAACAGTCTATGATCATGCATTTATATTTATATCCAAAACGTCTTCAAGAACTATGGAATGTGGTTTCTGTGGATCTGTTTGTTTTCTTTTTTTCGCAAAGGCATTTCAACAGAAACACTTTTCTTTTCTAATACATTGTTCACACATCTTTCTAAGTGCCACACTACATAAAACATATACAATAAACAAATCTCCTCAACAGTTTGCTCACTGACGTGTAGGAATTGTTTTTCCTCTAGGACTGTTTCTCTGACGGAGTTTGACTTCACGCAACACGAGAGACGTGAAAAAGTCATCTAGCTAACACGATCCTACGGAGAAAAAAACAACAGGTGCCACTGTCTGTTTGGGAACCTCTTCTGTCTGTTTGGGAACCTCTTCTGTCTGTTTGGGAACCTCTTCTGTCTGTTTGGGAACCTCTTCCCCAACGTTGCTGCTTGTGTCTTAATCTGCTCATGGTTGAAAGTAGATTTCTTGTGGCATTCCCAGACCAGTGGGAATTTCTGCTCCGGCCTGACAACTATTATGGTCTGCCTTTGACATACAGCCCTACAAGGTCTAAATAGCCCCTATTCTTCCCCCGGCAGTGAAAGGGAGCTTTGTTGCCAGAGATTCATTAAACTGCACCTCACAGCTCCTTCGTAAAATGGATCTCAATAATGAACAGTCGATTTAACTAGAAAAGCTGCCGGGGCTGTTAAATTAAAGGGAAATAAAGTGCAGTTCAGCTCAGTGTGCCAGAAGAAATGTTGACCTTAAGAAATCCTGGGGTATGAAACTTCTCACTAACTGCCGTAAACAATAACGCGTTTACAGGAACGGTTTTCTTGGCCAACGGTGAATGTCCTTGGGATAGCCTTGGGGGATTTTTCATGGTGCCAAAGCTGACCCTGATTTAAGTGGAATCGCTGAGGGGGAAATACATGGGGGTGCATTTGAACACAACACACAACACAACACAACACAACACAACACACAACACAACACAGCTGGACATCCGTGAAGAGATTGATAGTAAAAAAGTAAATATTCAACCTACCAATCTTCCTACCAACGCACAATATGAAAAGCTTGGAAAGAGCTAAATGACTTAGTTATGTCTACATTTAATCACCTGCAGAGTGTTCAGCATTGTTTGATTAATGCAGGTCTGGACTTAAGTGTTTGTATAATTGAAGGAGCCCAAAAGAGAAACTGCTTTCGTCTTTACGATAGAATTCCAGAGAAATCTTTTTTCTTTCTTAAAATTGCTTTTTTTTTATGTGTGAATCATTTAGAGTTGGAGGAGGGAAAGTCTAAGCGCTTTAGAGAAGGGGGGGGGGGGGCCTTCGAGAAACTTGGTATTCTCATGTAAATTCCAGCAGAGAAAGGGGACAGTGAAACTGATAGCACTGATCTAATTCTCTGGAGCCCAACACAAACCCCAGCCTGAATGAGCCTCACAGAAGAGCTGACATTGAAGCACAATAAACATTTACCTAACAATAAGAAACATTGCAATTCTGTAAAAACAAGCTTTTTTCTGGTCTCTACAGGCCTTTTCTCACTCCCCGTTTACAGAATTATTCAGGGGACCCAAAAGAGACATTCATAGCATCTTTAATATTCTATTATCTTATTCTGACAAGTTAACAACAGCAGAAAGAGGGATATAAATAAGTGTTCAGTCTAGACTGAGCATCGGATAGACAATTGGATACTTTGTCGTATTGTTATGGACGTCAGTGCTTGGTTTGTATGTTTTATATAACCACTTAACTTGTTTTTTTTATCATGTATAACAAAAGTTATTATGTTCAAGTTAATGCCAAGCGCATTACACATTAAATGTCTCTTAATGCCATGTTGTTGACTGGTTGTTTTGAGCCACTTTCTTTTTTAATACAATTTCTCTTCCCCCTGTTTTCTGGCAGCACTGTTTTGGCACAGTGACATCATCACAGAAATGGCGGATATTTCCCCCTCTTCCCTCTTCCCCCTCTTCCCCCTCTTCCCACTCACAGGCTTTGGCTTTTGTGCTGTCGGGTCATTCACATCCCAGAGTCCGATGCTCAGATTCCGGAAACCAGTCTGTATAGTCACATAAAGGGCGAGGGGGTGGGAGGGGGAGGGGGTGGGGGTGGGAGGGGAGGGGGTGGGGGATGGGAGTAGGAGGGGGAGGGCTGTGGCATACCCAAAAAAAAAAAAAACTCACATTAAAGAAAAGAGAGAGAGACCAAGGAAAGTTTGGCTCATTTGTACTTCCAACTTTCCAAGATGGCCGCAAGTTGTGTCGTTGACATTGTAAAAGTAAAAGTAAAAAAAAAACTTCTTCTTCTTCTTCTTCTTCAAAAGCCAAATAAGTAATGATTTGAGTCGTCTCACTTCTCACAGATACGAACGAGGTCAAATCTAGGTGAACATTAAATCCTAAAGGGCGGAGGGGGGGGGGGGGGGGGGGGGACTGACCATGGAAGAAAACACCCTCTGATTAATTTACCTTTCCTGTTAGCCTGTTAGCCATTCACTCCACTGCCGGGGGAGACGCTTAAGCACACAGATCCATATTGTTTGGATTGTTAAACATTGCTGCCCACCACGCCTTCTTCCCCCTGGAATTTACTCACTCAGCACCCCCCCCAACCCCCCCCTAGCCACCCCCACCCCAGCCAGGCACCCTGTCCCCAGGGCTCAGAGCAACACGGTGCGACACACACACGCACATACACACACCCACACACCACACACACACACACACACACACACACACAGGCGTAATCTCTTCCCAGTAGTGTGTGGTCCCCGTCTGCGGCAGCGACACACTCAGGCCTCCGGGTCAGCCGCATGCTAATAACACGTTTGATTGATGGCAGTGTCAGGGGCAGAGAAAGGGGTGGCACAATTAATGACCGCTCAAAGCCCTGAGAAGCGGTCCGGAGGGGCTGTTAGCAGGGGGACCCCCCCCCCTCCATCCCCCCCCCCCCCCGTGTTTATTTCTGGTGAGTTTTAACAGGGAACCTCAAACCTCTAAAACTCACAGAGAAACCCCCCAAAAATGTTGTCGAAGTCCGAAGGCTTTGTGTCTCCGGACCGAATGCAAAATGGTCTGACCCGCAACATGCTATCATCCTATCAGCTTCACAATTGTCGAATTTGTGGAATTCTATTCAAACTACCTGTACATGATTACAGGTTACACCTTAACTGCTCCTCCTGAGACATCTACTACCCCCCAGCACTGCGTCTCCTGAGACACCCGCTTTTCCTACTTACTGTGTCCCCTATGACTTCTACTGCCCCGTTTGTACTGTCTCTCTGTTCTCCAGTGTCTATATATAGGTATATATTTTTTTCTTCTATCACTGAGACTGCCAATGGCCCCGGGCCTGAGCTAGATTACTCTTCCTGCTACGACTGGTGGATTGATGATTCACTTGCTTAGTCAAATGTATTGATTTGTAAGTCGCTTTGGAATAAGGCGTCTGGTGAATACCAAACATGTAAATGTAAACATGATGATACCCGTGATGACATACGTTTCATCACGTCACTACTGCTGATACAGGCGTGTACACCGCTATAGTTCAAGAGAAATAAAGAATATACTGCGATGCTGTGATAGCCTCACTCAAATCAACACGTTCGACCCACAATTAAACATGTGACACGTTCTGTTGGTCCGCATGTCGGCAACCAATCAAAATGTTCAGACTTTTCTTTTGAAACACGGAACTACGTTTCAACGTTGTTGAGAATCACAACGCTAGTCAAGCCAAAACACTGCAACAACGCAATGGATTGGGTGAGTAATCCCCACTGCTACCTAGTTAACTAGAACACTACTTTAGATTGTTACCTAGTTAACTAGAACACTACTTTACATTGATACCTAGTTAACTAGAACACTACTTTACATTGTTACCTAGTAAACTAGAACACTACTTTACATTGTTACCTAGTTAACTACAACATTACTTTACATTGTTACCTAGTTAACTACAACACTACTTTACATTGTTAGCAGGCTCACAAAACAAGCTGTGCTAGTTGACTAGCGATGTGTCGTCGATTTTCAACAACGGGGGAAATGTATTCACATTTTTCGAAAGAAAAGTCAGATCATTACATCAGATCCCGATATGAGGATCAAAGCATTAGAACGTGTCACATATGACTCTATGATACACCACAAAGGCAACTGGACATAATCCCTCCCTTCCCTCCCTCCTTCCCTCCCTCCCTCCCTCGCTCACCATCTCTTCTCAAACGCCCACTGCTTCTCTCTTGACCTCCCATCAACCCAGCCCGTCCAGACCTCAGCACCCATGTGTGGTATTAATAATATTACTAGCAGGGGGAAGTCAAGCGGAGACCTTGGTCTGTCTCGGTGCAGCATTTGAGAGACTTTGAGGCTGCCAGAGAATTAATGTGTGCGGAGGGAATCCCACAGGTTAGTCCACATGGGGTGGGGTCCCCCTCTCTACTGGACTAACCTCCCACCTCTCACTTTATTGCCCTCCTTTGATTGAGCTCTTATTAAATTGTAGCACACACACACACACACACACACACACACATGCAACTGTTCTGGCTGCTCCTCCACCTCATACTAGACACAACTGGCTCAAAAGGCTAGGAAGCATTTAAAAAACAGCTGAAGACTGTCCTGTCCAGACAGGCTGTTGGCTAACCCCAGAAGAAGCCTGTCTGTCTTTCTGTGTCTTGTTATTATTTGTTAACAGTTGTTATTTGTTTTTGTTTTTATTTTCACTTGTTTACCTATTTGTTTCAACCTGCTATTACTTTTGCTCTTTAATTGTGTTTTTGTAGCCTATGGAAAGCACTTTGTGACCGCTGGTCTGTGATAGGTGCTATAGAAATAAAAATAAATAAACTTTACTTACTTACTTACTTACTTACTTACTAGTTGTGTTCTCGTTATATTAAAACAAGAATAGAAGTGTCATGCCAATAATAAATTACCAATCCATATATTTTTAATACTTTAACCCTTGTGTGGTGTTCGGGTCAACCGGACCCGTTTTACATTTTTACTTGGTGAGAAATGGTACAAGAATACATTTGATCAATATGAAACTCCATGGCCTTGGCTTATTTTCTATGAAAAACATACAAAAAAATTGTACACATCCTACAATACCCCAACACATTTATGTCCTTCATAAGATGTTCGGGTCATTTAGGCCCGGATGCACAGAGACACACAGAAACATACACACACTCACACTGACACTCACTCACACACCTCTGCTTTAGCTTTCCCGTGCCAAGAAGCCGTCTGCTCTCGCACTTTTTACCCTTTGAAGTGCAACATTGTAAACATTTTTACATTTTCTTGCACTGTACAGAACGTATGCAGCAACTGCAAAAAGTACATTTGAGGTACACACACTGTCACATTCTGTGCTTCATGTGTTGTGTAGACAGGCATACCCATGCACACACAATTGTAGCCAGTGGTATTTCAGAATTATTTGGGATTTTTCAGACATAATACTGTATTTCGACAGTGACAGTGAAAACAGTGTACATTCCGTTCGTGTTTTGTGATTCAGCATTTGCAGACATTTTTGAGAGATGTATTTCATAGCTATTGGCAAAAACAATCTTAGTTTGGTTCTTTCATTTCTATTCTTGTTCATCACCTGTATTTTCTTTACAGCTTTGATTATAATTAGATAAATGTGAAATTCAATTGAGAATATCAATTCAAAATAATAAACAGCAATGAAAACATTGTTTCATTAACATTTTTCCTAGATAAGTATGATTTATGACACCCAGGTCTTTATTATAGTGGATTTTGCATTTTCAAAGTTAGGGGCATCATGTGCGTAAAAACGCTTCTACTCATCATGCTGTCGTTCGGCCCCACCTATTCCCAGGGGTCTGACACTTTGTGGGTTGTTACTAAGCATCCTCTGCTCCAGCCTCTCCAAAGGGCAGCCCCCTAGATCCACCAGAACAAAAGATATGCACTTTTGAATGTGTACACAGTATTGTGTATTGTGCATTATTGGGTACAGTACCTGTTTGTGCCCACAGGAGGCGCCCTTTAATATTATGGGCTATGTTGGGGCTTTCTTGCGCCCTGAGTATACCCCCTTGTATGGGTCACCCTTGGGACTAGGAGCACCGTGTCAAGACAAGTGCTTTTAAAACCCCAATGATGTCCCGTGTCAACTGGACCCGAACAGTACGAAAGGGTCCAAAAAGTGAACATCACACAAGGGTTAAAAGGTATGATTCAAAGAGGCGAGAGATAGTTTCTGAGTGGTGGAGTATGGAGTTGAAATGTTGTTTTAATCAAAGAAAAATTAAAAACAGACAGTATGACGTTTTAAAAATACTGTGCTTTATTCAGAGGAGAACAGTGCATTGTGGGTCCAGCCCTTCTCATGTCAGTCTTGAATACTGTTAATTTCAGGACCAAAACAAGTGACAAATTAGTCAAACAAAAGAAAAAGTGTTGTGAAATCTTCAAAATGTTTGTAAACAGTTACCTTGAGTTTCCTGAGAATGTTCATTTATTCATGATTATGATTATGATGATATTGATGATCTTGAGTTGAATGAAAAAAACGTAAATTTCAAGTTACGAAAATAGAACCAAACTTTGGCATAAAACAACATAAAACAGCGTAGCGTGAGATTCACATCTAAAAAAATAAGTGTATCGCTGGAGCGATCAGCTCACATCTCAACCACACGGACGTTCAAATCCACCTGGTGACGTTACACGAACTGAGAACTTCTGCTCCTGACACAGGGCTCCTACAAGTTTCAACAAGTCAAATTTAAGACCTTTTAAAGACCTTTTTAGACCTTTTTGGATATAATTCTAGACCTATTCGCGACACCATATGATAGCTTTTTGTCATCCTCGAGGTGATGAAATTAGGGATTTCACTGCCATACAGACAAAAAAGGAAGCAAATTGGCTTTTTTTTGGGTTCCAGCTTGATTAATTTCTGCGTAAATAGATGTGGTCGGACTGATTTCCTTGCAGGATCTCATTTTTAAGACCTAGCACCTCATTTTTAGACCAAATAGCTGAAATGTGGGACCTTTTTAGGCCTTGTACATTGGATTGCTGGATTTTAGACTTAATGGCTTTTTAAGACCAGCACGGGAACCCTGCTGACAGTTGGGGGGTCCAGGTTAGATCACTGTGTCTTCTGACAGTTTGGGGGTCTCCAGGTTAGATCACTGTGTCTTCTTGGCGTCTCTGATCCAGCGTTTGAAGTAGTCCACCTCTGTGGCGCGGGCCGCCAGCACCGTGTGGGGGTCGTACTCGTTGTTGTAGCGCAGGTCCAGGTGGTGCGCTCCGTCTGGGATCAGGATGGCCACCAGGGAGTCTGAGATGTTCCTGGTCACCCCCCCGCCTGACCAGGGGTCCAGCCCGCCATTACTGACAAAAGAACCAGGTTAAGTTAACTATGAATAATTACAGGTAAAATGACTGGACCCGTACTAGATTGAGACCTGCTTTATTTGGGGTAGTGGTGGTCTAGTGGATAGTGAGTTGGACTGGTGATCAGAAGGTCATGAGTTCAAATCCCACCTCGAACCACCACTAGTGTGTCCTTGAGTAAGACCTGGGAACACCACCACTAGTGTGTCCTTGAGTAAGACCTGGGAACACCACCACTAGTGTGCCCTTGAGTAAGACCTGGGAACACCACCACTAGTGTGTCCTTGAGTAAGTCCTGGGAACACCACCACTAGTGTGTCCTTGAGTAAGACCTGGGAACACCACCACTAGCGTGTCCTTGAGTAAGACCTGGGAACACCACCACTAGTGTGTCCTTGAGTAAGACCTGGGAACACCACCACTAGTGTGTCCTTGAGTAAGACCTGGGAACACCACCACTAATGTGTCCTTGAGTAAGACCTGGGAACAGGGGACCTGTTTTATATTTGATATGAAAGTCCCATTATTTTATCCTATTGTTCTGATCAAATTGTATTTAGTCTATTTTCTGTTGTTGATCTGGTGTTGTTTTAATGTGTAATTGTGCTGTTTGTTTTAACTGTTGAAACTTGATGTTTTAAGCTGCTGTCTTGGTCAGGCTTCCCTTGGAAAAGAGATCATTGTGTCTCAATGGGACCGACCTGGCTAAATAAAGGCTAAATAAATAAATACAAAATAAAAAAAGTTTACCTGAAGATGATGTTGCTGTGAGAGGCGATGTTCGTTCCTCCGTAGACCGTCTCGGCCCAGTCTGGGCGCGGCCTCACCCCGAACAGCGCCTGACACTCGTCTGAGAACGCCTGGAAGTTCCACTCCTGAGGCTCGAACATGTCCTGGACCCCGTCAGAGCACAGGGGCATCACCATCTCTGTACAGGCCTGGGGGAGGGAAGGAGGGAAGGTAGAGGCACCCAGTATGTGACACAGTCTGGTCATTTGGTCCACATGTCGGAAACCAATCAAACTGTTCAGACTTTTCTCTCGAAACACAGAACTACGTTTCAACGTTGTCGAGAATCACGACGCAAACTCGCTAGTCAAGCCTAAATACGTAACGCAACGTAATGGATTGGGTGAGTAATAGGGTTGGGTACCGAAAACCGCTACCGGTATGGTACCGGTTACTTTACATTCGGTACCTACCGAACCGAATTACAAGAGAGATTTCGGTTCCTCGTTTCGGTTCCTCTGTCGCCCCCTGGTGTCCGAAACGGACGTTACATGCAACCGCACGTGCCATCGCCTGTTAGTTCCACTCAGTGCATGTAATCCGAGACTGAATCGCTCTCAACAAGTGCGAGGCGACGCGCTTGCAAAACAGTTTTGTGATTGGTCTGAATTTAGCGGGAAATTTGGATTTCAGGAAATCCCTCTCCTTTGTGTCTCTCCATCACTTTAACAACGACATTGGCAGGGGAAAAGAATTGGAGTCAAATTTTTATTGACAACGGATTTACATGCTGGAAAAACATGCAGCTAAAATTCAGGGAACATTTGGACAATAAGAGACACAAGGAAGCTGTGGTCGCGCGGTCTAACTACAGGGCAATATGCGCGGGGCAAAAATAATCTAAAATCATCACGAACAGAACGGCGGAGGTACGGGAAAATAGGGCTCATGTCGCTGTCATCAAAGGTAAAAGTTGGTTTTCTTTAACTCAGCTGATGCATTACCTTGCTGTTGATTGTTTACCGAATGCTCCATCTGACTGTCTCACTGTGATTTTACTTGTGTAAACAGTTAATGAGTAACGTTAGCCTGTTTTGTGCGTGTACTCTCATGTAGGCCTACTTCATATTGATGAGCTGATAATCTTTCAGTGTGTGTGTGTGTGTGTGTGTGTGTGTGTGTGTGTATGTATGTGACACAAGTTTATATTCTACGGATGTTGGTCAGTGCTGTATGCGCGTTCCCGGTTCTGTGTGTACTCTTGTATACTTCATATTCAATGAGCAGATTATCTTTCACTGTGTGTGTCTTGGGCGTATCTGTCAGTCACATGTATTGTCATGGTTTCTTAGGTTTTCATTTTAGAGACATCTAGTGGACATTTTATGACATTACATTTGTTACTGCCTTTATTCAGTTTCGGTTTTGATTAGTCACATGACGAACATTAGTCACATGACGTGAGCACACTGTTCAGACGTGATAGCTCGTAGCAGCAGCTAGTTGAGAGGAAAAGCTCCGGAGAATCTCTTTGTTTACATTCTTGCCCTGGAAAAGGCTTTGCTTGTAAGTTGCCTTTTCTTTTCTTGTTTAACTACAATGTATACTGTATATGTTTATAAATGCATAGCTTATATTATTTAAGTATAACTATTTGTATTGCTATATTGATATTATATGTTGGCTACATACTGTTGATGTTGAAAGTGTAACAGTATAGTTTTGAGCATTACAGTAATTGTACTCTTATGTTTATTTACAGTTTTACAAAATAACCAAACGACCACTCATGTTTCTGAGGATTGAGTAAAAAACTAAACTTTACTCCAGCGTCTGAAGATTCATTTGTGTGTCAGTGTGTGTTCGCTATCTGTGGAAGTTGCGCCCTGGTTACGCGCAGTGGGAACAGAATAGTAAAAAAGCAACCACTCAGCGGGCGGATGGACTCAAGGAGAGAGATCTTCAGCGCAAACACTGCTCCCCATCATCCTTGCTCACGCCAAGCACACAGCAATATTCATGATGGAAGAGTTGAGCAATGCTGAGACAAGGTCAGTGGCCTCTAGCACATCTAGGTCTTTTAAATCAACAGCCAGTAGGGCAGCTGTCAATGCACGTGTCAAAGTGGAAGTAGCACGCACACGTGCTAGCTATGCAAAAATGGAATCAGAGATTATGATCGAAAAAGCCCAAATGGAAGCAAAATTAAAGAACTTGCTGCATGAGAAAGAAGTGGCAGAAGCCATCGCTGAAGCTAATGTTCTTGAAGCAGCAGCGGAGGAAGAAAACAACGGTATCGAAGCTGTCATTCATGCCACTGTTGACCGCACACGCCAGTACGTAGAACAACAGTCACAGCTACCACTATCTGCCGAAGATGTTAAGGACTCTATAGCCAATCTGGAACCGATAGTCCATAGGCTGAGATCCTCCTCACCACCCAGACAGCGTCTGACTGTTTCATACGAGAGACAGCACTCCTCCACTGTGAAGCATGAGCACAGCTCTCCATCACTGCGACCTAGTAGGCCAAAGACATCAGGGCAGCCCTCATCAGAGCAGCCCACACCCAGCAGGCCCAAGGGTTCACCATACAAACCAACAGGAAACGGTGACACAAGCGACATCAGTGATGTGGCTCGGTACCTAGCACGCAGAGACCTCGTAACCTCCGGTCTCACCAAGTTCGATGATCACCCAGAAGATTACTGGGCATGGAAGTCGTCCTTCAAGAACGCCATTGACGGACTACTACTCAGTGCTAATGAAGAGATGGACCTCATGATTAAGTGGTTAGGGAGTGAATCTGCAAAGCACGTGAAACGAATAAGAGCAGTACATGTAGGTCATTCATCTCAAGGTCTATGCAAAGCTTGGGAACGCTTAGAAGAGTGCTTCGGGTCTCCAGAGGTAATTGAAAAGTCCCTCTTCGACAGGCTGGAGAACTTCCCAAAGATCAGCAATAAAGATCCTGTGAAGCTGAGAGAGCTAAGTGACCTTCTCCAAGAGTTGGAAGCAGCCATGTTCGAAGGTTACCTGCCTGGTTTGAGCTATCTGGACACTTCACGCGGCATTTTGCCCATCGTAGACAAGTTGCCCTACAACATCCAAGAGAAATGGATATCACAGGGTTCCAGATACAAAGCTGAGCGACAGGTAGTTTTTCCCCCATTCACATTCTTCTGCGAGTTCATCACCAAAGAGGCACGAGCTCGCAATGACCCAAGCTTCAGGCTATCGATGAGTAACACAGCCCAGATGAAGTCAGAGCAGCCATTCAAGAGACAAAGTAAGAGCATGGTCTCTGCACGTAAGACAGATGTCTCTCACGAGAAAGACACACGAGACGGTTCAGGCCGAACAGCAGTGGACATGAAAAAACTATGCCCTCTCCATAAGAAGCCACACCCCCTAACACGCTGCAGAGGTTTCAGAAGCAAGCCCCTCGAGGAGCGCAAGGCCTTCCTCAAAGACAACGGTGTCTGCTTCAGATGTTGTTCCACAACTACTCATCTAGCCAAGAACTGCACCACAGCCATCAAGTGCATGGAATGTGAGAGTAACAGCCACACCACGGCTCTTCATCCAGGACCTCCGCCTCCAGCCCCATCTGAGGATGGCGGGGAGGGAGAAGGAGGATCAGACCAATCTGCAGTCACCTCAAATTGCACAGAAGTCTGTGGAGAGGGTCAAAGCGGCAGATCCTGCTCGAAGATTTGCCTGGTGAATATATTCCCAGAAGCACACCCAGAGAGAGCAACCAGAGCATATGTTGTGCTGGATGACCAAAGCAACAGGTCGCTTGCAAGGTCTGAATTCTTTGATATGTTCCACATCAAGGGGTCAGATTCAGCATTCACACTTCGTACATGTGCAGGTACAACTCAGATGACAGGAAGGAGAGCCACAGGCTTTGTGGTGGAATCTGTGGATGGAGCTACAACAGTGACACTACCTACACTAATAGAGTGTAACAACATTCCCACCGAAAGAGCTGAGATACCTACGCCAGAAGCAGCGTTGCATCATTCCCACCTCAAGCCCATAGCATATGGTATACCACCTTTGGATTCTAAAGCACAGATCCTTCTCTTGCTAGGCCGAGACATCCTTAGAGTTCATAAAGTGCGGGAGCAACGGAACGGTCCACATGACGCCCCCTACGCACAACGACTCGACCTGGGATGGGTCATCATAGGAGAAGTCTGCCTAGAGGCAGCCCACAAGCCTTCAGACATCCAAAGCTACCGCACCAATGTGCTTGAGAACCAACGCCCTTCATTCTTCAGCCCATGTCCGAACAGGATCCAGGTGAAGGAGCAATATGTTCCGAAGCCAGCACATCAGATTGCCCCAGCGCAAGGCACCCACAGTATCCGGGAATGCAACTTAGGGAGCACCATCTTCAACACGTCCGAGGATGACAACAAGATTGGACTCTCTATTGAAGACAGACTGTTCTTAAAGGTCATGGACAAAGAAATGTATATGGATGACTGCAACAGCTGGGTGGCACCATTGCCATTCAGAACACCACGTCAGCAACTCCCTCACAGCCGAGGCCAGGCCCTCACACGACTTACCTCTCTTCAAAACACACTGGAGAAAAGGCCCGAGATGAAGAGGCACTTCATCGCGTTCATGCAGAACATCTTCGACCGTGATCATGCTGAGCTGGCTCCTACATTGGAGAACGGACAAGAATGTTGGTACTTACCTATCTTCTGGGTTTATCACCCTCAGAAGCCAGGCCAGATTCGAGTCGTCTTCGATTCCAGTGCAAAATGGAAAGGCGTGTCACTGAACGATGTTCTCCTTTCTGGTCCGGACTTAAATAACAGCCTCTTAGGAGTACTGGTGCGATTCAGACGAGAACCGATCGCTGTCACTGTGGACATAGAACAAATGTTTCACAGCTTCGTTGTGAAAGAAGACCACAGGAACTTTCTCCGCTTTCTGTGGTACGAGGACAACGATCCTAGGAACGACATATGTGAGTACCGCATGAAGGTTCACGTATTCGGGAACAGTCCCTCTCCTGCGGTGGCAATCTATGGTCTCAGACGTGCTGCAGCTCATGGTGAAGAAGAATTTGGGTCTGACGCCAAACAGTTCATCGAAAGAGAGTTCTACGTTGACGACGGACTCCTGTCAAGGCCCACAGCACGTGAAGCCATCGACCTACTGAAGCGGACACAGGAGATGCTTGCTGTGTCGAACCTGCGACTTCACAAAGTTGCTTCCAACAGCCAGGAGGTTATGGAAGCATTCTCTGCTGAGGACCGAGCAAAGGGACTCAAAGACCTAAACTTGGATGTCGATCCCACTCCTATTCAACGGAGCCTTGGAGTGAGTTGGGATCTGAAGAAAGATGTCTTCACGTTTCAAGTAGCAGAATCCACAAAGCTTTTCACACGTAGGGGTGTTCTAGCTACTGTCAACGGCCTCTTCGATCCACTTGGATTCGTTGCACCAGTTACGATACAGGGAAAGATCCTGTTACGAGAGCTCACAAACGAAGCCTTCGACTGGGACTCTCCTCTTCCTCCAGAAAGGGAAGATGAGTGGAACGCTTGGAGAAGCTCTCTTCAAGACCTCAGGCAGTTGGAGATCCCAAGAACCTATTCTGCTTCTACAATCTCAACAGCCATAAGAAAGGAGCTACACGTGTTCTCAGACGCTTCAGTGAAGGCTATTGCAGCAGTCGCCTATCTCCAAGTAATTGATGTTGAGCAAAAATGTCAAGTAGGATTTGTCCTTGGAAAAGCTAAGTTAACTCCACAGTCGGCTCACACTATCCCAAGATTGGAGTTGGGAGCTGCCGTGTTGGGTGTGGAAGTCGCTGAGCTAGTCACAAGCGAGCTAGATATAGCTCTGGATGCTGTCAAGTTCTATACAGATAGCCGAGTTGTCCTAGGATACATTAGCAACCAGACAAGAAGGTTCTATGTATATGTGAGCAACAGAGTGCAGCGTATACGGCAGTCTTCTGAACCAACCCAGTGGCACTACATCTCCACAAGCCATAACCCAGCTGACCTTGGCACACGTTCTGTGCCTGCAGCTATGCTAGGTGAGACAACCTGGCTTAGAGGACCAACGTTTCTGCTACAAGTAGAGGAACCATCATCACCTGAAGTCTTTGACCTCATCAACCCGGACTCAGACATAGAGGTGCGGGCACACATCACCAACCTGCCCAACGACAGAACACACCTTGGATCTCACAGATTCGAGCGTTTTTCCTCATGGAAGCGACTTGTGAGAGCAACAAGTTCACTCATCCACATCGTGGAATCCTGTAAGGCTACCAGCAAAGATCAGGATCAAACTCGCAGTTCATGGCATCACTGCAAGCAGCCTCGCACAGCTGAAGAACTGACAAAAGCTGAACTCATCATCATCAAATGCGTGCAAGGAGAGGCTTACAAGGACGAACTTGCGTGCATAGCAAGTGGAAAGGACATCTCAAGAAGTAGTCCTCTGAAGAAACTCAATCCCTATTGCGACGAAGAAGGCCTCCTGAGAATAGGGGGACGGCTCAGACATTCAGATCTCGCCTACAAGGAAAAACACCCTCTTGTTATTCCGGGACGGAAACACATCGCAAAGCTACTTGTGGAACACCATCACCAAAGGGTGATGCACCAAGGCCGAGTCTTTACCGAAGGCGCTGTCCGCACTGCAGGGTACTGGATCATGGGAGCAAGACGACTGATCAAAGGCATCCTTCACGACTGTGTAACCTGCAAGAAGCTCAGAGGCAGAGTGACGGAACAGAGGATGGCCGACCTACCTGTTGATCGCCTGAGTACTGAACCCCCATTCACCTACGTGGGACTGGACGTCTTCGGCCCCTGGCATGTAAGCACAAGACGCACAAAAGGAGGACAGGCAAACAGTAAAAGATGGGCTGTTCTTTTCACATGTCTAAGTATGCGCGCTGTCCACATCGAATTGATTGAGTCAATGGACACATCATGCTTTATCAATGCGCTACGCAGGTTCTTTAGTCTAAGAGGACCTGCCAAACAGATTAGATCAGATTGTGGAACAAATTTCACAGGCGCATGCCGAGAGCTGAACATTCTGCTGACCGACCCCAACATGCCTAGCATTCGAAAGTACCTGGGAGAAGAGGGCTGCTCATGGGTCTTCAACCCACCTCATTCATCCCACATGGGAGGCTCCTGGGAAAGGATGATAGGGATATCAAGGCGCATACTTGACTCCATGCTGCTCAAGGCTTGCCCTTCTCGCCTGACTCATGAAGTTCTCTCCACCCTGATGGCAGAGGTTACAGCCATAATCAACGCCAGACCTCTCACCCCCATCTCAATGGATCCAGACTCTCCTTTTCTTCTAACATCAGCTATGCTTCTTACGCAGAAGATGTGCACTCCACTTCCTCCTCCGGGAAATTTTAGTGATATGGACCTCCACAGACAGCAGTGGAAACAGGTTCAACACCTTGCAAATACTTTCTGGAGCCGATGGAGACATGAATACCTCACGACACTACAGAGTCGCAGCAAGTGGCAAGAGGAACGTCCGAACCTTAAAGTAGGGGATTTGGTCCTTCTCAAAGATGCTCAAGCTAAGCGCAACGACTGGCCCTTAGGACTAGTCAGCCAGACATTCCCTGACAAGGACGGGAAGATCAGAAGAATCGAAGTGAAGATCACCAAACATGGGACGGCTAAAACGTTCTTGAGACCAATATCTGAGACAGTGCTTCTCATGTCGCCAAAGGACTGAGTATCCCTGAGTTAGTTCATAGTGGTATTTCCTCCATACCAGACGGGGAGTGTCATGGTTTCTTAGGTTTTCATTTTAGAGACATCTAGTGGACATTTTATGACATTACATTTGTTACTGCCTTTATTCAGTTTCGGTTTTGATTAGTCACATGACGAACATTAGTCACATGACGTGAGCACACTGTTCAGACGTGATAGCTCGTAGCAGCAGCTAGTTGAGAGGAAAAGCTCCGGAGAATCTCTTTGTTTACATTCTTGCCCTGGAAAAGGCTTTGCTTGTAAGTTGCCTTTTCTTTTCTTGTTTAACTACAATGTATACTGTATATGTTTATAAATGCATAGCTTATATTATTTAAGTATAACTATTTGTATTGCTATATTGATATTATATGTTGGCTACATACTGTTGATGTTGAAAGTGTAACAGTATAGTTTTGAGCATTACAGTAATTGTACTCTTATGTTTATTTACAGTTTTACAAAATAACCAAACGACCACTCATGTTTCTGAGGATTGAGTAAAAAACTAAACTTTACTCCAGCGTCTGAAGATTCATTTGTGTGTCAGTGTGTGTTCGCTATCTGTGGAAGTTGCGCCCTGGTTACGCGCAGTGGGAACAGAATATGTATATTATATGGTAACCTATGTTCAGTGCTGTAGTTCCCCATGTTCTGCTGCAGCTGTAGCATCAGGATATGTTCGTATTTGATCACCTTATATAAAACATCGCCGCTCGGCATTAATGGCGTGCACTCGGAAAATCGCATCAGTGACCACCCCGCAACTGATGTGAAAAATCCTGGAGGAAACACTTACAGGGCTTAAAGTGGGAAAAAATCCTGTGCCTGAAACTTTTTCTTGGGGAGGGGGGTCACAGTTTGAGATATTGGGAGAGCGGGTACAGAAGACAGCTTCTTGTCTCAATGTTTAAATGCATTAATACTATTTTATAGTCAATACAAAATATATGTCTCAATGTTAAAATGCATTAATACTTTAAATGAATGTGCAACAATACTATGTGCAATATGACAACCCTTGTGTACATAAGGTTCAGATATAGGAAAAGTTAGGATATTTATAGCATAGCATAGAGTACAGCACAGTGTTTTATTGTATAGTATAGTAGTATAGTAGATAGTGTACATAGCCTTTATTTATGTAAACCAGCTCTTTTCCCTTTTTTATTTTACCCTTGGCCCTCGTGTTTTTAGTCTTTTTCCAAGCACCAGGGGAGCCCCTCCTAAATTTCGTTGTATGGTACCTGTACTGTATTACAGTTTTTCTCAATTGCTAAAACACATTTCACAAAACTTTCCTCCAGTTTCCCAAAACTCTAAACACAACACACTTTTCTAAAGCTACATAAGCAAAACCACACCTTCTCTCTTCAAAACTCAAACTCAGACCCTACCCCTAATCCTAACCCTAACCTTACTGTAACCCTAGCACCTAACCCTAGTTTTCCCACATGTATGATAGTCATGCATAAAAATAAATCTGCGCTCCCTGTCTAACGTTATATCTAACATTACATATTTTACATTACAGTAAGGCTGATTTTGCATGATAGTCATGCATTTTTAGATATCTATTTCCCCCCTTTAAATGGCATATGATGTCCGAAATTTTACTAAAGTTCAGCCGCGAAGTTGTTGCACTGTTGTCCTATCGAGTTTTACGTAAATAAAGGTTTGAAAAATGTACAAATGTACAATACTGTACTGTATCACAACTCAATGCAAACACTACAGAGGATCCATTACACACAACAATACTCACTGAAAACAATGTTCAGGGTGTGATGTTTTTTTATTTATTTATGGAACTATACCACACACACACACACACCACAATCATTAAATTTTGAGTCGTTATGTTTAATGAATGAAGCTAGGTGTGTTCATTGTGTTAAAATGTTGCTGACTGTGGCAAGCATTTTGCATCACATGAGCTTTATTTTGAGAATTTGACATTTTGAGCAGAGTTTTTTGCAACTTGTGTTTTAGCAAGACAAAATGTGTTTAGATTTATGAGAAAAGGAGGATTGTGTTTTGTGAATTGTGTCTTCATGTGAAATGTGTTTATGGTTTTGGCAAATGGGAGCTAGTTTTATTAAATGTGTTTAGAGAACTGGTCATTTGGTTTAGAGAATTGGCTTTTGTGTTTTAGCAATTGGGAAAACCTGTAATGACAATAAAGACCATTCATTCATTCATAATACTGTTTTATACTTAATAAAAAAAATAAAAAAGTAGATGTCTTTAAAAGGCCAAACTGATTGCATCACTTATTAAGCCACTATCACTATAACAATACAGAATAAAATATATACATGTCTTTAAAAGAACAAACTGATTACTTATTAAGCCACTATCACTTATATTCTCCTTCTTGGCACCACGTCCCATAAGGCTTCCCGTCACTACTCAGGGTTTTTCCTGGCTCAAAATGAGGCGGAGGTGGTACCAGTGGTGTTTGACATCGGGGGGGACCGATGAAGCAGGGCTGTCTGGGGGTCCTTAAACGAGCATCAAACACTTAATTTCTTGCATTCTGGTGAATTGATATGCACCAATTTGTGCCCTTTCGCCATAAATTTATGGTGGAAATGTCATTATATATGTAAAGGAAAAAACAATATTCAGGCACCAGATGGCCATTCAAAATATAATGTAATATAATGCAATATAAGGCTCTCAGGCATTCTGTACTTTCAAATATGTATTCTCCTTGAGCAGTCAACATCAACTATCAGCTGTTTCGCTAGCAAACACGAAAGCTAAGTTATTTGTGAAACAGCGCCCCCGCCACCACGTCGGCGCAATGCCGCAATTGCAGTTTTTTTTTTTTTTTAATTCTCCTGCGCCGGAAATCCGGCACTGTGCCGGAGTACTTTAAGCCCTGCACTTATAGATTTATTTATTTTTATCAAAAGTACCGATTTAAGTACCGTTTTTAAAGTATCGATTTGGCACCGGTATCGAATAAAACCAAACGGTACTCAACCCTAGTGAGTAATCCCCACCACTGCTACCTAGTTAACTATAACAGTTGATTAATAGTCAAGTACAAATCAAGATAGATAATGTTGAAATTGAAAGAGTCTATGAAAACAAATTTTGGGGAGTTGTTATAGACCACAAACTATGTTGGAAAACACACATAAACTACTTAAAGACTAAAATATCAAAGTCTATTGCAATACTGCATAAAACGAAAGACATACTTAATCCAAATTCATTACACATATTGTACCGTTCTCTAATAGTTCCATACATAACTTACTGTGTGGAAGTGTGGGGAAACACATACAAAACAATCACAAATCCAATTTATTTACTACAGAAAAGAGCTATACGAATTATAAACAGAGCTGCCTATCAAGAACCAAGTAACACATTATTCATAAACACCTATGATCTCAAATTTAAAGAATTGGTGGACTTCAAAATGGCACAAGTAATGTATAAAGTAAAAAATAAGATGCTTCCAGACTGTATCCAGAGACTATTTCAAGTTAGACAGAGTAATTATGAACTCAGAGGAATATGTATGTTTATGAAAACAAAGATGAGAACAAATGCAAAACAAAGATGTATAACAGTTAAAGGAGTTAATTTATGGAATACTTTTGAAAAGGAAATGAAAATGTGTAGTACACTAAAAGGATTTAAAAAATTACTTAAAAATAAGATGATTAACAAGTATAAAACAGAGGTTTAAATATATTTTTTGTTTGGTATTTTTTGAACTTTTTGTTGACATGCGTGAAATTTTGTTTATAAAAGTTTCAATGTTTTGATTATGAATTCATGGGGGGACATGCATACATGTAACAAGGGTAGGCGCAATAAGCCACGGCTTCAGCCTACACCTTTTTGGTCCTGGTGTTATAAATTGTGACTGTGTAAAAAAAAATTATATCTGTATTGCGAATTGTATAGGGGACCAAAATAAACATTCTCAATCAATCAATCAATCAATAACACTACTTTACATTGTTACCTAGTTAACTACAACACTAATTTACATTGTTACCTAGTTAACTAGAACACTACTTTACATTGTTAGCAGGCTCACAAAACAAGCTGTGTTAGTTGACTAGCAACGTGTCGTTGATTTTCAACAACGCAGAAATGTATTTACATTTTTCGAAAGAAAAGTCTGATCATTACATCAGATCCCGACATGGGGACCAAAGCATTAGAACAGGGTGGTCCAGTGGTCTAGCACCATGGCCTGGGGTGGTCCAGTGGTCTAGCACCGCGGTCTACAGTGCACACATACTGTATGCCCATGTCGGCATGGGTTCGAATCCGCTGATATGCCCTGAACGTGTCACATTTACATTGCTGTAATCTGTCTTTAAACAACACTACGGCATAAATAGAAGAAAATAATATTTTCAATATTATTGTTTTTCAAGAGTTACTTTTATAATAAGTAACCTAGTAACCAAGTAGGTAAGTAACCATCAAAGTCGTGGCCTGGGGTGGTCCAGTGGTCTAGCACCATGGCCTGGGGTGGTCCAGTGGTCTAGCACCATGGCCTGGGGTGGTCCAGTGGTCTAGCACCATGGCCTGGGGTGGTCCAGTGGTCTAGCACCATGGCCTGGGGTGATCCAGTGGTCTGGTACCATGGTCTGGGGTGGTCCAGTGGTCTAGCACCATGGCCTGGTGTGGTCCAGTGGTCTAGCACCAAGGCCTGGGGTGGTCCAGTGGTCTAGCACCAAGGCCTGGGGTGGTCCAGTGGTCTAGCACCAAGGCCTGGGGTGGTCCAGTGGTCTAGCACCATGGCCTGGGGTGGTCCAATGGTCTAGCACCATGGCCTGGGGTGGTCCAGTGGTCTAGCACCATGGCCTGGGGTGGTCCAGTGGTCTAGCACCGCGGTCTACAGTGCACACATATGCCCATGTCGGCATGGGTTCGAATCCGCTGACATGCCCTCTCTCTCCCTTCTTCCCCTTACTTTCCTGTCTGTCTTCACTATATCTGTCCAATGAAAAACATGAGTGGGACTGCCCCACTCAGAAAAAATAACATAAAAAAAAAAACAATATTAAAAAAAACATCAAAGGTACCTGATAATACCAGCCCATGATGCCGAGGTTTCCCGTGGCAGTCTGGGAGATGTTGAGACAGGAAGTAGTTCCTGTGTAGTTGAAGTACACTCTGACTGCCTGGGAGACGCCGTGCAGCAGCTGGGCGTCAGACCCGGTGGGTTTAAAACCCAGATGCTTGCAGACCACCTGTGAAGAACACACAAACACAACAGAATCATTAAAGATCCCAATCCAGCTCTCTAGATGACGCAACATTGAAAAGATTTTTCGTCGTAGACTGAAGACCTCCATCTCTTCAGGTTACACCTTAACTGCTCCTCCTGAGACATCTACTACCCCCCAGCACTGCGTCTCCTGAAGACACCCGCTTTTCCCCTCTACTGTGACCCCTAAAAACTTCTATTTGCCCCCCTTGTACTGTTTCTCTGTTTCTCCAGTGTGTAAATAAAAAGGTTAGGTTTAGAAGATGGTGATGGAAGAAGGTTTTTCCTTCTATCAATGGCCCAGGGCCTGAGCTGGATTACTCTTCCTGCTACGACTGGTGGATTGATGATTCACTTGCTTAGTCAAAGTAGTATCGTAGTAAAGCTTAGTATCGATTGTAAGTCGCTTTGGAATAAGGCGTCTGCTAAATGCCAAACGTGTAAAAATGTAAATGTATATTGAAGGTTTCCAGTTCCCTTAAGTTTTTTTTTTTTTCTTTCTTTTTTCTAGTGGTACAGAAATCCGTGTTTCACTTTCACTTAAAAGTGGTGGAGTCGATTTGCATATAAGATTGGGTGGAATGAGAGCGGGGCTTAACTTGAATTTATTGCTGTTCACTTGGTTGGCGCGAGGAGGAAGCACATTCTGTTTAGCCGTGCGTGATGATTAAAACATTTAAACACTTGACACGGTTCCCAGCAGAGCACCGTTTCATGTTACAGCGACATCAGTTACTGTTATGAATTAACTGGCAACGGTGGCAGTTGGTTTTTAAATTATTATCACTTATCACTTGTTGCTGAAAGTGTTGTTACTAGTACTGCACTTGTGTCGTGGTCGTGGCAGTTTGCTGCCTGTCTCTCTGTTGTTCGGCTCTCTTTGTAAACCGGCGCGACTGTGCCTGGCTGTCTGGAGGAGGTGGTGGTGGTGGAGCGCGGCAGTGAACAGTGATTCTGTTACCAAGGCTTTTGTCTGCAGCCTGGGCAGGCGGAGGTGGTCGCTGGAGGAGAGGAGCTACAGAGACATGTCCCTCTGCAGATTTATATGCTATGAAAAAAAACAAAAAAAAACTGCAATTGCTCTAAAGCATTTTCTCTCCCCTTACTTTTCAGATGGGATTAGGCTCATACATTCATCTCTGCCAACAGAGACCCCTTCTCTCTAAGCCTTCAATGCCCCGTTCTCACAGTCAGTCAGATAATCACATTAGCTTTGTCATTAAAAACCCTCCTCTTTAGACCCACTGCCTAAACCGCTTACAACCACCCATAGGGGTCGCATACATTACCGGCTTTCAGCCAAAAAAAACAAAACTCTAAATGACCATTTAGTTTTTTATCTCTCCCTAAATTGTTGCACAAGAGCGATTGTGATTCCGACCGCAACTGCGCTTAACGTGTAATCATACCGTATATCAACAAACCCGGGAAATACAGAAAGGATAAACTCACAAGCACTCAAATAAATATCTACACTACTTTTATTTATTCAACCTTTGTTTACCCAGATTAAGTCTCACGGAGATCAAATCTATTTTTCCATCGTGGACCCGGTCCAAGACAGTTAGCCAAGGAGAGTTAGATGTTCTAACAAATTAAATAGTTGTTGTAACAGATCGTCTGGCCTGGTCACCACGGGAGGATGAGAGGCACTAGGAACTGTGTTTAGGGTCCTTTGTGTTACTGAGTTTTAAGCACGTGACACGCAAAGAGGGTTCTGGGAGAATTCCACCAGGCTTTAAAGTAGCCTCTGTACCGTCACAAGATGAGCTGGATGAGCACAAAGGATATGTATGATGTTACTAGCAGTACTACATCAAGGTGGTGAGGATATCATGTGTCAAAATAGGCTGTATTCTACACACAGGTATATGATACATTATGCTGTATTCCACAGGTAAATGGACTGCACTTATATAGCGCCTTTATCCAAAGCGCTTTACGACGGCCTCTCATTCACCCATTCACACACACATTCACACACCAATGGCGGCAAGCTGCCATGCAAGGCGCCGGCCGGCCCGCTCACTGGGAGCAATTTTGGGGTTCAGTGTCTTGCCCAAGGACACTACGACATGTGGCCAGCCGGGGCTCGAACCGCTGATCTGCCGACCTTGCGATCATTAGACGACGACTCTACCTCCTGAGACACAGCCTCTATCTCCTGAGACACAGCCTCTACCTCCTGAGACACAGCCTCTACCTCCTGAGACACAGCCTCTACCTCCTGAGACACAGCCTCTACCTCCTGAGACACAGCCTCTACCTCCTGAGACACAGCCTCTACCTCCTGAGACACAGCCTCTACCTCCTGAGACACAGCCTCTACCTCCTGAGACACAACCGCCCCCAGGATGCTTATGAATATGAATGAAGTTCATTAACAGCTGGTGAAAACAAATACTACACACCCACGTGTAACCAGAAGGACTGGGTGACAGAATGATCTGAATCGCAGAGAGAAGTTTGAGCCCAACTTTTCTCTTTGACGACACGGTGCGTTAACACCTCTGCCCTCCACCTGCGTCTCCACAGAGGAGGGTGTGTCGTCTTTACAACATGCTACTACGATATTCAACCTCACACCTCTGCCCTCCACCTGCGTCTCCACAGAGGAGGTGTGTCGTCTTTACAACATATGCTACTACGATATTCAACCTCACGCCTCGATTTTCAAAAATACGTTAAGTAAGTAAAACTTTATTTCTATAGCGCTGTGCTTTGCATCACAAATAAGGGACAGAATGGGTCAAAAGAAAATTGCAATCAAAACATCGTCAAAAGAGATTCAAAACAAAAACGGAGGAACAACCCAAAGGGACAACGTAAACAGAACATAAACAGGAACATAAGATGGCTATAGGTGACTACCGGCCGGCCTAAACAGGTGAGTCTGAGTCTTTAATTGACGTTTAAAAATGAGTTCTGATCCACATAAGATATGTTGAATCATACAGGAACATGTTTATTTCTGTCGCTCTATCGGCAGATAAAGACGATTTTACGTTTCTTTGAAAAAACCTTCAATTATGTTTATGTTGCTGTCCGTGTTCTTGCAAAATACCAAAATAAAACACATCAGACTAGTGCCTGTATTTACGCGTACCTGTATGGGCCAGCGGGGGAGGGGCTGGAGGAAGTTGGCTTCGTAGGGGTAGTCCACCATGGCCAGGTTCACCCAGGTCTCCTGCAGCCAGGCCTTGAAGCCGGCCGCCTCCTCCTTCCTGAGCGGGGAGCACAAACTGAACTCACTGGACAGCCACCGCAGGCCGTCAGCTGCACAGAGACCACCAGAGAAGAAGAGAAAAAAACAGACAAAAACATTATCTTCATGAGTATAATATAATAAGACTTCTACTACCCCCCTTGTACTGTCTCTCCAGTGTCTATTCATTAAAAAAAATATATAATCTTTCTTTCTTTCTTCTTCTATCACGACGACTGCCAATGGCCCCGGGCCTGAGCTAGATTACTCTTCCTGATACGACTGGTGGATTGATAATTCACTTGCTTAGTCAAATGTATCGATTGTAAGTTGTTTTGGAATAAGGCGTCTGCTAAATGCCTAAAATGTAATTGTAATGTAAATGAGTTAACTATGCTATAATCATGTGGTTCTCTGGTTTGGTTGTTGACATTCAAAGCAGGGTTAGGGTTCGTACCCGTAGAGGTGATGTTGTCGATGGCCTTCCATGACCTCCTGATGTTGGCGTCACAGTTCAATCCACTCTTGGCAAAATCCTCCGTCACAATTTTGTAGAAGACGCCACAGGGGACCATGTCAGGGAACTGCCAGATCGGAGCAGACGCGGCCAGAGCTCTGGAATACACCAGGAAGCACTTGGTGTTATATTATATTATATTATATCATATGTGACACCGTCTGATCATTAGGTCCGCATGTCGGCAACCAATCAAAATGTTCCGAGTTTTCTTTTGAAACACAGAACTACGTTTCAACGTTGTTGAGAATCACAACACAAACTCGCTAGTCAAGCCAAAATACTGCAAGGCAATGGATTGGGTGAGTAATCCCCACTGCTACCTAGTTAACTATAACACTACTTTTGGGACCTATTCGCGACACCATATGATAGCTTTTTGTCATCCTCGAGGTGAGGATGACCCTAACCCTAACCCAAAAAAGGAAGAGAATTGGCATTTTTGGGGGTTTCCACGTAAATAGATGTACATTTTTACATTCACATTTACATTTTTGGCATTTAGCAGACGCCTTATTCCAAAGCGACTTACAATCAATACATTTGAATACTAAGCATGTGAATCAGCAGTCCACCATTCGTTGCAGGAAGAGTACTCGGTGTCGGACTGATTTCCTTGCAGGATCTCATTCTTAAGACCTAGCACCTAATTTTTAGACCGAATAACTGACATTTGCGACCTTTTTAGGCCTTTTTAAGACCAGCACGGGAACCCTGTCTTACCCAACAACAACGTTGGGGTATTTCATCCTCATCCAGGCGGCGAGCATCCCGCCGTACGACCCCCCCACAGCGATCACCGGGCTGAGCCGAGCCCCAGACACGGTCCTCTTCAGCTCCCGGATCAGCACTGCGAAGTCTGCCAACGCCTGCTCCGACGTCAGGTAGTTCAGGTGTTTGCTGTCCTGTAGAAACAAAAACACATCTCATGATGTTAGAATTATAAGGTTCTATCTCCATTTCTGTCAAAATTTAGATTTTTTACATAATCTGATCCATTAGGTGTTTATTAATGCCTGTGTGGTGTTATTTTTAAAATGTTGACATTTTTGAGTTAGTAATTCATAAAATACAAAGGTTCCATCTCACAAAACATAATGGAATGTAAAAACTTTGACGCTCAATATCTCTGAACTGCCCTAAACGGAGATTTAGTTCACGATCTTATGAGTATCGCTGTTTTGGGAGGACGAATCCCAATTCAAGTAACTGCACATTAGTATGATGAGAGTGTTGTTGTGGTTTTATATCATTTTATACTGAGAAATGTAAGTCTCTCTACAGTTTGGCGAATCTAGCAGCACTCAAGGAAGGCCCATTTCCTTCCTGTAAGAGATGGGCCAAGATCTGTGGCGCAGTGAATCATTCTGACTGTGGACAGGGCCCATAACTTGTGTAATCACAGATTTGTATAATATGATTGGTTCCCAAGAATAGTGACCTCATGACCAAGGACAGTTCTATAAATATGAGTCCCGCCCATCGTTGGGGGCTTTTGGCTTTTTGGCTTTTGCTTCTTGCTTATTGGTCTGCTCGTTTCTCTCTGCGCTCATGTGCCTTTGCTTGATAAAAGGCCTCTTAGGAGACAATTGATCTAAGCTCTTTGTGCTTTATAAGTTCTACTAAATCTATTAAGAATCAATTATATCCACAACAGTGTAATGTGTGTGAGGTTAATATCTTCACGTACACTGTAAGAGTCTTGTCCAAACGGCAAAGACTCTCCGTAGTAGCGGTGTTCTGCAAAGACCAGCATGGCACCCAACTCCTCAGCCACATCCCACATGAAACCCTGCAGACAAACGGAAAAGGTTAGACTGCGTGGTAAATAAATGGTTAACAGACTGACTTATATGGCTCCTTATTCCAAAGCGGTTTATAACGGCCTCTCATTCACCCATTCACACACACATTCACACACCAATGGCGAGGTAGGCAAGCTACCATGCAAGGCGCCGGCCCCGCTCACTGGGAGCAATTTGGGGGTTCAGTGTCTTGCCCAATGACACCTCGACATGTGGCCAGTCGGGGGATCGAACCACTGATCTGCCGATCCTTGCGATCATTAGATGGCGGCTCCCTTACGTCCTGAGCCACAGCCGCCGCACAAATATGTGCACAGGAAAGGCCAGATCGTGGAACAGGAAGTGGTTATTACGGTGTTATTGCAGAACCAAGCGATGTCGCCTTCGTTGCCGGTGTAGAACAGGATTGGTCCTCCCTCCTGGTGCCAGTGCTGGTCGTTGACCAGGTATCTCTGTTTGAACGTCCCATCCTCAAGGAACCCAAAGTGATCAATCTGAAAGCGAAGAAATATATCGTCACCTTAATAATAATAATAATAATAATAATAATAATAATAATAATTCATTGTATTTATATAGCGCTTTTCCGAGGCTCAAAGACGCTGACAATATGGGAGAAACAGAAACACAGAAACAACAAGCAACAGATAACATGAGCACATAGAACACAGAGTTAACAACAGATAACATGAGCACATAGAACACAGAGTTAACAACAGATAACATGAGCACATAGAACACAGAGTTCCTTCTTTAAAGAAACAGTTTAAGTCACTTTTGAGGAAAATTATGTTTTTGCCTAAATATTATATATTCTAGATTTGGTTCAGGTTATTCCATTTTTCGGCAAAACTTTTCAAAATATCACTGAAGCCATTATTTATTTATTTGTTTATTTATTACGTTATTTTTTCTGAGTGGGGCAGTCCCACTCATATGTTTCATTTTATTGGACAGATACAGTGAAGACAGACAGGAAAGTAAGAAGAAGAAGGGAGAGAGAGAGAGGCCATGTCAGCAGGGCATGGGCCGGACTCCATTAAAGGTTTAACCAAACCATTTCGATACAATTATGTATTTGGCTAATTTCAGTCTCTGAATCTCATGGAGAGTCAGTGTTTCTCCTCAGACGTCATATGAAGGTTGCAGCGACGCCGCTGTGATCAGAGCTGTGTCCTCTCTGGTCTTCCTCACAAATCTCTGCGTGAGCTCCAACTGTTCCAAAACTCAGCCGCCCGTATCATAACCAGAACTCCTTCCATAGATCATATCACCCCCATATCTCTCTAAACTCCTTCACACCTACACTCCCTCTAGCACTCTCCCATCCTCCACTGCCTTTCAACTCACTATACCTTCTGCCCGCCTGACCATTATGGGGTCTAGAGCCTTCAGTCACTCTGCCCCCCGTCTCTAGAACTCTCTCCCACAAGACATCCGCAACACTGACTCTCTCTCCACCTTAAAATCCTGCCTGAAAACCCACCTTTTTAAACTGGCATATTTTTTAAGTCTTTTGTTTTGTCTTGTTTTGGTTGTTTTTGTTTGTTTCAATCACGATTTGAACCTGTTTGAATCTGTTGCTTGTTTTTAAATTGTGCTCTGTAAGGTGTCCTTGAGTGCTCTGAAAGGCACCTATAAATAAAATGCATTATTATTATTATTATTATTATTATTATTATTAAGAGCTGCACCTCCTCCAGAGGATCCCCTCCTGCCTGGTGTGTCTATGGGAGGGAGGGAGGTCTCTGGGTACCTGGCCAGGAGCCACTGTTGGACAGTAAAGTGACAAGACAACCCTAGGCAGGAAGCTACGATAATTAGCCGCAATTTGTAGTAAAACCCAGAGCCAGTATCGCTGCTCTGTGATGTGCTTTCATCAAACCTCAGGGTTGCTGGAGTGTCCTCCCATCCCTACCACTCTACCCACCCCCACTCTCCCCCCCCACACTCCCACCCCACTCTCCTTCAGAGAAAACAGATAACTTCACAGAGCAGTGAGCCCCACGCTACTGCTGTGCTGCTGTGTGCCACAGAATAGTTGTCCCCTACTTGAAACTCACCCAACACTTAATAAAGAATGTTTTTGTCTGCCTCTCTCTCTCTCTCTCCCCCCTCACTCTCTCTCTCTCTCTCTCTCTCTCTCTCTCTCTCTCTCCCTCTCTCTCTCTCCCCCTCTCTCTCTCTCCCTCTCTCTCTCTCTCTCTCTCTCTCTCTCTCCCCCTCTCTCCCTCTCTCTCTCTCCCCCTCTCTCCCTATCTCTCTCTCTCCCCCCCCCCCCCCCTCTCTCTCTCTCTCTCTCTCTCTCTCTCTCTCGACAGCAACAACATTCACAGGCTTGAATGTGTCCATTCATCTCACAGCGTCTGAGAGCTTGGCACTGGGTTCATGTATGAGTGGGAGAAACTACTAGACCACTACTTGTCTTTACTTAAATGTTTTGTCAACTGACAGTAGTAGTAGTAGTAAAGTAAGTCGATTCTCAACCTATGTCCTAAAACATTCACTGTATCAGTCTGAAAGGTGTTCCTGTGAATATAGTATGAACATGTTCATCTGCTGGCCAGGCAAAGGCCTGCCTGTGGTTATTCCGCAATTAATTGTACTAAATAGCGCCATCTTGTGGTGTTTGTTGGTAGACCTGTAACATCACATCAGCGCATTTAAATGCTACAGTGTAGGCTACAGTGTTTTACTCAGTTTTACTTTTTTAATTAACAACGTGGCAGTGCTGTCATTTGAAATTAGACTAATTCTTATTACATCTGCTCAAAGAAAATGCAAGAGGCCGGCCGGCATTGTAAATAAGAATGTTGTTCTTAATTGTCTCGCCTGGTAAAATAAAGGTTAAAAAGAAAAGAAAAAAAAGAGACAACTGATCAATATACTATTTACTATACTACACTATACTAATAACTATTCTTCTATACTAATACAGTTCCATTCTTTGTTTACCAAGGCAGAGTGAAGCCAAGAGGATTTCCTTTGGACAAACTGCCAGATCACTTTCTATCCCCTCAGACCCCTCCATCCTTTCTATCCCCTCAGACCCCTCCATCCTTTCTATCCCCTCAGACCCCTCCATCCTTTCTACCCCCTCAGACCCCTCCATCCTTTCTATCCCCTCAGACCCCTCTATCCTTTCTCTCCCCTCAGACCCCTCTATCCTTTCTATCCCCTCAGACCCCTCCATCCTTTCTCTCCCCTCAGACCCCTCCATCCTTTCTCTCCCCTCAGACCCCTCTATCCTTTCTCTCCCCTCAGACCCGTCCTTTCTACCCCCTCAGACCCCTCTATCCTTTCTACCCCCTCAGACCCCTCCATCCTTTCTCTCCCCTCAGACCCCTCCATCCTTTCTCTCCCCTCAGACCCCTCCATCCTTTCTCTCCCCTCAGACCCCTCTATCCTTTCTACCCCCTCAGACCCCTCTATCCTTTCTACCCCCTCAGACCCCTCCATCCTTTCTATCCCCTCAGACCCCTCCATCCTTTCTCTCCCCTCAGACCCCTCCATCCTTTCTCTCCCCTCAGACCCCTCCATCCTTTCTCTCCCCTCAGACCCCTCCATCCTTTCTCTCCCCTCAGACCCCTTCATCCTTTCTCTCCCCTCAGACCCCTCCATCCTTTCTCTCCCCTCAGACCCCTCCATCCTTTCTACCCCCTCAGACCCCTCCATCCTTTCTCTCCCCTCAGACCCCTCTATCCTTTCTCTCCCCTCAGACCCGTCCTTTCTACCCCCTCAGACCCCTCCATCCTTTCTACCCCCTCAGACCCCTCTATCCTTTCTACCCCCTCAGACCCCTCTATCCTTTCTATCCCCTCAGACCCCTCTATCCTTTCTACCCCCTCAGACCCCTCTATCCTTTCTACCCCCTCAGACCCCTCTATCCTTTCTCTCCCCTCAGACCCCTCCATCCTTTCTCTCCCCTCAGACCCCTCTATCCTTTCTCTCCCCTCAGACCCCTCCATCCTTTCTATCCCCTCAGACCCCTCCATCCTTTCTCTCCCCTCAGACCCCTCTATCCTTTCTATCCCCTCAGACCCCTCCATCCTTTCTCTCCCCTCAGACCCCTCCATCCTTTCTATCCCCTCAGACCCCTCCATCCTTTCTCTCCCCTCAGACCCCTCTATCCTTTCTCTCCCCTCAGACCCCTCCATCCTTTCTATCCCCTCAGACCCCTCCATCCTTTCTCTCCCCTCAGACCCCTCTATCCTTTCTCTCCCCTCAGACCCCTCTATCCTTTCTATCCCCTCAGACCCCTCTATCCTTTCTATCCCCTCAGACCCCTCTATCCTTTCTCTCCCCTCAGACCCCTCCATCCTTTCTACCCCCTCAGACCCCTCTATCCTTTCTATCCCCTCAGACCCCTCCATCCTTTCTCTCCCCTCAGACCCCTCTATCCTTTCTCTCCCCTCAGACCCCTCCATCCTTTCTACCCCCTCAGACCCCTCCATCCTTTCTCTCCCCTCAGACCCCTCTATCCTTTCTCTCCCCTCAGACCCCTCCATCCTTTCTACCCCCTCAGACCCCTCCATCCTTTCTACCCCCTCAGACCCCTCTATCCTTTCTCTCCCCTCAGACCCCTCTATCCTTTCTATCCCCTCAGACCCCTCTATCCTTTCTCTCCCCTCAGACCCCTCTATCCTTTCTCTCCCCTCAGACCCCTCTATCCTTTCTCTCCCATCAGACCCCTCTATCCTTTCTACCCCCTCAGACCCCTCCATCCTTTCTCTCCCCTCAGACCCCTCCATCCTTTCTCTCCCCTCAGACCCCTCTATCCTTTCTATCCCCTCAGACCCCTCCATCCTTTCTACCCCCTCAGACCCCTCTATCCTTTCTACCCCCTCAGACCCCTCCATCCTTTCTATCCCCTCAGACCCCTCCATCCTTTCTACCCCCTCAGACCCCTCCATCCTTTCTACCCCCTCAGACCCCTCCATCCTTTCTACCCCCTCAGACCCCTCCATCCTTTCTACCCCCTCAGACCCCTCTATCCTTTCTACCCCCTCAGACCCCTCCATCCTTTCTACCCCCTCAGACCCCTCCATCCTTTCTACCCCCTCAGACCCCTCCATCCTTTCTATCCCCTCAGACCCCTCCATCCTTTCTCTCCCCTCAGACCCCTCTATCCTTTCTCTCCCCTCAGACCCCTCTATCCTTTCTACCCCCTCAGACCCCTCCATCCTTTCTCTCCCCTCAGACCCCTCTATCCTTTCTATCCCCTCAGACCCCTCCATCCTTTCTCTCCCCTCAGACCCCTCTATCCTTTCTCTCCCCTCAGACCCCTCTATCCTTTCTCTCCCCTCAGACCCCTCCATCCTTTCTCTCCCCTCAGACCTCAGACCCCTCCATCCTTCAGGTTAGTTACTTACTTACTTACTTACTTACTTACTTAGTTAGTTACTTAGTCAGTCAGTTAGTTAGTTACTTAGTTACCCCCCTGTGAATAGGTTATATACCCCCCTGTGAACATTATAGATACATTCTCAGATGTCTAGCGACCACTTATCCCCCTATTTTTATTTATATCCCCATATTTATGCCTATTTATGTCTCATTCTTGTTTTTTTTATTATCTTAGGACTGTGTTTGTTTGTTAGCACCTAGGGTTTGCATTTGAATTTCGTTGTACCTGTTACAATGACAATAAAGATCATTCATTCATTCGTTAGTTACTTAGTTAGTTACTTAGTTAGTTACAGACTTTGGTTTAAGAGAGACACAAAGTCCAGAGAGATGTGACAGTAGTAAACAGTAACAATTCTACTCTTGAATCGTTTGGTTTCTTATGAAACAGTTTGAAGTTACAGAAGGAATACCTTTTGGAGCATCTGTTTTACCAGTTGCTGTTTGAAACTTTTGAAAAAAAAGAGCAGAGACAATGGGGATGTGGGGGTGTGGGGGAGGAAATGGCTCTTCCTGGCGGCGTGATGAATGAGTTTAGTCAGACAATAGAAGAAGAAGAAGCAGAACTTCTACTCAGCAAACACTATTTATACACTACATATAAACAACCGTGAGTCAGATTAACATGCAACTCAGCTCATTACACGACTGGTCTGTTTACAATGGGAAAACAATGCCAAACTTACCTTCAGAGTGAAATTAAGTATAATATTTCCCCTTCATGGAAACTACTAACAATAATTTGACAGGGGTAGCCCTAACCCTGACCTATCATAACACGTCTACAACATGACACAGCGACGTTAATGACGGCTTCAATCAGAGATAGCTCACGCACTTTCACACAGCTTTAAACCGACTTTAAAGCACTTTAAATTAACTTTTAAGGCTGTAATGCCTATATCCTATACCCTTTGACCTGGGTGACGGGATGGGTTTAGTTCTGGAGGGCCAAAAGGTTAATCTGAGAGGAAATCTGAGGGAAATGCTGATTGTCTGCAGACACAATACCTAATCAGTTTAGAGATGATTAATTACACAGGAAACTAAGGAAAGCCATTCGTGCTGTTATGACTGCATCGAAAACAAATACAACTTCAATGATTTGTAAAATGTACAGTAGCGTCTACAAAAACACTGTAATTCCTTGCAAAAGACCATATTATAATATTATTATTATATTATTATTATTAATATGATTGTTTACATTGTGTTCTGTGTATAACACCAAGGTTATGATACAACTGCGCACAAACATGAATTTCACAAACTAAATGTTTGTGGATTTATACCTAAAATATATATATTTAATATAAAACCCTGACTTGTAATTTCAGATGTTTATTCACAGTACTGACTACAATTACAATTGTACAGTAAAGTCAAACACAATACACACAACAACAATACACACAACAACAACAACAACACACACAACAACAATACACAACAACACAACAACAATACACAACAACACACACAACATCAATACACACAACAACACCAACAACACACACAACAACAACACACACAACACAACACACACAACAACAACACACACAACATCAATACACACAACAACAACAACAACAACACACACCCGTTCCTTACCTTCTGGTTAAAGTATAAGGTGTCATATGTGATGGTGTTGTGGGTCTGGTCGTCTGCAGCACCGTGGTGTCTGGAGACCAGCTGGGACCTGAGCGCTGCAGACCCCTGGACACCCAGACAGAGACAGACACACAGGAGGACCACCGTGGCCGGGGTAGGGGGGCTCATATCTGCACGGCTGGACAGTAGACCCTGCTAGGAGTCTGCTGTCTGCATATAAACCCCTGGTGTGAGTCTGGAGGTGAAGTGTCCTTCCTCCGCTAAACTACCGGAGTCACAAGACGCATGTGGGAGAAGCAGGAAGGACGGGGGTGGAGATGATGGAGGTGATTCACACAGAGGAGGAAGTCAGAAGTTGCATGTCAGCAGGTTTATTATTATGTGTAACTCGTGACAGTGAGACAGACTGAGCCAGGAGGACGCGAGGGAGTTCTCATTCAATCAGACACTAATGTCAATAAAAAGTAGTAAAACAATGTTAGTAAAAAAAAGTTAAATCACTAAAGTAGTGTAGACATGTTGTGTGTCATGAACGGCCCTCTGTAATATCTGTAATCTGTATAACATCTATGATGTGTTGTCTTGGATTCACACTTTACGATTGTCGTGAACGTATGACGCTTCCGCATGCTGCAGATAGAAATAGGGATTATAGATAGGATAGATATACATTATAGAGAGGATAGACATATACATGATAGAGAGGATATACATATACATTATAGAGAGGATAGACATACATGATAGAGAGGATAGAACAATACATTATAGAAGCTGTAGTAGAAATATACATTATAGAGAGGGTAGAAATATACATAATAATAATAATAATAATAATAACTTTTATTTGTATAGCGCTTTTCCCGCAAACGTTGCAGCTCAAAGTGCTCCAATCATTATATAATCATAATTTAATTATTTAGTTTTCAAAGGCAATATTAAAAAGATGGGTTTTTAGTCTTGACTTGAACATTATGTGCTGAGGTTGCATCCCTAATGTAAACTGGCAGTTTATTTATATATAATAGCACATTTCATACAACAGGGCAATTCGACGTGTGTTATTTGACTGTTCTGGTTGTGATGTAGGAACATGGTACATGATGTTGTCATGTTTATATTTATATCTCCTCTTGCATCAGCAGCTGTGGTTGGAGATGGGAATTACATGTGACATGACTTGTGCCAGCCTGTTAGGAAGAAACAAACACATGTAAACTGTCACCACGTGATAAGTCTGCAATAACTTATTTTTTATTCTTTTGTTATGTTGTCCAGCTCCACGCACTGCCAGATGGATTGCATCATGGGTTTATTGTTGATACTTTGGTACAGGTTTGGTCATTATAGGAGGGGTCATTGCTGTATTGTTCCAGCATTTAGATTACTTTATTTGTCATTGCCTTGAAAATGTTTTCTATGTCATGTTTCTCTCTGTCTGACCCTTGACCCTGTATTGTAACTGCTTTTTCTATGTGAAACTACCGTCAGGCACCTACTGACACACAGAGGCCAGATACATGACATTTAGAAATGTATTTATTTATTTATTTAGAATCCCTTTATGGATAGATGACAATTTTGCGAAATGATGGAGCTCAGTTGTGGTGCGTGATGCTGCGTGCGTGCGTGCGTGTTCGCCCGCTAATGATTAATCACAACACCTGTTTCCCTGGTAAGTATCATAGTTGTAAGAGTGTGGCTGTGTTCGAAATGGCATACTAGCATACTCAATGAGTATACTGCATACTGCCTACTAAATTCATAATAAGTATGCCAATACCAGCCGACCGTTTACACTGCAGTATGCATACTACCGGCCAGCAGCTACCCTTAACCATCCCTAACCCTGCCACCCCCCCCACCCCCTGGACATTGCTGTGTTAATAGTTCCCTGTGCCTGTTCGTTAACTCTGTGTTCTATGTGCTCATGTTATCTGTTGCTTGTTGTTTCTGTTTTTCCCATATTGTCAGCGTCTTTGAGCCCCGGAAAAGCACTATATAAATACAATGAATGATTATGATTATGATTATTATGATTATTATTATTATTATTATTATTGTTATTGTTATTGTTATTAATACTATTATTATTATCATTATCATTATTATTGTTATTAATAATAATAATATTATTATTATTATTATTAGTAGTAGTAGTAGTATTATTATTATTATTCCCGGCCACACCTTCCCCCTTTCCACTGCCCGGCATCAGGGCCGCTTTAAGGGGGGGCTAGCTGGGGCGGCGGCACAGGGCCTCGCGCTTTGGAGGGCCTCGCGTGAGGCAGGGTAAAAAAAAAAAATTTGGTACCCTGGCTGGCGAGGCCCTCCAAAGCGCCAGGCAAGGGACCATATTATTATTTTTGCCTTTAATACATTTCTAAATGTTCACACATGTGATAATCAGTCAATCATACATCTAAAATCTAGCATACCTGTAGGACAGGGAGATTCTTAGCAACAGAAAAAAGTAATGACACCTTACGTGAAACGTGAAAAGAATTTTTGGGCGCGCGTTGACACTTGTTGTGCATAGTGACTGCTTAGTGCAACGGACAAAATGCAGAGGGAACGAGACCGAGGAAGAAAATGTTAATCGGGTGCTGAAAAAAGAAATACAAATAAAAGAAAGGAAGGCTTAAGTTCAGGGCCTCGCTTAGAGGTTCGTTCGAAACATTTCTAAAAACAAGTGAGGCTCCCGTTAGCACCGAAGAAGCTAACGTTACTGCTAGCACTAGCAATGCTAGTAGTAGCACGGCACAGCCCCCCCTGAGAGGCAAAGATGATGTCTCTGAGGTGGAGGAGGACAACTGCTACACCGGCAGGCGGCAGCAGTGGGGCTGCCCAGCCCCAGGTGATGATGGTCAGGAGTGGCGAAGTAGAGGATACGGAGGCGGAAGATGGAGCTACTCAGAGCAGCAGCAGGGCTGAGAGTGATGGAACGCAAGACGAGCCTACGGTGTTAGATATGTCATGTATGATGATCCTGGTAAATTGGCCGGTACATATGGACTCTACAGTTACAGAAGTGATCATTAGAAGAGGTCCCCCAAAGATGAAACCTGGATTTAGTTATCCTAAAAATAATGAGAACAGGAACTTTAGTGAAACTTTATTTCTCCGAAAACTACCAAATGGGGAAAAAATAGAAAGAAAGTGGCTTGTGTACTCTCAAAAACGGGACATGTCTTTTTGCTTTTGCTGTCAGCTTTTCAACATAAAGGATAGGCCTACATGGTGGTGAGTAACATCTCTATTCATGTCAATAATGGCTTGTGCGTATTTAATGTTGGGTATGATGACTGCTTTATCCTAAATCCTAATCCTTTACGAGTATAAAAGGTTTGAAATGAAACAAACATGGTTGTAAACTATCTAAATAAGTAGATATGCTATTGTCTATCAGCACAGCATGTGAGCGCATTTCTTGCAATATATCGGTGCGTGCGTGTCGCGCGGTTATAACAGTAGCCTACATCATTATATATAAAAGGCCTCGGATACATATGTATTGTGTATCTAAATCTAATAATAAAAAATATATATATACATTTTTTTCCCCCCTCCAATACAAAAAAAAACAAAACAAAAAAGGCCTCGCAAATCTGACTTCGCACAGGCCTCGCATATCTCCCAAGCGGCCCTGCCCGGCATGCCCTCGCCTGTAACACATAAACACACTTGAAAACACATTTCCTGCAGTTCTACACATTGTTGACACAGTAAACGTGTCTGACCGGTTTACAATTATAATCCATTACATAAACCATGACCCAAGACCAACCCCTGAAAACAGAAAGGTTCCAACTAAGAAAACCAAAGATGTTTAAACAGACACTCTCACTTCCCCTCTGCAGGACATGTAGCCCTGTCTTCATTTAGAAAGAGACTCAACTGGAACTTCTATCTAACTAACTAACTAACTAACTAACTAACTAACCCTCGGCCTGACTGTCGGCTCTCTGTAGACATGGTGTCTAGGCTTTGTCTGAGATGATCTCCCAGAGGTACAATAACTACTATAATACTAATACATTACTAATAATAGTGTCACGGCTAAGCTTCCTGGCTCAAGCCGTGTCTTTTAGAACACAGGGGTAGGTTCAAACGCACGGTTTTATTGATAGTGTCGTGTATTCTTATTGGTTATGAATCAAACAACAGCTAGTGAGTTTAAGATGATTTAATCCGAGTTACAAACAGATTTATACATACACGTGTTGATCCTGGGGCCTGGTGACAAAAAGAGACCGCTTTTCCCCCTTCCTCGCTGGTTTTCCCTAGTCCCCTAGATCCCTGCCCTCTTATGCAAATACAGTCACAGGTCATAGCCTATCACCTTATCTAGATGGTCATGAGGGCCGTCCCCTGTGATGTCACCCTTCCGGGTGCCCGCTGGTGCAAACATGAAGGCTACAGAATAGCATGACCCCCTATCATACTATCTATGCATGTGTGGAAATATACGACACATCCCCCCTCGGACCACCCAGAGGGTGTTCCGAAACTAAACGACCACAAAACAAAAACAAAAACACAAAACCCCACAAACTAACTCAAAAAAAAAAAAAAAAAATTTTAAATAAAATTAAAAATTAAAAAATAAACAACAACAGACAGAAAAACTACACCAACACACAACACAAGAAGCACAATAACACAGACCAACCCAGGACCAGTATTAGGAACCAAAGATATCATAAACAAAAAATAGAAAACAACCAATAATAAAAAGAATTTTGAAAATAACAATCACAATTAAACTAAACACAGTTCATCATGCACAAATCAATACAGCAACTTCCAACGACCGATGTTTTCTTTGTCCTTGAAGCGTCAGGGTCAGAGGTTACTAGCACTTGTACCCAGTTGGAGAACAGCCTTTACCGCTGTCTCAGATTGATAACACTTTCATAGTCAGCAGCTTCCATTTTCGTTGCGCTAGGAACAGAACCTCTTTCCTATCTTTGCATAACCACCACATCACTTCTCAACTGACCTCAATCACACGATATAGAAACAAACAAACAATACACAAATAATGACATTCAGTTATCATAACACATAATTCTCCAACAGTAAGCATAGGACAAAGGGAATGCATTAATGCATAGATCTTCACCTCAGGTGAGGACTAGTCTTCTGAAAAGTTCATTAACGTGGACTGAGTGACTGATTTTCCAAAAACAGTCAATGAGGCCCTGCCTCCTAAGAAAGTCAAAAATCATGTCTGCTATAATAGGTGCTCCTATCTTAGCAAAATAAGTTTCCCATGCCCCTAAGTCCGTTTCCAGCCATGCTATCATCTGCTGTCCATTCCCGTCGTTCCCTTTGATCTGCTGCTTCACTACCCTATTCATAGTCTTTAATCTTTTCCTAACTGGTCGTCGTCCGTCAGTGTCATTGAGGTTCAGGCAGCCGCCTGGTCCCCTCCCACGCTGATCAAGGTCTGGGGAGTTGCCCTCAGCATCATCTGAAGCATGATGCAGGTACTCGCCCGCATCCCCAGTAGCACAGGTGCCCAGGCTTTGGACACTCCCGGGCTGGACCTCCAGACTGTCAGCACTCTCTGCTTCGTTGGTTTCTGGTTCATTGGCATCTGGACAGCTTTCCACTGTCCCCTCGGTTTCAGGCACTGCCGGTAATGTCACTGGCTGTAACACTGGCATTGCCACTGGCTCTGGCAACACCACAGCATCTCCTCGTAGCTCCTCCTTCTCAGGTTCTCTGGGGACCTCGGCACCTGTTGGCACAACATCCTGCCTACTCTGTACATCCACCCCCCTGTCCACCACCCGTGGCCCTATTGGGGTAGGGATATGCCCAGACACCACTGGTGTACCCACTCTGATGTTGTTTCTCCAACAGACCCCACATTGACCTAAAGCATGGTCAATCTGTTCCATCAAATATGGACTCCAAAACCCATATTCCTTGGTGATCTTGCGTCTTACCTCCCCCCTAGCCACATGTGCTAATCCATGAGCTTCCCGTATTAACATGCCTATTAAATCTGAGGGTGCTACAACCAACCCCTCATGATTCCTCCATAGACCTGTGTCATCCTGACTTGCCCCCCTTGCTAGCCAAACGTTCTTGTCTAACGTAGTTACTCTACTCTGTAACATCAATAAATCCTCAAGTGCGACCATGCCCTGTAATTGCTTTTCATGTGTGACCAGAAGACCTTTACCTGCCTTGTCTGCTCCTGTAATGGCTTTGGCTGCATCTTCTGCAGCCCTGTTACCTTGTGTGACATGTGATGAGTCAGACCTGTGTGTGGCACACTTCACTATGGCTAATTCCTTTGGCTTCATCATGGCTTGTAACAGCTTCATGATCTGTGCGTGATGCTGTATAGGCGTACCATCAGTTCTCTTAAAACCCCGCCCCCTCCATACAGCTCCATTAAAATGACAAACATTATGTGCATAGGCAGAGTCGGTGTACACTGTCACTCTCCGTCCGGTTCCCAAGTTGCATGCTTCTGTGAGGGCAATCAATTCAGCCAACTGAGCCGAGCAAGGCTGAGGAACTGCCTCAGCCTGTTCTACAATAAACTTTGAATTCTGTGCTTTAACTAAGGAATACCCAGCGCACAACGTTTCTCCTACCCCGTAACAAGACCCATCAACCCAATATTCTATATCAGCTCCCTTTAAAGGCAAAGCTTGTAGGTCTGTTCTATGCTTAATCACTCTGGCTGTCGATGGAATCTGAACACCGGATGGCACCGTCACCTGACAGCCGTCAGGTGTGCATTTTACTGTACAGTTCAATTGGCATAGAGCATCTCTCCCTAGCAGCCCTGTTGGCGTGTGTTCTGACACAAGTGTTGACAGAGTTGCTCTCTGTCCCTTGTACTCTAAGTCTACAAGCTCAGTTGTAGGAATCAGCTGTTTAATTCCCTCAAATCCGATTGTCTTCACATATTCTCTAGACATAGGGAGGTGCGTGGCGCCTTCAGGCTTCTGTGTCACCACCAGCTGGCACCTCCCACTCGGATCTTCCGGGCACCCCTATAGGCCAGCTGCTGGGCCTCCGTAAGGGTTCATCACTCCTGGAGCAGGTGTAGTAGGAGGCCAATATCCTCCTCCTTGGCTCCCCCCTTCTTCTTCTGGGAATGATCCTCCAGTGCCTTAGCATATGGAGGGGGACTGGAGGCAGGACACAGGTCTGGGGATGAAATGTTCAATTTCTGTTCCAGTGTTCTGGCCAATTCTTTTTTCTTTTCCGGTTCCATCTGAGCTATTTTCTGTCCCTCTACCTTAAAGAGGTCTAAGATGTCTAATTCTAACTTGCGTTTCTCTGACCTATCTTTCCCTTTCTGATTTGCCTTGTGTACAGTGATAAGTATCTCCAATGTTGCAATTAATTGTAAATTAAGGCTGCCCTCTTTCGGCCACGGCTGTTCAATGTATGCCCAACGGCTATTCCATTTCGTTGACATTTTGCTAATTTCCCTAACAAGAGGATTCATTTTTTCCACTATAGCCATAGGGGATAACGTAGCCAACATTCCACGATGTTCACTAATATCTTTTAACAGCTTCGTTGAATTCGACCCCATTCTACTTTGCTCAATATGCTGACAATATTCTATATTAGATAAGGTGTACGCTTCTTACAACCCACCTTATTTTGTCTTGTTTGCTAAACAAATGCTAGTCCAATATAACTGTATTAACCATCCCCACAAAAACCCTGCAACTTCAGAATAACAGACTTGCCTCTTGTGTATGTCAGTGCAGTATTAACTTAAATCTAATAGCTGTGTAAGTACTTTATACTTAAATGTGTTTCCTAATTGTTTATGAATATGTGTCACTTGATTACTCATTCAATACTAATTACAGTTCTGGTCAACACAATTATTAAATCACAAAGGCTGGTCACACCTAAGTATTCACTGATCCACAAAAACCCTTTTACTGCTCAACTATCAAATATGTACTATTCTGCTATTCCTTAATCAAACACTGTGGAAATGACCTAACTAAAATAAAATATGTAAATTACAAATATTAATTATAACCTGTAAAGAAATCGACTTGTTATTTGGAAAAGAATGAATGATTAATTATTAATTACAATCTGTAAAGAAATCGACTTGTTAAGTGAAAGGAATGAATGATTAGTTAGAATTATTCATTGACACTTCATTGATGTAAACCTGTAAAGTCAATTAGCTATTATCGACACAAAGAAATGGTTATTATTAGATTATCACAAAACAATTGATCAAAGTTCTGTGAAACAGAAAATGAAATGATCTGAATAATTAATTCAATCAATTAGTAATTAATTAAATTAATTAAAGTAATATCTAACAATCATCTACAAACATCATCAATGAAGGAGGGTTGTATTTCATCAATTTACAGAGAGCCAATGTTTTAAAAATGTCTTGTCGTATTTTGGCCAGCAGATGGAGCTGTGCTCCGGCTAACGCGCATCGATTGCGCATGCGCCAACTCTTCCATGTAAAATGGAGGCTATGAATGTTTTAACCGTAACTCTAAACTATTTAAAATACCCCGCTGATCAATTCACTATATCTCTATCTTTATCAATACTAGTCTATGTGTATGGTTTTATCGTTATCTTTAAGAGATGAGTACTGAAATCTATCAAACTCAGGTTCCCTTCTAAAGGAATGTTCCACTGTGTGTCTGCGCTTTTTGCAAAGCAGGAAGAGGGAAGGGCTTTATTGTTCTTGAAAGCCCACGGCCGTATTGGGGCCTGCTTAAAACAATCTCTTTAACACAACTTGTTTTCATAAACGATTACTTTTCACGACACAGCAATATCAAGATTATCTTTCAATCCAGTTAAACTATTATTTATCTCATTCAAATATTCTACGTTCACGTTTTCCTCATAAAGATGGCCTCTGTGTGTGTCCTTTCTCAAGGACAAAGAAAAATGGCGTCTAAGAATAGATTCTCTGACAGGACACTGCAAATGGCCGCTTACACAATGGCGTCGTTTCAAACAGACAAAGAGAACACAATTCTACACACACACTCACGATATTCCGTAATACCGCTATTAGTTACACAACTAATATCTTAACATAAAAAAGCGAATTACCAAATTCAGCCCTATATCACCAATATACCAATCTAATCGTATATTTACAAAAACGGACTTCAAAATCCGGCTCTCACCAACCCCAGCTTAAAGACTATGAAAGATGTGTTTCAAGTTACTTTACTTTAAACCTTAAAGTTGAAGGTTGTTTTAGTCTCAAAGAAAATGTTTGAAAACCCAGCTGTTGCACACGCGCCCCTAGCGGTTTAAACAGAAAATAGCGCTATTTTAATTCTTACCGTCTTTAGAGCTGTGGCTTCAGCTTAAGTTTTCAAACGTAGATTTCCTTTTTTGGACTCCGTGCTAGGCTCGCCATCATTGTCGTGTATTCTTATTGGTTATGAATCAAACAACAGCTAGTGAGTTTAAGATGATTTAATCCGAGTTACAAACAGATTTATACATACACGTGTTGATCCTGGGGCCTGGTGACAAAAAGAGACCGCTTTTCCCCCTTCCTCGCTGGTTTTCCCTAGTCCCCTAGATCCCTGCCCTCTTATGCAAATACAGTCACAGGTCATAGCCTATCACCTTATCTAGATGGTCATGAGGGCCGTCCCCTGTGATGTCACCCTTCCGGGTGCCCGCTGGTGCAAACATGAAGGCTACAGAATAGCATGACCCCCTATCATACTATCTATGCATGTGTGGAAATATACGACAATAGCACTCCACACATGATTTACTTTGTATGCTTATGGTTTTATTTCATTTTCTCTGTTCTTCCAATACAAAGTGTCTTCTGTAAAGCACAAAGTGCTATCAAACCTTCCATAAAGTGTGTGGTTAAAAACCATATGGCTACCATGTGCCTATCATTTCCTTGCCTGGCTCACTGCCCACTCTTTTAACCAAAACACACCAGTTCCAATCAGCTGGCTAGAGAATGGGCATGGCAACCAACACAGGGCACCCCCCACAATGCAGATCAAACCACACCCATGAACCACACCTGTCACCAAAATAACTATACACAAACAAAACAGAAATGCAAGCAAAGACAAAACCCAGGACAAACTTCTAAATTCCCAAAACAAGGAAAATGGCTCCAACAAATAGCCTAAACATTTGTAATGAAATCACAAAGTCTCAATTTTTTTTAGCATACACCTATAATAAGCGTTTATTAAAGTAATGCTGGAAAGAGAGAGAGAGAGAGAGAGAGAGAGAGAGAGAGAGAGAGAGAGAGAGAGAGAGAGAGAGAGAGAGAGAGAGAGAGAGAGAGAGACTGTGTGTGTGTGTGTGTGTGTGTGTGTGTGTGTGTGTGTGTGTGTGTGTGTGTGTGTGTGTGTGTGTGTGTGTGTGTGTGTGTGTGTGTGTGTGTGTGTGTGTGGGTGGGTGTGTGTGGGTGTGTGTGTGTGTGGGTGTGTGTGTGTGTGTGTTATGTGTGTAGGCGGTTATGTATTCAAAGATATACAACAGTTAGATTAGGCTACATAAACTTTGCTGATTACTTTTATCATAAACATCATTATGTTACATAAATAATGAATTAAATTAATATATAATTTCAACAAGTCATAGATACATAGGCTATAACTAGGGGAATAACATAAGCTTGAATGAGATAGATAACAACATCAAACCAACGAATAGAAACTCAAAAATCTGAATGTATATTTTAGCTACATTAACCTCATTGTAAGAGGGAAATACTGACTCACGGACATATCTCCCCCAAGTTTTTTCAAACGAAGGAAAACAAACAAAAGCCTAACTTTTCATGTAACATTACACTGCTTTGCTGCATCAACCGCCACAGTGTAACTGTAAACAGAGCATGCAGGTTGCTCGGCAACGAATAGGTGCAGTACCTAAAATAACAATTTAAAATAAATAAAATAAAACTGAAATATATAATAATGGTCAGAACAGCCATGATGCACATTTGTGAATTGTAGCTTACTCTATTTTTATTTTATTTTATTTACGATATTCGCTGTAATCTAACTCCAAATGGGCGCTTTTATTTTGAAGGAGTCCTCATTTGCATTTCCCCGAGGTGAGGTGGGCGGAGCTGCTGTGAGGAAGTATCAACAACATGGCGACGTGTTCTCCGTCTACATGAGAAATAACCTGATAAATACCAATTAGTTTCAGAGGAAGACATTCAACACTAAGGGCTGACGCTGTTGTACTTGTATTTAATGTGTTGGCCGCATTTTATATTTAGTTTGTAGTTGGATTTCTCTTCTGGAAACATCTCAAAATGAAGAGGGCGGTGGACGTTAAAGACAACGGTGAACTTATTAAAAAATATCATAAACAGGCATTCGAGTACTTATCCACGGCATTGAGGATTGACGAGGATGAAAAAGGTTGTCCCATCTCTTTCTTTGTGTTATTTGTACTTATTCCATATTTCCATTTTAGGATATATGAATCCATGGAGGAATCTGAAATTACAAAAGTGTTATTTGGAACGTAAACATGATAAATGCCTCAATAATATGTTTCCGCAAATAGAAGAATTCATCAATTGAACTTGCATGTGCATGTCAACATTAGGTGTTATAAGGCTACCAGGTGGGTATTTCATCAATGTTGCTAAAGCAAAGTCCAGGCTTTTTTTTTTACAACTCTCGCGAGATTTATCAAAATAACCCTGGATTTTCCTTTAGTGACGTTGATGGAATATATATATATGCCTACATTTCCCCCCCTATTAGGTTTTTAGGGGTTATACGATACTCTTTAGGCGATGTGTAGACATGTCAATATAGCTACAGCGATTTATATTCTTCTTTTAAAAGCTCCCTTTCTCCCTCTGGCAGGTGTGAAGGAGGAGGCAGTCCAGTGGTACCAGAAGGGCATTGCTCTGTTGGAGAAGGGCATCGCTGTCGAGGCCACTGGACAAGGTGACTCCTGCCTGCTTCTAACAAATAGAAAAAGACTGTCAGTGTTGTGGCCAGGTCTCATCTCTTCGGGTTACACCTTAACTGCTCCTTAACTGTTCCTCCTGAGACATCTACTGCCCCACAGCACTGCATCTCCTGAAGACACCCGCTTTTCCCCTCTACTGTGTCCCCTAAAAACTTCTATTGCCCCCCTTGTACTGTTTCTCCAGTGTCTATATATATATATATAACACCTTTTAAAAGGTTAGGTTTAGAAGAAGGTGATAGAAGAAGGTTTTTCCTTCTATCAATGGCCCCGGGCCTGAGCTGGGTTATTCTTCCTGCTACGACGGGTGGATGATGATTCACTTGCTTAGTCAAATGTATATAAGTCACTTTGGAATAAGGCCTCTGCAAATGCCAAACATGTAAATGTAAATGTAATACTTCTCTGTGTTTCTCACCATCTTCAGGAGACCACTGTGAGAGGGCAAAGAGGCTTCAAGCTAAGATGATGACCAACCTTACCATGGCAAAGGACCGGCTTGCACTTTTAGGTCAGTTCTGAAGTGTACTACTCCACATCATCATCATGACTCATCACAATCTCTTCCTGTTTGACCTGAAATGAGATCAATTCTAAGATCAATTTCTCTCATACCAACAGAAAGTGGAGCGGCAGCGTCTAAAAAGAAAATGGATCCTCACAATCTCTCAGGTCATCTTCCCCCTCCGTTGAAGCCAGGTCGTGTCCAGCCTGCCAGCACAGTCAGACCTGGCTGCAGGACCAACGACACAAAGGTAGTCTTATAACCTCCTACTTCCGGAACAAAGTTGATGATATATTATAAATATGTCCTTTTAGGTGTTTGTTTGTCAAATTGACCATGTAGCTAATTCGTTTTTTGTTTGTTAGTTTTGTTTTGTGGTGTGTACTAGTGTCTTTTTGGCTTTGACAGTTTGTATGTTGCCAAGGTTACCCCTCGGGTTGGAAAAGGACAAAATGGAAGACCTGCAGCAACAGCAAAGGTACCCCAAAAGAAAACGGACATGAAGAACTTTAAGAATGTGGACAGCAAGCTGGCCAACCTGATCCTGAATGAGATTGTGGATAGGTGAGATTGAGACACTGATTACACGTATATGGATATTTTTTTAAGCAGATATTTTCGTCCACGTTTAAAAAACTGTCCACACCACAAAAATATCTCTGTCCATACGAAAAGCAAAAACTGAACACGATCTGTCAAATACCGTAGAAGAACGTTATGGGCATGCGCAGTCAGTTGTAATCAAACAGCGGCAGTGACTCAAATCGTAAACAGACCAAACTCCTTGAAACAGACAGAAAAGGAAAGTACAAAACAGACAGAAAAGCAAGTTATGGCGACCAAGAAGAAAGCAAAAGCTGATTATTTTGTGTGGACCAACGATGAAGTTGAGCCATTGTTGCTGTTGACAACCATTTTGCTTCAATGCGCATGTGTGAACGGCTTGACAGCTCCGTTTAACATAACCACACTGATCCACTCAATCGGATATTTTTGTATTTCTTCCCTTTTTTATCCGTTTAGAGAAATCTCAGTTGATGTGAGTGAAAACGCTGTGTTCGTATGGTTGAGAGGCCCAATTGTATTAAAAAATGTGTGTTTAGAAAAATATCCATATACGTGTAGTCCAGGCCTAAGCACTGTGTAAATGTTCATTTCAGCGGAACCACAGTTGCGTTTGAAGACATCGCGGGGCAGGACCTGGCCAAGCAGGCGCTGCAGGAGATCGTCATCCTGCCTGCCATCAGACCAGAGGTGAGGCTCTGAACAGTGAACAGTGAACATGTGGTGTTCAGTTATCTTCTGAACATGTGTGGTGTTCAGTTATCTTCTGAACATGTGTGGTGTTCAGTTATCTTCTGAACATGTGTGGTGTTCAGTTATCTTCTGAACATGTGTGGTGTTCAGTTATCTTCTGAACATGTGTGGTGTTCAGTTTTCTTCTGAACATGTGTGGTGTTCAGTTATCTTCTGCTTTGCTTTTATTCGCTTGCAGTTGCATTCTTCAGTTTTATTCATGTGCTTATTACATCGTTAGCCTCATAGCCGCATTGTTGCCTAAAGCGGGGTACACACATAAGGATTTTCTGGCCGATTTTCGGATGGCTGAAAACGACAGAAAACGCCCGATTATCAGATGGCCCTTAACATTTTCCTATAACAAAATCCTGTGGTGTGAGGTGTGTTAAGAGTCAATCTCTCCCGACAACCTGCTCGGAAAATGGGCGTGGCCGGCAATCGTAAATGTCAAATGTGTTCAATACTTACGACCAGAAATCATAGGGTTGCCAGATTGTTTGGTGGAATTAGCGGTTTTAGACTGTGGTTAGGGTGGAAAATGTCATTTCCATCTGGCAACCCTGCTCGCGAGTCCAACTATAACGTGGATGGAATGTAGCCAATCAAGAAGCGAGCTGACTTCTTCTTTTCGTTATTCGGCACTTTATTTGCCCTGTCCGCATGGTTGTCTCGTACAGGTCAGTCAGGGTACTACGTTAGATAATAATAATAATAATAACTTTATTTGTATAGCGCTTTTCCTGCAAACGTTGCGGCTCAAAGTGCTTTAATCATTATATAATCTTAATTTAATAATTTTGTAATTTAAAGGCAATATTAAAAGGATGGGTTCACGCGAGATTTCTGGCTTGGGGAACGAGACTCTAGAGCAGGGGTGCCCACACTTTTTTGAACCAAGATCTACTTTTCAAGTAGCCAGTCTGCCAAGATCTACCAGTCTAGTTTCAACATCGCAAACGTACACGCACGCACGTACGACAAACACACACACACACACACACACACACACACACACACACACACACACACACACACACACAGTTCCCAGCCTGCATAGTAAACTCACAATACACTTTCTCTCTCTCTGTCACACAGCCACACAGGAGAAGACCATCACAAACCCTCCCTCTTTGCTATTCTCACTCTCACACACACACACACACACACACATACACACACACACACACAGACACACAGACACACACACACATTCACACACACACAAACACACAAACACACAAACACACACACACACACACACACACACACATTTGCCAGTCTGCATAGGGAGCCATAGCACAAACCCTCTCTCTCTCTCTCTCTCTCTCTCTCTCTCTCTCTCTCTCTCTCTCTCTCTCTCTCTCTCTCTCTCTCTCTCTCTCTCTCTCTCTCTCTCTTACACACACACACACACACACACACACACACACACACACACCTACCTCAATTTCTCTCACTCACACACTGACAGCCAGTCTGCAGTACCATAGCCAACTACTGATCCAACAAACAGAAAAGTAAACCAGATACAAAACAGGTAATTCCCTAGTTTGAAAGGAGGAAATAAATGCATTTCTCTACCTTAGTGGGAGACCTGGCACTGGGAGGAGGCAGCTAGTTTCTAGTAGTCAGGGCTGTAGGAGCAGGCTGCAAGGTGTCATCAGCCACTGTGGATCTGTCATCGAAAAGGCAATCTGTAGCCTCGAGAAACGCTTTTTTTCACAATTTCGCCGTCTTTGAATGACTTCTTGTGTTTAACAAGAACGTGACTGACGCGATAAGAAGCTATCGTTGCAGCCGTACGTTTTCGCTCTTTTGCCACATTTCACTTCTTCGAAACAGCCATCGTAGATTTGCAGATCAGACAGACGCACTTCCAATATCACATTGTGTAAAAAAAGTCCTCCTCCCATTCTGGATGGAAGTTGTACGTTATTGGTTTCTTACTTGGTCCAGCTTCCCCACTCATTTGTATACCCTTTCTTTAGTATTAAATAGTAAATAGTAGAAATTGGAAGCTGGAACTAGTTAATTAGTCTCGCCGGTATTTAGTATTTTGTAGTTGGCGCTGTTGACTGCGCATGCGTGGTGAACCGTGTGTTAGGTGAAAAGATCAGATCGCAGACTGGCTTACCTGTACGTCAATCAAGTGGCAAAAGCCATAGTGAGGATGGATGATGGGCAAACTTTTTTTTTTTTTTGGGGGGGGGGGGGGTTTGTTCAATGCCATGCGATCTACCCATACTACCTTTTTGGGCACCCCTGCTCTAGAGAGTCTGGAGTCTGTCGTAACGAAAATCTTTATGTCTGTGGGGTGCTGAAATGGGGAAATCGGCGCACACCACACACTATACGATCAAGGCTGTTCAATCCAAGATTTTTTTTCTTCATGTGTGGGGTCTGTCTCAGATAAGATTTCGTTTAAGATTTTGAAAATCCTTATGTGTGTACCCCGCTTTAGTCATGCTTCACTTGTGGTCAGCCGAGCCATCTTTGTATGTAGTGTCAAAAATGTCAAAGAGATGACTTGGGCAGATAGTGATTTTGGAATGTAACAACAAACATTCTGATAGGCTGATGGCATCACAGGCAATAATGCACAGTGAATCAGCAGTGTTAGGAGAGTAGAGCTAGGCAGATATCTACATTTGGCCAAAATATGACTTAGGCTGATAAGTCTGACTTATGACTTATGATAGGGCCTTTTCAGCCTCAGCCCCGTCCCTCTGGAACGCCCTCCCCAACCACATCAGACAGGCCAACACCCTCCCAACATTTAAACGGCCTCAAAACCCACCTCTTCAAGCTCGCCTTCACCGGTTAACCCTCTCCCCCTCCCCTTCCCATGTGTCCCCAGCACTACCTTAATTAGGCCCCTATACTTTCTTTTATCTATTTTTTGTGTCTTTTATTATTACTACTACATTTTTTCAGTTTGTAAAGCGTCTTTGAGTGTCTAGAAAAGCGCTATATAAGTCTAATGTATTACTATTATTATTATTATTATTAGGCAATTATGCTCTGAGGCTAACGATATGCTACTAATCACTTCTTCAGTCACCAGTCCACTAATCCAGTCTGTTGGTGTTTGTGTCTTGCAGCTGTTCACCGGCCTGAGGACCCCGGCACGAGGCCTGCTGCTGTTCGGCCCTCCAGGCAACGGGAAGACCATGTTGGTGAGCTGATCACTACGCCTGGAGACCTGGCAGACCAACTCTACATGTGTGACCCCTGTGTGGTACTGACTGCATAGCGTTAGCCTCATAGCATAACTGCCTAAGTCGTGCTTCACTATTGGTCAGCCATCTTTGTATGTAGTGTCAAACATGCCTATGATGTCATAGAGATGACTTGGGCAGATAGTGATTCTGGAATGTAACAACAAGCATTCTGATAGGCTGATGGCATAGTAGGCAATAATGCACAGTGAATCAGCAGTGTTAGGAGAGTAGAGTTAGAGTTGGGCAGATATCTCAATTTGGCCAAAATATGACTTAATTATGCTATGAGGCTAACAATATTGTAGGTTTATTTTATTTTTGGCGTGGTCAAGATTTAGGAGTTTCACATGTCCTTGTTCTGTCTGACCCAGGCCAAGGCGGTGGCCATGGAATCCAACGCCACCTTCTTCAACATCAGTGCTGCCAGTCTGACCTCTAAATATGTAAGTCTGAACCTTTATTCCTTGTGTATAGAGGAGTCATAAAAAGCATACAAAGTGGTGTAATTTCTGAATGGTGAAACCAATATCTACATCAAATAAAAGCTGAGAATCTCTACTTTAACCACATATTAATTGTTTGATTTAAAATCCAAATGTTTGGTGTGTAGAGAAAAAATGCTAGACAGAAACATGATAATATCTGTTATTACCATGGACAGTAAAGGTTGTGTTGTCTCACAGATGGGAGAGGGAGAGAAGCTGGTGCGGGCGCTGTTTGCTGTGGCCAGAGAGCTCCAGCCCTCCATCATCTTCATAGGTGGGAGGAATCATCTGTTCTGTGTTTCTGAGTTGTAAGATTCAAGATTCAAGATAGCTTTATTGTCTGTCACACAGTGACAGAAATTCTCCTTTGACAGGCAGAAGTGCAGCTCAAGAATACATTTCCACATTAAAAACATACATAGGTCACATATTTATCCTGTTGGAAAGCACTTTGAGCTGCATTTCGAGGAGGAAAGGTGCTATATAAATAAAGCTTTACTTACTTACTTACATAATTGTATAATAATAATATTAATTCATATTAACATTCATTAATACATACAATAAAAACAGACAGACATAGCAGTGTTTATAAAATGTAGTGCCTTTTACTTAAAAAGTCCAGTCATTTAAAAATAATAATAAAAAACTGTGTTATGGTTTGCACTAAACATTAGCATTTTAAATTATAAGCTCTCAAAGATTTGCTTAATTGTATTTTCTTGACTCTGGTTGTGTTTTGCTTCTGAAAGAATGCAGAGCATAGCTGAACATAGCTGCTGCGTATGGGCCTGTAGATGATGAAGCTGTGTGTTGTTATGTATTTGAACCTGGTCAGATGAGATTGACAGTCTGCTGTGTGAGAGGAGGGAGGGCGAGCATGACGCCAGCCGGCGGCTAAAAACAGAATTCCTGATCCAGTTTGACGGGGTAACGACCAGTACTGTCGTCCACACAAACACATACACACGTGCACACGCGCACTCGCACTCGCACTCGCACACGCACACGCACACGCACACACACACACTTCCGAACCAGTACACTTTGATTGTGATCCAGTGCCATCAGGCTTGACTGGCTACAGTTGTTAGTGAGCCCTGAGCCCCACCCATGTCTGCTCTCCTCCCTCTCCTCCCCCTCCTACCCCTCTTCCCTCTCCTCCCGATCCTCTCTCCCCCTCCTCTCTCCCCCCCCCCCCTCCCCCTCCTCCCCCAGGTGCAGTCAGATGGGGCTGACAGGGTCCTGGTGATGGGAGCCACCAACAGACCCCAGGAGCTGGACGAGGCTGTGCTCAGGTACCCCTCTTATACCCCTCATATATCCCCTCATATACCCCCTCATATACCCCCTCATATACCCCTCATATACCCCCTCATATACCCCTCATATACCCCTCATATACCCCCTCATATACCCCTCATATACCCCTCATATACCCCCTCATATACCCCTCATATACCCCCTCATATACCCCTTATATACCCCTCATATACCCCTCATAGTACCCTCATAGTACCCTCATATACCCCCTCATATACCCCCTCATATACCCCTCATATACCCCTCATATACCCCTCATATATCCCCTCATATACCCCTCATATACCCCCTCATATACCCCTCATATACCCCTCATATACCCCCTCATATACCCCTCATATACCCCTCATATACCCCTCATAGTACCCTCATAGTACCCTCATATACCCCCTCATATACCCCCTCATATACCCCTCATATACCCCCTCATATACCCCTCATATACCCCTCATATACCCCCTCATATACCCCCTCATATACCCCTCATATACCCCTCATATACCCCTCATAGTACCCTCATATACCCCTCATATACCCCTCATATACCCCTCATATACCCCCTCATATACCCCTCATATACCCCCTCATATACCCCCTCATATACCCCTCATATACCCCCTCATATACCCCTCATATACCCCCTCATATACCCCCTCATGTACCCCCTCATATACCCCTCATATACCCCCTCATATACACCCTCATATACCCCTCATATACCCTCTCATATACCCCCTCATGTACCCCCTCATATACCCCTCATATACCCCTCATATACCCCCTCATATACCCCCTCATATACCCCCTCTTATACCCCTCATATACCCCCTCATATACCCCCCCTTATACCCCTCATATACCCCTCATATACCCCTCATATACCCCCTCATATACCCCTCATATACCCCTCATATACCCCTCATATACCCCCTCATATACCCCTCATATATCCCCTCATATACCCCCTCATATACCCCCTCATATACCCCTCATATACCCCCTCATATACCCCCTCATATACCCCTCATATACCCCTCATATACCCCTCATATACCCCCTCATATACCCCTCATATACCCCTCATATACCCCCTCATATACCCCTCATATACCCCCTCATATACCCCCTCATATACCCCTCATATACCCCTCATATACCCCTCATAGTACCCTCATAGTACCCTCATATACCCCCTCATATACCCCCTCATATACCCCTCATATACCCCTCATGTACCCCCTCATATACCCCTCATATACCCCTCATATACCCCCTCATATACCCCTCATATACCCCCTCATATACCCCTCATATACCCCTCATATACCCCCTCATATACCCCCTCATAGTACCCTCATATACCCCCTCATATACCCCTCATATACCCCTCATATACCCCCTCATATACCCCTCATATACCCCCTCATATACCCCTCATATACCCCCTCATATACCCCTCATATACCCCCTCATATACCCCCTCATATACCCCCTCATAGTACCCTCATATACCCCCTCATATACCCCTCATATACCCCTCATGTACCCCCTCATATACCCCTCATATACCCCCTCATATACCCCCTCATATACCCCTCATATACCCCTCATATACCCCCTCATATACCCCTCATATACCCCTCATATACCCCTCATATACCCCCTCATATACCCCCTCATATACCCCTCATATACCCCCTCATATACCCCCTCATATACCCCTCATAGTACCCTCATATACCCCCTCATATACCCCCTCATATACCCCCTCATATACCCCCTCATATACCCCTCATATACCCCTCATAGTACCCTCATAGTACCCTCATATACCCCCTCATGTACCCCCTCATATACCCCCTCATATACCCCCTCATGTACCCCCTCATATACCCCTCATAGTACCCTCATATACCCCCTCATATACCCCCTCATGTACCCCCTCATATACCCCCTCATATACCCCTCATATACCCCTCATAGTACCCTCATAGTACCCTCATATACCCCCTCATGTACCCCCTCATATACCCCCTCATATACCCCCTCATATACCCCTCATATACCCCCTCATATACCCCCTCATGTACCCCCTCATATACCCCCTCATATACCCCTCATATACCCCTCATATACCCCTCATATACCCCCTCATATACCCCTCATATACCCCTCATATACCCCCTCATATACCCCTCATATACCCCCTCATATACCCCCTCATATACCCCCTCATATACCCCCTCATATACCCCTCATAGTACCCTCATATACCCCCTCATGTACCCCCTCATATACCCCTCATATACCCCCTCATATACCCCTCATATACCCCCTCATATACCCCTCATATACCCCTCATATACCCCCTCATATACCCCTCATATACCCCTCATATACCCCTCATATACCCCCTCATATACCCCTCATATACCCCCTCATATACCCCCTCATATACCCCTCATATACCCCTCATATACCCCCTCATATACCCCTCATATACCCCTCATATACCCCTCATAGTACCCTCATATACCCCTCCACCACCCCTGGATAGAACATTCCATTCAGAATCTTTCATCAGGGGCAATTATTCCTTATTGATAAAGCTTGTGAACTGTGAGGCAGGTTACATTTACGTTTACATTTTTGCCATTTAGCAGACGCTTTATTCCAAAGCGACTTACAATCAATACATTTGACTAAGCAAGTGAATCATCAATCCACCCGTCGTAGCAGGAAGAGTAATCCAGCTCAGGCCAGGGGCCATTGATAGAAGGAAAAACCTTCTTCTATCACCTTCTTCTAAACCTAGACTTTTTTATATTTTTTTATATTTAGACACTGGAGAAACAGAGAAACAGTACAAGGGGGGCAATAGAAGTTTTAGGGGACACAGTAGAGGGGAAAAGCGGGTGTCTTCAGGAGACGCAGTGCTGGGAGGCAGTAGATGTCTCAGGAGGAGCAGTTAAGGTGTAACCTGAAGAGATGGAGGTCTTCAGTCTCCGACGGAAGATGGGTAGTGACTCTGCAGTTCTGACAGCCGTGGGAAGCTCATCATAATAACGTATTATGTCTCTGTTTTACAGACGCTTTGCGAAAAGGGTGTATGTGTCCTTACCCATGGAGGAGGTGGGCTATGTCTTATAATAAGTATAATATTTGTATTGTTTTTTGTTTTCCTCTTTTGCATGACTATTGACTAACCATGTTTATTATCAAACATGTATCCCTGTGTACTAACATGTGTAGTATAATAAAGACATTTAAATGGTCTGAGTGAGGTACACTTGACTGTAATCTGAATTCTAGGGTTAGAAATATCGTTAGCCTCGTAGCATAATTGCCTAAGTCATATTTTGGCCAAATTGAGATATCTGCCTAACTCTACTCTCCTAACACTGCTGATTCACTGTGCATTATTGCCTACTATGACATCAGCCTATCAGAATGCTTGTTACATTCCAACATCACTATCTGCCCAAGTCATCTCTATGACATCTTAGGCATTTTCGACACTACATACAAAGATGGCTCGGCTGACCAATAGTGAAGCATGACTTAGGCAATTATGCTACGAGGCTAACGCTATGGTAGTTCGTTACCTAGTGCAGATGATGAGGAGTTCCAGCTGAACTCTCAAGGTCACTCAAGACTCAACGACCTCTATGAACCGGGTTGGGTATTCGGTTGTTAAGTCGTGACGTGTTTCCGGGTCCAACGTTGGCTGAGGCGCTCTCTTCGAACTGCCGCAGTAATAATAATAATTCATTATATTTTCCGAGGCTCAAAGACGCTAACAATATGGGAAAAAACGATTGAACTGTCATTCTACCGCTTTAGTACACAGGTACTCTGGTGCTTTAGTACACTGGTACTCTGGTGCTTTAGTACACTGGTAGTCTGGTGCCCTAGTACACTGGTACTCTGGTGCTTTAGTAGACTGGTACTCTGGTGCTTTAGTACACTGGTACTCTGGTGCTTTAGTACACTGGTACTCTGGTGCTTTAGTACACTGGTACTCTGGTGCTTTAGTACACTGGTACTCTGGTGCTTTAGTACACTGGTACTCTGGTGCTTTAGTACACTGGTACTCTGGTGCTTTAGTAGACTGGTACTCTGGTGCTTTAGTACACTGGTACTCTGGTGCTTTAGTAGACTGGTACTCTGGTGCTTTAGTACACTGGTACTCTGGTGCTTTAGTACACTGGTACTCTGGTGCTTTAGTACACTGGTACTCTGGTGCGGGGAAAACTTTATTTGGACCCGGAAATTGCTAAAGGTCACGTGTGACGTCAGACTTAACAACCGAATAAGTAGGGGTTGATTTTTGAAAGACGTACTGTATGTGTGATGAGACGATCTTACGGACGTAAAGACAATCAGTACCGCGGTACTCTCAGTACCGCAGCGCTTTTAGGGAACTCGCCCTAGGATACTGGTCTCACTGCGTTGTTAATCTGATGTTAGATGATGTGTTTGTCGTGTTTCTAGACGCGATTCAAGTTGCTGAGGAATCTGTTGGGAAAGCATGGAAACCCTCTAGGCCAGGGGGAGTTGGTGCGTCTAGCCAAGTGAGTACTGCGTCCTTGCAGCCACAGTAGGTTTCTCAGGTCCTCTGACCAGGGTTTGTTGGTTGTCCCCTGTGCCAGACTGAAGACCCAGGGTGATGGAGCATTCCAAACCGTGGCTCCCAGGCTCTGGAATGCTCTGCCCTTGGATCTTAGATCGGCGGTCGAGGTTTTTAAAAAACAGCTAAAGACTGTGTTGTATAGACAGGCTTTTCGATAGCCCCAGCTTTTCTATCTGTAATTTCTGTGTCCTGTTGATGTTGTTGTACACCTGTTGTCTGTTACTTGTTTTTATTTTCACTTGTTTGCCTGTTTCAACCTGCTGTGGCTTTTGCTCTGGTATTATGTTTTATTGTGTTTCTTCCTTGTTATGTAAAGCACTTTGTGACCCTTGGTCTGGGAAAGGTGCTGTATAAATACATTTTACTTACTTACTTACTTACTTACTCACATTACACGTATACTGTCATATATGTGGAAAGACAAGCATTATCGGGGACAGAGCCTTCAGGGTGGCAGCTCCCACCCTCTGGTACTCTCTCCCCACAGTGATCCACAATGGCCCCCCTACCCTGGACACCTTTAATGCCCCTACCCTGGACACCTTTAATGCCCCTACCCTGGACACCTTTAATGCCCCTACCCTGGACACCTTTAATGCCCCTACCCTGACACCTTTAATGCCCTAGCCTGACACCTTTAATGCCCCTACCTGACACCTGTAATGCCCCTACCCTGACACCTTTAATGCCCTACCCTGGACACCTTTAATGCCCCCCCTACCTGACACCTTTAATGCCCCTACCTGACACCTTTAATGCCCTACCCTGGACACCTTTAATGCCCTACCCTGGACACCTTTAATGCCCCTACCCTGACACCTTTAATGCCCCTACCCTGGACACCTTTAATGCCCCTACCCTGGACACCTTTAATGCCCCTACCCTGGACACCTTTAATGCCCCTACCTGACACCTTTAATGCCCCTACCTGACACATTTAATGCCCCTACCCTGACACCTTTAATGCCCCTACCCTGGACACCTTCAATGCCCCTACCCTGACACCTTTAATGCCCCTACCCTGGACACCTTTAATGCCCCTACCCTGGACACCTTTAATGCCCCTACCTGACACCTTTAATGCCCCTACCCTGGACACCTTTAATGCCCCTACCCTGATACCTTTAATGCCCCTACCTACCCTGGACACCTTCAATGCCCCTACCCTGGACACCTTCAATGCCCCTACCCTGACACCTTTAATGCCCCTACCTGACACCTTTAATGCCCCTACCCTGGACACCTTCAAATCAGCCCTCAAAACTCATCTGTTCACCAAGGCCTTTGGCCCCTAGTTTAGTTTTGTCACTATCGCTGTCTTTTTTGTTTTCTTTGCTCTTCTTTCTGTTGTGTCTGTCTGACTTTCTATCTGTAAAATCTGTAAAGTGTCCTTGGGTTTGAGAAAGGCGCTATATAAAACCAAGTTATTATTATTATTATTAATCATGCATTAACTCTGCTCCACCTCCAATATTAATGTGATTAGAATGACGGAGGGCTACTCAGGAAGTGACCTCACCTCATTGGCCAAAGATGCTGCTCTGGGACCAATCAGAGGTGAGTGCAACTGGTGGTTAACACTACAACAGCTGTGCCTATTTTACCTACTAGTAGAGCCGCCTTTAGCCTGCCTCCTACACAGAAAAACTACAAAACAGCTTAATACTATCTTATCCTGAAGTGATTTAGAAAATGTAAGGATACTGGGTGGTAGAACGCACATATCTCGGAAAAGTCATGAAAGGAGGGTCCTGAAATTTGATCGAGTGCAAAGATATAAAAAATTGTTTACTCACAGGGGTCACCGTGACCCCTCACGGCTCTTCTAGTGTTAAAGTCCAGGTAGTAGATAACCTATAGCAGATGGACCCTGTACAGAGCTCTCCATGGCTGCTGGAAAGAGATGTTGCTTGTATCTCAATACTCTGTTTCGAAATCAAACAATTACTATCAGGTAAAAAAAAAGTAGAAATTATCAGGTTTAATTCAATGGGTTCTTTCTTCAGACTGGGTTCACCATTTAGAAAGTACAACCTTGTTAAGACATGCACCTCCTATTTCAGGGCTCTAAACGTATTGATAATATACAGTATATAATAATCGAAAACATTTTGCATGCAATAACTGCATTTTTGATATTCCATACATGTGTACTGGTGCAAGTCGCATGACTAATGTGATCAGTCACTAATACAGCTGAAAAACGTAAAACCTTTCACCAAATACATTTCGTGAGCTTAGAATGATAATCTCTGTTTAGGGTAGTTCAGAGATATTGAGCGTCACAGTTTTTACATTCCATTATGTTCTGTGAGATGGAACCTTTGTATTTTATTAATTACTAACTAAAAAATGTCAACATTTTAAACACACTGGCATTAATAAACACCTAATGGATCAGATTATGTAAAAAACTAAATATTGACAAAAATATAATTCTAACGTCACGATTTGGTGAAGAATGTAATGTATTGTGGTTTATTTAATACTGTTCAGCACTTGGAGTTACATTCAATGCATGACTTGCTATATAAATACAATTCTGAAAGCTGCAAATAACAAGTGTGCCCATCAAAGGTCTCGGCATTAGGCACGTAACATCTAGTCCTCCACTTTATATCAACTACAAGTGCCTGGTCTGTTCCGCAGCCGGGGCACCTGCTTGGCCGTCCTTGTGCGGGGCCGCTTTGGTCTGTGCTTGCGTGGCTGGGCCGGGTGTGCTGGTGGTGGGGCGGGCTGGGTGCGTGGGGCGGCGGGGGATTCCCGGGGGGGGGGTGTGGGGGGCCACCGCTGGGTACTGGTAGGCAAACTGGCTAGTAGTCGCTCTATGTGTAGAGGGCTGCAAGGGAATTTTCCTGGCTACATAGTGTACAGGTTTTTACTTTTGCCTGCTCGCGGCTCTGTCAGTACTGACTGATTGATTGACTGATTGACTGAAAATGTTCATTGTGTGAAGCGCATTGAGTTGCATCTTGTAAGAAATGCGCTATACAAATAAAATTTGATTTGATTTGATTTGAAGTGCTGAACAGTATTACATAAACCACAATACAATACATTCTCCACCAAATGTATTCGATTTTCAGCTGTACAGACATTAGTCACGCTACTATGTACCGGTCGTTTGAGGGAATGTTATTCTTGGGGTGTTCTAAGTTACTATTATATGTGTTCATGGCATTGCTACACTCCCTAGCATTAGATGATTATGTGCATGCTTGTGTTTGGCCTCCAGCACCCTCTAGGCAAGGCAAGGCACGTTTATTTGTGTAGCACATTTCATACAACAAAGGCAATTCAAAGTGCTTTACATACATTAAAAATACAGCAAGAGCAGCATAGTAAGAAAATACAAATGACAATGGATAAAAGCAAATATAAGAAGTAAATAGATAAAACATTTAATAAGACACTAGTAATACAAAAGACATTGATAGAAGTGTTTGTGTTTAATCATAACTGCTACATTCACGTTTTTAGCTTAGATTTAACTATTTTAAGGGTTTGGGCCTGTTTGATTTCTTCAAGGAGTTTGTTCCAGGAGCTCTAGTCCAGGTTGTCATTCAAAAGTGTGATTTGTTGTTTTCTTTAATGCAGAACTGAGCCCAGAGACAGTGAAGAACATGGCAGCCAGTGAGGTAAGGTTCACGACATCAAACAGCTTCGAACATATGAACACAGTCTGGCTGTGACTAGTAGAACATAGAACAAGTTATTGAACCGATATGAATATTACTACCTCTCACATTTATGTTAGCCTCATAGCATCGTTTTTACGTGGCCGGCTGTGGCGCAGGAGGTAGAGTTCGCCGTCTAATGATCACAAGGTTGGCAGATTGGCGGTTCGAGCCCTGGCTGGCCACATGTCGAAGTGTCCTTGGGCAAGACACTGAACCCCAAAATTGCTCCCAGTGAGCGGGGCCGGCGCCTTGCATGGCAGCTTGCCGCCGTTGGTGTGAGAATATGTGTGTGAATGGGTGAATGAGAGGCCGTTGTAAAGCGCTTTGAAGCAGCAAAAAAGGCGCTAAGTGCAGTCCATTTAACATTTTATCATGAATGCACGTTTTCAGATCCGGAACATCCGGTGTAAAGACTTTGAAGACTCTCTGAAGCGTATCAAGCCCAGCGTCTGCCCCCAGACGCTCGGTCTCTACGTCCAATGGAACAAAGACTATGGAGATACGACGGCCTTCTGAAGCATGGAACTCTGGGACGTAGAGAGTGGTCACATTTCTCCAGCCCATCCCTCTCAGCAGATGGTTAACTGTGGTTAACATAAACGTGGTGGACGAAACCGCTTTGTTGTCATTTGAATTCCAGATTTCCCCCTTGAATGAATTTAAGCAATATCACACGAGAGGGAGTGCTGTTATACTGAATATCAGCACGGCTGTGATTCGGTCGTAGGTACGAGGCCGCAGGCCATTGTGATATTGCTTTTATACAACAGTTCTACAGCGCAATTTATTAGTTAACAGTAATAAGCGACAACAGATTATGATTTGTTTGTTTATTTAATCATTTATTTTGGCTCCGTCAACAAAAAATAGTTCCGCAACTGAACTTCAACTGGACTGTTGCCTAGTAACCTGAACACAAACATCTGCAGGCTAGCTACTTTGTATTAACGGTCATTTCGGAGTGATACATATAGTTAAAAGTCCCAGTGCTGTTATACTGTATATCAGCACTCATGGAATGCCTCTTGTCCAATCAAATTACTTGGTCGGATCTAACTGTTGTATAATGATGCTTAGGGTAGGCCATGTGCTAATACCAAATCTGGCCTTTAATCAGCTGTAATTAACGCTTCTCAGTCGTATATTCATTTACACAAGACTAACTTAAATATGAATATTTCTGACTCTGATTCTATTCTACCAATGATGATCATATCATAATGATGATTACTTTGAGGGTAGATTTATATTGTGGAATTCAATTAAGCCTTAATGCCGCTGTTAACTTATTGATGAAGATGACATATACTCTGTTATGCAGAGGTTGTATAGGCTTATTATAATAATTAAAGATCTGTCAATTATGGGAGGGACTTGTTCTCTCTTACGGGGAAAAGATTGTTGTAGATAATTTTCTGGTGAGTATTATGAGGCATGGGAATGGCCAAACAAATGAAAACATAATGCTCTATCATGTCTTCCTACATGGTCAAATACCCATGTTATTTGTTCTTTTTTGCTTCTTTTTTTTTTGCAGTTTTGTGATTATTATATAGAAGGGTATTTCTCTTCTCTTCAATAAGGTTTTGATGCTGAAAGCGTCAGTTGTGTTAACGTCTGGTGAGGAGTGTGTATGATATAAAGTTATAATTATTCATAAAGTGATAATATAATAAGTAATGTAATTACCAGTACATCATCTTCCATGTCTAACACTGTCTAATATTATGTATGAACTCCTGTAAGGATGTTGTTGTCCTTGTGAGAGATACTTCTCTGAAATGCATTTCTGTGATTTGAAAGTTAACAGTTAATTTGTTTTAGTTTTGCTTCATTCATGTTTTGAGTCTTTATTCTTTGATAGTCTTGAAAGTTTACGCTTCCTTCTTTTCACTGAGAGTGATTGTTCATCCAGAAGCTGAGTTTCTTATCAGCATTGTTATCTTATTACACACAGACATTGTTCTGAACAATCTTTCCTCTGTGAGAATGTTGTTTACATGAATTAAAAGTGGACTCGGTACATCAACGACATGCTTGTATGGAACCTTTATATCCTAGGTTTCCCTCTATATCCTAGGTTTCCCTTTATATCCTAGGTTTCCCTTTATATCCTAGGTTTCCCTTTATATCCTAGGTTTCCCTTTATATCCTAGGTGTCTCTTTATATCCTAGGTACCCAATATAAAGGGAAACCTAGGATATAAAGGGAAACACCAGTCCCCTATACTATATTATAAATGTGTGTGTCCATGTTGCTCTTACATTTCACTGCTTTTGTATTACGTATAAAATATCATACTAAGGAAAATAATAATAAAGTGAATCATACTATACTATGTTCTTTTTTTTTACTTCATACTTTTTTAGTATACTATATAATATATTATATATTTAGTATACTTAGAATTATAATAATATATCATACTAACATACTATATCGTGCTATCATGCTGGGGAAGAGGATAGTGAAGTGAAAAAGAAAATATATCATATATCATACTCTTTTTTATTTAAAACAAATATAAAGTGAACATTTTTCTTTTTTTTTCACTTTATATTTTTTTCCTTAGAATGATAATATATCATACTATACTATATCATACTATACTATACTATATCATACTATACTATGTCATACTATACTATACTATATCATACTATACTATATAATATCATACTATACTATACTATATCATACTGTCATACTGGGGAGGAAAGTGGTGAAGTGGGGGAAATAGAAAAAAGGAACATAGTATACCTATACTATATATCCTAGGTTTCCCTTTATATCCTAGGTTTCCTTTAATATACTAGGTTTCCTTTAATATCCTAGGTTTCTCGCTCTATCCTAGGTTTCCCTCTCTGTCCTAGGTTTCCTTTTATATCCTAGGTTTCTCGCTCTATCCTAGGTTTCCTTTTATCTCTATATCCTATATGAAACATTTATATCCTAGGTTTCTCTTTATATCCTAGGTTTCCCTCTCTATCCTAGGTTTCTCTGTAGATCCTAGGTTTCCCTTTATATCCTAGGTTTCTCTCTATATCCTATATGAAACCTTTATATCCTAGGTTTCCTTTTATATCCTAGGTTTCCCTCTCTGTCCTAGGTTTCTCTTTATATCCTAGGTTTCCCTTTATATCCTATATGAAACCTTTATATCCTAGGTTTCTCTTTATATCCTAGGTTTCCCTCTCTATCCTAGGTTTCTCCGTAGATCCTAGGTTTCCCTTTATATCCTAGGTTTCTCTCTATATCCTATATGAAACCTTTATATCCTAGGTTTCCTTTTATATCCTAGGTTTCTCTCTATATCCTAGGTTTCCCTCTCTGTCCTAGGTTTCTCTTTATATCCTAGGTTTCTCTCTATATCCTAGGTTTCCCTCTCTGTCCTAGGTTTCTCTTTATATCCTAGGTTTCTCTCTATATGCTAGGTTTTTCTTTATATCCTAGGTTTCCCTTTATATCTGATAGTGGGTGAATATTCAGATGAGGGCGGAGACCGAGAGGTGTTGTTTCCTTATGATAATTAATTAATGCTCGAGGTAGACAATTAAGATACAAGTTTATTTACGACGTCGGGTGTTATCTGCCGCAAGCACAGACAGAACGCACACAGAATGACATCTTACAGTGGCCCTTATATCCTAGATTCCTGCTGACACAGGAATCAGCTGTTCCTTGCCAATCACCAGTCTCCAGTCAAACATGTTGTTTACACACTAAAGTTAGATGCAAGTTTGCCTCTGCTCCATACCATAACGGGTTGGTCGTTCCGGTCAACAGTTACCTGACTCTAGTCAGCTGACTGGCCGTTCCTAAATATACTGACCTATTGACCCAGGTCCTATGCTGGTCCCTGGTCAAGTTCTCAGTCTAACTCTGGCTCCGTTCCCATTACACAGACAAGCTGACAAGTCAGTTTGTACATGACAGAGAGAGAGAGAGGTTGGCTCACTCTCAACAGTTCAGATATTACAACTTGATGATAATCACTAATGATAAAGTATTTAGGGTTTACCTAAGCACAATGTAAAACACATCCTATCAATATCCTAGGTTTCTCTCTATATCCTAGGTTTCCCTTTCTATCCTAGGTTTCTCTTTCTATCCTAGGTTTCTCTATCCTAGGTTTCTCTCTATATCCTATACGAAACCTTTATATCCAAGGTTTCTCTTTATATCCTAGGTTTCCCTTTATATCCTAGGTTTCTCTCTATATCCTAGGTTTCCCTTTATATCCTAGGTTTCCCTTTATATCCTAGGTTTCTCTTTATATCCTAGGTACCCAATATAAAGGGAAGCCTAGGATATAAAGGGAAACACCAGTCCCCTATACTATATTATAAATGTGTGTGTCCATGTTGCTCTTACATTTCACTGCTTTTGTATTACGTATAAAGTATCATACTAAGGAAAAACATAATAAAGTGAATCATACTATACTATGTTCTTTTTTTTCACTTCATACTTTTTTTCCTTAGAATTATAATAATATATCATACTAACATACTATATCATGCTATCATGCTGGGGAAGAGGATAGTGAAGTGAAAAAGAAAATATATCATATATCATACTCTTTTTTATTTAAAACAAATATAAAGTGAAACATTTTCTTTTTTTTTCACTTTATAATTTTTTTCCTTAGAATGATAATAATATATCATACTATACTATATCATACTATACTATATCATATTATACTATACTATATCATACTATACTATGTCATACTATACTATACTATATCATACTATACTATATCATATCATACTATACTATATCATACCAGGGCTGGACTGGGACAAAAATTAGGCCCTGGCATTTTTGGCCCAGACAGGCCCACCCCAATCGGTCGGACCACACCCACCAGCACAAAAATACTTGCCTTATATACTCGTTTTATATACTGTGCTGTACAGTCATATGACAAACTGTAGTATTCCCCCAAACCACTACAAAGACGACTACATACAGTAAGCAATGGTACCAGTGCAAGTAGACCAGTGTACTCAGTGATCAGATTCCAGAGCGAATTTACTAACGCAGCCTTGTTGTTCTAGATTTTTTTTCTCCATTATCAACCTATCATTGCGCTTTAGAGTAAAACAAAGCACGCAACTGTCGCGTCTATCTTTTCATGGCAACTCTACATTGTGATTTACAAGGGATATTAACTAATATTAAGTAATATTATTACTTGGTTACATTTTGCAATTGATCCGCGGTACACATGCGTGCCGAACCGTGGGGGGCGATCCGTTACACCCCTACACAGCTACCTATATTTTCCTTACCGGGTCAACGGTTACAGGCTGACTCTGCCCTGCTTCTTCTGTATCCTCTCTATCCTCTGTATCTGTACCCTGCTCCCGCTCCTCCCTGCTAGCCTCTTCTTCAACCCTAACCCTAACCCTAACCCTCTGTATCTGTACCCTGCTCCCGCTCCTCCCTGCTAGCCTCCTCTTCAACCTGTTGCTGTTGCTGCTGTGGTAAACTTGAGGGTGCAGCAAACATGTCCCTAATGTTTACACATTTGGCAGCATCTGCCTCGAGTTTCTTCTTGTTTTTCTCCCTAAGTTTTTCCCAGCCTCCCTTCCGTTTTCGTGTGCTTTTGCGCTCCATCTCTCTCAGTATCTATCTAGTAACTATCCAGGCTAACTAAATTTATTTTGCCGGCTGGCTCGGCCCAAAACTACCGCGAAACTGAGACGAGGTCTGGTGCTGCGTGCGTGCGTGACCCCTGACCCCCCCCCCCCCCTTCTCTCTGTTGATTGGGCCAGCCCAGTGTCTGTATAGAAAATTGACCAATGGGCCGCTGTCCCTGATTTATGGGCCGTACAATGGTAGATTTCGATTTATGGGCCGTTCGATGGTAGCTTTCGGCCGGGCCGGCTGGTAAAAAAAATAATATGTAAAAAAAAAAAACTTTTTTTTTTTTTTTTTTTGCCGGTCGGCTCGGCCCAAAACTACCGCGGCCCACCGGGCAAATGCCCGGTATGCCAGATGGCCAGTCCAGCCCTGTATCATACTATACTATGTCTATACTATATAATGATTCTATGATCATTCTATCATGATCATAGAGTGAGAAAAATGAGAAAAACGATTTTTACTAATTCGTTTTTATCATTTTTATCATTCTATGATCATGATAGAATGATAGAATGATCATAGAATCATCCTATCATTCTATAGTATAATACGATATATTATTCTAATTCTAAGGAAAAAAGAAATGAAGTGGAAAAAAAGAACATAACATAAAATGAAATGTTCTATGTTCTTTTTTTTCTTTTTTCCACTTCATTTATTTTGTCCTTAGAATTAGAATAATATATCATATTATACTATAGAATGTTAGAATGATCATAGAATGATAAAAATAATGAAAAATAATAATAATAATTAAAAAATGAATTCATTCATTAATTAATTAATTCATAATAATATATCGTATTATACTATAGAATGTTAGAATGATTCTATGATCATTCTATCATTCTACCATGGATTCTTAATAGGACTGGTTGTTAAAATCCCTAAATATTCAGCACAACAATTGAGTGGAGTTGGAGATGTCCTCTTGGGTGGAGTGGAATTTTGCAATGATCACGTGGTGCCACCAGTACGACACATCTTCAGTTGTGGTCCCCGACCTCATTGGGTGTTTTGGCCAGTTATCACAAGACACCCTCTGCCGAGGTTGGCCCACCACAGGCTGATCAGGCCTGGGTGTGTGTCGCACGGTGGCACCACGTGATCATTTTGGAGCCCATGTTGGGTCCCTACTCCCTACGTTTCAGCCACAGCCAGTGACTGCTCCGTTCTGCTGCAGTGGACAGTTCTCTGATTGCCTTCCGTTGGGCCTGTCCTCTGATCCCTACTGCCCTCAGGAGCCTTGTGGTGGAGCTGGCTACAAAGCCTCTGCAGCCCACCTCCACTGGCCACACCTTCACGTTCCAGCCCCACCCTCTGCTTCGACTGCTAAGTTGGCATACCGCAGCCTCTTCCGTTCGAATGCCTCATCGATGGCCTCCTCCCATGGGACCGTCAGTTCTACGATGAAGACACGCCGGCAGGACTTGGACCAGAGGACTAGGTCTGGGCGCAGGTTGGTCACTGCAATTTCGGGTGGGAAGGTGAGCCTCTGGCTGAGGTCTACCCGCATTCCCGGGCTGCGTTCAGTGGGCCTGAGTCTGGAGGTGATGGCTTGGTCCGCTGTTTCTCCCCTTCCCGGATGAAGGTTGTTTTCTGTGGAAAGGTAGTCTGGGCATTTAGAGGCATGGCGTTGGTGGTTACCCTCTTGTGCTCAAGTTCGGCAGCCAAGCACTTTAGCACTTGGTTGTGGCGCCAGGTGTATCTTCCTTGAGTTACAGTAGACTGGTCTTGCAACCCACCAAGATGTGTTTGAGGGTTGCTGGGGCTGCACACTGGAGACAGGCTGGGTCCTCTCCATACCAGAGATGTAGGTTGGTAGGAGAGGGCAGGACATCATATGTGGCTCTGATGATGAAACTTAGCCTATTAGACTCCATGCTCCACAGCTCGTTCCACGTGATTTTCCTCCTCTCCACGCTCTCCCACTTCATCCAGCGGCCTTGCTGGGCTTGGGAGACTGCCTTGGCGCACCTGGCTGCTTCCTCCTGGTGGCGCACCTCCTCAACCACCATCTTCCGCCGTTCGGTTGGAGTAGCCTTTTGCCATGTGGGTGTTGTTGTTTCTAAGCCAAGGCCCCCTCTGCCATGTTGGACATGCCCCACTATATCCCGGTGTCTGAGGGCGGTCTTTGCCACCGCAACTGCTGCAGATGGCTTCCCTTTCCTCCCCGTTGCTAGGATTGGAGCAGCACCTCTGACGAATGGATCCCGGGATTCTGTGAGAGTCATTTCCAGCCTTGATTTGGCACATTTGTACTCCTCCACCAGGCTTGAGATTGGTAGGGAGAGGGCTCCGTTGCCATACAGGCCTATGCTGCTAAGGCCTCTCGGCAGTCCAAGCCACTTCCTCACTTGTGCATTCACCAGTCTCTCCAGCCGGTTGGCATGGGATAGTGTGACCTCGTAGATGGAAATTGGCCACATGAGACGGGGCAGCAGTCCAAACTGAAAGCACCACAGCTTCAGCTTCCCAGGGAGAGCAGTGTTGTTGATCTGCTTGAGGCCACTGATTGTATCCTGCTTGAGTTGTTCCACCTGCTTCGAGTCTTTGAGTTCTGCGCTATACCAGCGGCCAAGGCTTTTGATAGGCTTCTCCAGAACTGTTGGTATTGGCTCGTTGTTGACGTGGAACCTCTCATTGGCAAGCTTGCCTTTGACAATGGAGATACTGCGGGACTTACTGGGTTTAATCTCCATTCGTGCCCATTTGATGTTTCCCTGGAGTTTATCCAGCAGGCGTTTGGTGCATGCGTTTGTTGTTGTTATTGTCGTCATGTCATCCATGTACGCCCTGATTGGAGGAAGACGCAGCCCGCTCTTCAACCGTTCCCCTCCAACAACCCATCGGGATGCTCGAATAATGAGCTCCATTGCCATGGTAAAAGCCAGTGGAGAGATGGTGCAGCCCGCCATTATGCCTATCTCGAGGTGCTGCCAAGCAGTTGTACTGGCTTGTGCTGTAACACAGAACTGGAGGTCCTGGAAGTAGGCTTTGACCAGCCTTGTGATGCCCTCTGATATAGCCTGTATGGAACGCCGTTGGGCCCAGGGGCTGAGGCTGTTCTTGCCCGTTTTACTGTGCTCTCAACTTCGCTCCATGTAGGGGGCCTTGTTTCCATCTGGTGCTCAGGTGGTTGGATTGGTGGCATGTCATCCGGAATGCTGGCTGGCACATGCCTCTGGTTGTCAGAGTAGATCTTCCTCAGGTGCTCCTCTAGTTCCCTTATGGGTACTTTGAGGGTCCCTGTTTTCTCCTTGACAAAGAGGTCTTTGACGAACTTGTAGGGATCTCTGTAGAAGGCAGTCCTCGTTCGCTCTTTCTTCTTGTGTTGCTTTCTCAAGCATTCTGCTCTTCGCAGTGTTGCAAGACGCTGCTTGATGTCGGCCTGTAGTGCCTCAAGTCCTTTCCTTTCCACTTCTGTGGCCTTCTTCCACTGTTTTCTCAGGCACCTTCTTTCTTTCACAAGTCTTTCAATCTCTTGTTGTCTCCTGGACTTGAGATGGGCTGATGGTTCCTTCTGTGTCCCATGGTTCTTACTTTTCACCCCAAATCTCTCTGCTCCATAGCTGTAAATTATCTCTCCAATCTTGTCCAGTTTTCTTTCCACGCCCCCTTTCAGACCTTCTAGAAGATGGACATGGTCTGTGTCTGTGTTTTCCCACTCCTTTTCTGGCAGGCTTTAGGCCACAAGATTTGAGGCTTTCGTCCATTCATCTTCCTCTCCACTGCTGTCTGTGGCTGGATAGGCTCTGGACTGGATAGGTTCTGATACCCTGTGGACTGTGGTGAATATCCTGCCACTGGGCTTCACTCGACTGATTTGCCCTACCTCTGAGGGAGTAGTGGTCAATGCGAGGCACCTCGCTAAGCTCTCTTACGGCCAAGCTCCACCATGGCCATCGAGCGTTGCGTCTGATGTGCGTTGCGTCCGAAATTGGGATCAAATGCATTGTAATCAATGAAAGGCGCTCCACCGGCTGCGTAGCGTTGCGTCAGCGTTGCGTCAGCGTTGCGTCCGATGGCTGCGTCCAAAGTAGACTTTCAAAAAAGTTGGATTTTTGACGGTGGATGGACGCAGACGTCACAATGAGACGCCCCACGTGGGGCGTCAATCACCGCACCTGTGGTGAACTCTTGTTGCAGTAATGGACGACGAACGGCTCATCCTTGAGGTCGATTTTTTTTTTTTTTTATGCGACAAATGATAGATTGTACCATGATGCCCAGGTGAAGGACCGAGCATGGGGTGAGATCGGGTCCACACTTGGATTATCAGGTAAGATATAATACGACAACTACTCAGCTATTGCGAATTGCTATTCACGGGAGTCAGCTGTCAGTCACCACAGGTGCTTGAAAGCTTGTTGCAGGAATGGACGACGAACGGCTGATCCTTGAGGTCGAAAAATATTATTTTTTATATGCCACTAGTTGTTGCTGTTGATATGTAACTAGATTTATGGTTAAGGATAGGGTTAGATTTAAGGTTAGGGCAAGGTTTAGGATTAGTGGTTAGTTAGTTTAAATGTTGTTGACAGTTAGTTGAACATCTACTGAACTAGCAACTATCTATTTGGGAATATGTAGATAAAATATTACCCTGATTGGAAAATGTTCTGTATGATGTTGTTATTGTTGTGGACATAATTGCAGTCAAGGGTGAAATTACTCCCGTATACAAAAAATGCCAGTGGAGCTAGAGTAGAACGTTGACGTTGACGCGACGCAGCAGGTGGAGCTTGGACAACGGGAAGTTGACGCAACGTCGATGACGAGTTGACGCGACGCAGCCGGTGAAGCTTGGGCGTTAGGCACTTTTTCCTGCCCTGGTGGATCTTGAGACCCTTCTCTGATGTTATCTTTTTCCATGTATGCTTGTGTATGATCATAGAATGATAAAAATTATTTTAAAAAATTATAATAAAGTGAAAAAAAAGAAAAAAAAGTACAATCATTCTTTTCACTACAGAATGATAATAATATATCATATTATACTATAGAATGATAGAATTATCATAGAATGATAAAAATGATTTTAAAAAATAATGAAGTGATTTTCTGACATTGTTCTAAACGATCTTTCCTCTGTGAGAGAATGTTGTTTACATTAATTGAAAGTGGACTCGGTACATCTCAACGACATGCAGGGCTGGACTGGGACAAAAATTAGGCCCTGCCATGTGGCTCAGACCGGCCCAACACAATCGGTCCGACACCGCCGATCAACATGCTGGCAGTCTGTTGAATATACCATTTGTAAAACCCCCTATGTAGCTCAAGCCCCTCTTGCCTATCACCTTCACCACATCCACAACACACTCCAAAACCTGGCGTTTCTTTCTTACTTGCTGCCTATGAGCAGACATCTGACTGCCAGCAAACTTGCTCTGGATATCTCCTTTTCTACTTCTTAGAAAATAGGCTTCAGCACACTTTCGGTGTGTAGCACTCTTTTCATGCTCCTCCACATTATGTTGCGCACGTCTCCATCCTGTCATTCCAGTAATACATTTTCTGGGGTCAGTGCTATTGCCAAATGCCATACAGACAAAACAAAACAATGTATGCTGTTCTTCGCAATATGTGAGCCACTTCCTACTGGTGCCATCTGCACATGTGAAATACTTTTGTGCCGCTGTATTTTTGGTTCTCTGCTGAGGGTGGTAATCTAAAAAGTGATCTAGCATGGAAGGCTCAGGACAGGCAAAGTAATTGAAGTCCTGAACGTGGCACTCTGTTTCCTCTGTTTCATCTTTTTCTCTCTCCAGCTCAACCTGGTTCAACAAGACACGGACAGAGAAGTAAACTAACTGGTTGTCAAAATCAGCAAAGTTCTCATTTACATGTACACACAGGCTGCATGATTGCATTATGTTACACCAGAAGCCCAGTCATTTCAAATGGAAGGTTGCAAGACAACATTATTGGGTTGCAGACTGCATGAGTTTTATTTCTCCATGCAATAAAAAGCATTCATTAGTTCTGAACTAGGCTAGTGTAGATTTTTTTTTAAATATTTTGATTTTCAAATAAAAAGTATTATTAACACCCATTGTTGGTATTGCATTTCTGTCAGTGACAGTGATACCTCAACTTGCTAGCTAGCAACAAAATAGAAAGTCACAAAATGCAGAACACCCCCATCTAACGTTAGCTATAGAGTCCACAGCCAAGCAGCACTAACGTTACACCACGAGAGAGATCACTGTGTGTGCATGAATTCCAGCCAAGTCCTGGTGAAGCGCAATGCAATCATGCTGCCTGTACGGGTTAGCATAAGTCATAAGACATTCTCTGCTGCTGCTCCCTTAATCTGGCCAATGCAAGCGACTAACATAACTTTGCTTTTGTAAAACCAAGTAACAACATTGCTTACCTCTCTAGCTGTGTCCTCTGTCTCCTCCTCAATTGCTAACGGCACATCAGTGCTAACGTTAGTTAGCGGTAAAGATGTTGCTGTGGCAGCCGCAGCTGTAGTAGGCCTAGCCCCCACAGTCGATGCAGAGAACATATCTGTCAGTTTCTGACATTTTGAGGCATCCTCTGCTAGCTTCTTACTTTTTTGCTCCCTAATTTTCTGGGCACCCCCTTTCACTATCTTATCTACGGACATGACACTGTACTTGGGTTGTCGGCCGAGGGATCAGAGTGGGGGAGGGGGCCGATGGACAGCAGGTGTGTGATTGGGCCAGCCCATGTGTTAGTATAAACGGGGGCCGCCGCTTGATTCAGCGCTAGTTGATGCCGCGCTATTTTGGGCCGCGCTAGTTTTTTTTTTTTTTTTTGGGGGGGGGGGGGGCCAAGGCGGCCCGACCGGCCCAAAACTAGCGCGGCCCATCTGCCAGCGGGCAGAAAGATTGTATGGCCAGTCCAGCGGTGACGACATGCTTTTATTTGGACTCACTCAGGCCAAGCTGCACTGCTCCTTTGACACCTGTAGATGGCGCCAGAGTGCTAGTCTCCCCGTGTCCGACATCCCAGTGGCCGTTGCTACTATGACAACGTGTGTATAAGATGTGTCTTTGAATGAATGAACGAATGATCGTTATTGTCATTGTAACAGATACAACGAAATTCAAATGCAACCCCTAGGTGCTAACAAACAAACACAGTACTAAGATAATTTAAAAAAAAACAAGAATGAGACATAAATAGGGGGGATATAAATAAAAATAGGGGGATAAGTGGTCGGTAGACATCTAAGAATGTATCTATTATGTGAACCTATATACTTATATACACTATATGGCCTATTCACAGGGGCGTATATAGACAGGGGGGAGTTAGCATGTAACTGTGTACTTTTATAAACATATAAGCATATGGACTAGTAGACTTATATACAGTATAGGCTATGATCCTTATCACAAGAATGTAAACATATTGCGCTCTGGGGCTGTTATGCTTTCTGCAACATTGATTGAGTGTTTCAGGTGTGAGTATCAAAACAATGCCTGAGATTCCCCTGATTTATGGTCAATGTTGTCACAGGTAGGTGGAGTTGTTAGGCTGGATATGCGGCGGATACACAGTGTGTGTATGACTGTAAATCACATCCAGGCCTGAGTGGGGGATGTGACAGTGGTACAGGAGGCTGTAGGGAGCCACGTCGTCAGCCCAGCCCAGCCTGTCACTGCAGATATATGGGCTTACATGTGTATACATGTACGTATGTACGTGTTCCTCAGGAAGAGGTCACACTCTCTACTGAAGACTGGTGTTAGAGTATGTAGCGCTTCTCTTAGAAGACTGGAGTTAGAGTATGTAGCGCTTCTCTTAGAAGAGAGATCCTCTGGAGTTAGAGTATGTAGCGCTTCTCTTAGAAGAGAGATCCTCTGGAGTTAGAGTATGTAGCGCTTCTCTTAGAAGAGAGATCCTCGAACAGCCTACGTCCAAATACCCTCTATCAGCTGTCAGGACAGGTAAGGGCTGCAGACTTTAGGGTTTCTTTGTTGCCATATTCAGTTCACTTTATATTATATTATTATTATATATTATATTCACTTCAGACCTATTGTACAGCACATAATGTTTGTGATGTTGTGGTGTAAATGGTTAAAGTGGTAAATGGACTGCACTTATATAGCGCCTTTTTTGCTGCTCCAAAGCACTACAACGACCTCTCATTCACACATTCACACACACATACATTCACACACCAATGGCGGCAAGCTGCCATGCAAGGCGCTGGCCCGCTCACTGGGAGCAATTTGGGGGTTCAGTGTCTTGCCCAAGGACACTTCGACATGTGGCCAGCCATTGGTTTCCTTCTATCACAGAGACTGCCAATGGCCCCGGCCTGAGCTGGATTACTCTTCCTGCTACGACTGGTGGATTGATGATTCACTTGCTTAGTCAAATGTATTGAGTTTAAGTCGCTTTGGAATAAGGCGTCTGCTAAATGCCAAAAATGTAAATGTAAATGTAATGACTAGACTAGACATTTAGGCCGCCTTCGTAAATTCGCCGGAGCGCACACACACTGGGTTCAACGTCATAATGGGACCAAGTAATTTGATTGGACAAGAGGCAGTCACGTGGACGCTCCGACGCTCTCAGAGCGAATTCACAAACGCGGTATTAGTCTCAGAGGGGTTAAAGGTCATCTAGAGGTCAGCAGCAGAGGCATAGTTGGGTGTGAGCTCCTGACCTCGTAAGTACACAGTTCAAACGCCGAGGAGGTTGTTACTTTTTACCAGAGGGACTTTGCACAGGGCTGCTTATGAGGGAAGCATTACCAGATGCACATATTTGTGCTTTCGAAATCCAGAGGTGTCAAGTTAATTACTGACTGAGAAAAGAAGTCCTATAATCAATTTGTGATTGACACCCTGCTTCCTTCGATGTGTAAGTCAGGGGAACTCCTCCTCATGTTTCTGATGGTTTCTCTAGAGTGCAAAACAACAGCATCCGCACACTCAAACACTGCTAACAACATAGTTTATTGTGAGCTTTCGGTCATAGACCGGCATGCCTGAAGAAGGTCTATTATATGACCGAAAGCTCGCAATAAACTACGTTTTTTTCACAGTGTTTGAGTGTGCTGATGCTGTTGTTTTGCACTCTATTGATACTCTTCAGTTCCAGCACCTCAGCTATGTCTGATCACGGATGAGCGGTGGTATTTTCACTATTCTGATGGTTTCTCTAACACTTCCTCACTAGAGAAAACTAGATAAGTGACCATCTGACACCTCCACTGAAATAACTCTACCTGCAGTGAGTGGAATAATAATAATAATAATAATAATAATAATAATAATAATAATAATAATAATAACAACAATAATAATAATAATATTAATAATAATAATAATAACCTTTATTTGTATAGCACTTTTCCTGCAAACATTGCAGCTCAAAGTGCTTTTATCATTATATAATCGTCATTTAATCATTTAGTCATTTAAAGGCAATATTAAAAAGATGGGTTTTTAGTCTTGACTTGAACATGTTTACTGAGGTTGCATCCCTAATGTAAACTGGCAGTGCATTCCACAATCTGGGTGCATAACATGAGAATGCAGCCTCACCAAATCTTTTCTTTTGTACATGTGGTACACAGAGAAAACCAGCGTCAGAAGACCTGAGAGCTCTATTGGGCTGATATTCTAGCAAACGGTCTTTCAGATATTCTGGGGCTGTGCCAGTGAGAGCTGTATAAACAATAGTTAGACCTTGAGGGTTGTTATTATAATAATATAGAAGTGTGGATGTATTTTTATTTTGTTGTATTACTCTGTATATACCTATCCTACTGTATATATACTTGTACTATGAGCAAAGTGCTATTCAATGTGCTTTGTAGATTAATTCAGTGCATCACGTAATAGTGTCCTAATATAGTTTGTATTCGTTGAAGTGCAACAGCTACAGTGTGCTACTGTGCACGTTGAAAGAGGGAACACAGCCTGTGTGTGTGTGCGTGTGTGTGTGTGTGTGTGTGTGTGTGTGTGTGTGTGTGTGTGTGTGTGTGTGCGCGTGAGCAGACTGCCAGTGAACCAGTTTTAAAGAAAAGCCTGATTGTAAATTGTCCAGCAAAATGGCAACCAAGGGTTTCCCTTCAAAATGTGGGCTTTAGACTTTTTCTTTTTGAACACTAGAACAGCCATGGGTGGGGTCATTAACACTAGAACAGCCATGGGTGGGGTCATTAACACTAGAACAGCCGTGGGTGGGGTCATTAACACTAGAACAGCCATGGGTGGGGTCATCAACACTAGAACAGCCATGGATGGGGTCATTTAACATTAGAACAGCCATGGGTGGGGTCATTAACACTAGAACAGCCATGGGTGGGGGCATTAACACTAGAACAGCCATGGGTGGGGGCATTAACACTAGAGCAGCCATGGGTGGGGTCATTAACACTAGAACAGCGATGGGTGTGGTCATTAACACTAGAACAGCCATGGGTGGGGTCATTTAACACTAGAACAGCAATGGGTGGGGTCATTTAACACTAGAACAGCCATGGGTGGGGTCATTTGAGAGTACATATATTTTTTTATCTTTGCACTCGACCAAATTTCAGGACCCTCCTTTCATGACTTGTCCTATATATGTGCGTTCTACCACCCAGTATCCTTACATTTTCTAAATCACATCAGGATAAGCTAGTATAAAGATATTTTGCAGTTTTTCTGTGTAGGAGGCAGGCTAATTTACAAGACGCGCCAACTAGTGGTCGTTGTGTGTAAGTAGCAGCTTCACATTGTAAAGACTATGGTCATTTGACCCCCTAGGCGGCTCTTATAGTAGGTAACATAGACACATGTTACTACAAAAACTGTCTTGGTTACGATTTGTTTATGAACTGTGTGTGTGTGTACGTGTGCGTGAAGATGAATGAATGAATGAATGGTGTTTATTGTCATTGCTATAGTACAGGTACCAAACAACGACATTTGGGAGGGGTGGCTATGTACAATAAAGGCTATGTACACTATCCACTATACTATACTGTACAGATAAAACACTGTGCTGTACTCTATGCTATGCTATACCTTTTCTAACATTTCCTATTTCTCTGCAACCTTATGTACCCTAGGGTTGTCATATTGCACATAGTGTTATTGCACATTCATTTAAAGTGTCGCAGTTTGCAGGCTTGAAATGTACACATTTGTGCCTCAGCACTACACCTGATTTTTTCAATCCAGCAGCTGCCATCAATCCGTCCAGACTGTCCAGGGCCCAGAACCTAGGTCTTTGCTGTGTTCAGGGCCTGGATGGCCCTGGGGTAGAAGCTGAGCTTCAGTCTGTTTGTCCTTGCGGACATGGTCCTGTACCGCCTGTTCGAGGGCAGCCGGGCAAATTGTTCGTACCCAGGGTGGGATGGGTCTCTGGAGATCTTGGAGGCCTTCCTGAGGCAGCGTGTGTTGTACAGCTCTTCCAGAGAGGGGAGGGGGGCGCCGGTGATCTTCTGGGCCGTTCTCACGACTCTCTGTAGCGCATTTCTCTCTGCGGCTGTGCAGCTGGAGAACCAGTTGCAGATGCAGTAGGTGAGGATGCTCTCCACTGCGCAGCGGTAGAAGGCCACCAGTATCTCCTGTCTGGTGTGGTCCTTCCTGAGGACTCTCAGGAAGAAGAGCCGCTGTTGTGCCTTCTTGATGATGGCTGCTGTGTTGTTCTTCCAGGACAGGTCATCCTGTATGTGCACCCCCAAGAATCGGAGGGTTGAGACTCTCTCCACGCTCCCTCCGTCGACGAGCAGGGGCTGGACCTCAGATTTTTTCCTCCTGAAGTTCACGATGATTTCCTGGGTCTTTGACTGGTTCAGCAGCAGGTTGTTAACCTTGCACAGCTTGGTCAGCTGCTCTACCTCATCCCTGTACGCCGCCTCGTCCCCCCCCGAGATGCAGCCCACCACGGTGGTGTCGTCTGCAAACTTTACAATGGAGTTGCTGGGGTGGACGGGGGTGAAGTCGTAGGTGTAGAGGTTGTAGAGGATGGGGCTTAGCACGCAGCCCTGGGGGGACCCAGTGCTGAGTCTGAGGGCTGTGGAGGTGTGGGAGCCCACCCGCACCCTCTGGGGGCGGTCGGACAGGAAGTCCTTGATCCATGCACATATAGAGTGTGGTAGTCCCAGGTCTAGTAGTTTGGTCACTAGCCTGTCTGGAAGGATGGTGTTGAAGGCAGAGCTGAAGTCCACAAAGAGCAGTCTCGCGTAGCTGTTTCCCCTCTCCAGGTGGGATAGAGTGGAGTGGAGAGTCGTCGCGATGGCGTCCTCTGTGGACCTGTGGGCTCTGTAGGCGAACTGGTATGGATCCAGGTTGGGCGGGAGGCGTGTGACTATGTGGGCCCGGACTAGTTTCTCGAAGCACTTCATGATGATTGGTGTGAGTGCCACCGGACGGTAGTCGTTTAGGCAGCTCACCGTGCTTTTCTTCGGGACTGGGATGATAGTTGAGGTTTTCAGGCAGGGTGGGATGGTGGCCTGGGACAGGGACTGGTTGAAGATGTTGGTGAAAACCCCGGCCAGCTGGTCGGCGCAGTCCCTCAGCACCCGTCCCAGGACGCCATCCGGCCCTGAGGCTTTCCTGGGGTCCACCGCCTTCAGCACGCGTCTCACTTCATGCTCTGTGAGGGTGAGGCTGCTGAGAGCTGGAGAGAGTGGTGTTTGTGTTGTGGTTACCTCCGTTCGCCCCTCGTCGAACCGGGCGTAGAAGGAGTTCAGCTTTTCCGCCAGCAGGGGGTCTGAACCCCCTGCCACACCCGCCTGGAGTCGTTGCTCAGGAAGCATTCCTCTATCTTCTCTCTGTGGTCTGCCTTGGCCTCCCGGATGCCGCGCTTTAGGTTAGCCCTGGTGGTGCTGTACAGCAGTGTGCCCTTCCCTGCGAAGGCGTTGTCCCTCTCATTGATCAGTTTTTGGACCTTCCCAGTCATCCATGGCTTCGTGTTGGGGTAGACCCGGACCCGTTTGTCCACGGTGACTGAGTTGGTGCAGTTCACTATGTGGTTCAGAACCGACGACGTGAACTGTTCCAGGTCCTCATGCTCATATTCCTGCCATGAGGTGTCATTCAGGCAGATCTGCAGTGGAGCGGACCCTGCTGGCCAGGTTCTGACAGTCTTAGTGGTGATGGGAGCACTTTTCCTCATGGTAGTGTAGGCTGGGATCAGGAGGATTGACACATGGTCAGACATGCCTAGATGAGCTAGCGGTCTAGCCTTGTAAGCAAACTTGATGTTGGTGTATACCTTATCCAGTGTTTTTTCTCCTCTTGTTGCACATTTAACATGCTGATAGAACTTCGGTAGTACTACCTTCAGGTCAGCATGATTAAAGTCTCCGGCGATTATATGGACTGCCTGTGGGTCCGCGCTTTGTTCACCACTGATGACATCATATAGCCGCACCAATGCTAAGCTACCATCCGCGTTTGGCGCAATGTAAACACATGTTATGTACACTGCGTTGAATTCCCTCGGGAGGTATGTGGGTCGGCATTTAACAGTCAAGTATTCTAGGTCAGGGGAGCAGTGGCTACGATGAATGATGGAAAGGTGATTCACTTACTTAGACAAATGTATTTGTTGTAAGTCGCTTTGGATTAAGGCGTCTGCTATAGATAGATAGATAGATAGATAGATAGATAGATAGATAGATAGATAGATAGATAGATAGATAGATAGATAGATAACCAAAGCCGGTGGAATATGTTCTCAGTACAGCATATTATTATTAATCTCTGCAGCACACAAATGCCAAAAACAAAGAAGTGCACAATAGACAACATCAAACAAAAACAAAACAGACAACATCAGAGAATTGTGGTGTTCATGTGGGTCATGTCAGTGAGGAGGGGGCTAGAGGGAGGCGTTCAGAGTCCTGATGGCTACAGGGGGGAAAGCTACAAATGTAAACATACATGTCTGTAACAAACCTCCCTCGGGCAGAGAGAGAGAGGGTTAGCAGCGAGGTGAGTGATAGTTAGCCTCCGGCCACTGTGGAGGAGGGAGCTACTGCATGCCCTACGGCGTCATACGCTGGGAGTTCATTCTCAAAGCTCTCTGGTGAACAGAACCACAGGGCAGGGAGGGAGGGAGACAAGTCCTTACACTGTGTCTCTGGGAGGCCCTGCAGACACAGAACTATAAATGACACACAGGGGACAGAGGAGAGACATAACTCTCATGTCGACACATGACCTGCAGAACATCTCTGTTAGAGTGAG